>NC_031977.2:5051575-5364075 GCF_001858045.2 Oreochromis niloticus | reverse complement strand
GAGCTTGTGAAAACAGACAATGTTTACAGAGTCACTGGGTCCCTTTGCCTCTGTGAGCCTGGTTCAACTTTAAATCACTTATCACAGGTCCGTATGCTGTAGTATTCAAGCACTGTTAGCTGACCTCTATTAACAATCATTGACAGCTGAGAAGATTAGCTTGCCTTTGTTAATGTTTATTAACCTGAAGATCAGATACTGAGGGACTCTCCAGAAAACAAAACTCTGAGGAGCTGAGCTTCAGCCGACCTGTGGGAACAGGCTGGCTTTATTTAACCCCAGTGCTGACAAATGATAACAGGTGAAGTCTGGAGAGCGTGGAGCTCTGTGTGGTCCCCTCGTCTTACCTTGAAAAAGGAGTCTTTTTCAGAAAAACAGGCCTCCATCCATACCACTATGTCAGTCAGCAACAACCCCCTCCCCGACAAAACACACTCACAAACACGTCCCTTCTCCCTCCAAAGATACAGTGAGCTCTGTGTTATCGCAGGAAGATCCACAGTCCCTCCATTTATGGCCAACATATTCAGTGAGGGGCTTTAGATTGAAATATAAGTAGAGGCCCCACCCCTTTAACTTTATGGTTCAAGTGAATGAGGCAGTTGTAGTCCCTCCACCCCCACCCCTCGGCGTACACCTCACCTCGCCTGAGCAACCGATAGAGAACCTGGCACTGCAGCCTGGCTCTCAGCTTTATCATCCAGAGAATTGTTATTTTCTGCGATTTTTATGGGCTTCTCTGGCATTTCTCAACTTGGCTTGCAGAGGTTAGTGCTGGAAGACAGTTTTGCTGGACTAATGCTATTGCCCTCTACAACCCCATTTGCTGATGCAGCGTCTTGGGGAATCTGCACCAAAGCAGCCATTAGTGATAGATGATAGGGGTAAAAGAATGTCCTTGGGAGCTCTGTTTACAAACCGCCCTCCCGACGTCAACTTGGACGCCGATTTTCCAGATCTCCATCTTTTCATCAGATGTGCAACATTTGCCAGAGCATAGGGATTAAATATATTCAGGTATTCACATTTTTTTTTTCTCCAACCTTTTTTTTTTCTTTGTTTTTTTGCTGCTTGACTTCCTCCCAGCATTGTCCTTCAGCTCAGTGAACACCTTGAAATAAATGACTAACATCTGTTTGAGCTTTTGCAATATTACAACATCACTCGTTGTCAATAGCAAGCAACTTCACCTGCACATTAAAGCCAGGAGATTATAGAGTGAAAAGGAAAACATAAACGTGATAGACTTTCTTTAAAAACATGAGGGGTGGTGGGGTGTTAAAACGGGATCAAATCCAGGTTTTCACAGCTGAATTTGCTCCCCCAAAAGGTCGCATTTGCTTTGTTTGTGCTCGGATTTGCATCTGCAAACACACTTTTCACCCCTGAAACAACAGTCACATGCCCATTTAACTGCACGGGTGTCGTCTTTTACACGGTGGCAAAAGTGCTGGCTGTTTGTTTTCTAAGTGAGCTAGTTAGTCAGGGTTAGGTAGTTAATACTGTATTAAGAAATTGGAACTGATTCAAAGAATGAATAATTTATTCATCAAGGTACACTTCAAAATATCTCGTTTTCAACTTGTTCCTTATGAGAGAACTTGGAGATTTTTTCTGTCACTGGAATTTTAAGGGAATACCTTTAAAAAAAATAAATATAAATCCCTCACCTGCACTCTTTATCTAAACATGTTTTGGAATTAACATATTATCCATCCATTCTCTTCCAATATCTAAATAAATAAATAAATATATGCTTTGAACTTCAAATTGAAGCTTGACTTCAAATTTTGACATTTACATTTAGCCTTGAGAAATTTAGTTCATTTAACAAAATGAATACATTTACAGGTTTGTTTTGTTTGTTTGTTTGTTGTTGGGGGGTTTTTTTGGGGGGGGGGGGGGGGGGGGGGGCTGGCCTCAGTTTTGTCACATTTTGATTACAGCCCTGGGATTTAGTACTTTGTGTCATTTCTACCAATGTTCTCTCATTTTACGACTGGTGTCAAGTCATTTTGTGATTAATTCAAAAAATAAAAATAAATAAAAATAAGCATTATACAGACAACATGTTAATAAACCCTTTAAGTGGAAGGTTTAGTGTGTGTGTGTGTGTGTGTGTGTGTGTGTGTGTGTGTGTGTGTGTTTGACCTTTTGAAGTTGCTGTTAGGTGAGTTACCTGTGGGTTTTGTAACCTCTGTGGCGTTGGGCGTCGTCATGGCAATGCACACTTCACCTTCGGGAAACTTGTCACAGGTGAGCATCTCCGGCCAGGGGAAGCCGAAGGCCTCCATGATGGGGGCGCAGCCGTCCCTCACGGCCTCGCACATCCAGCGGCACGGGTAGATGGGCCGCTCCAGGCACACGGGAGCAAAGAGCGAGCACAGGAAGACCTGCGTGTCCGGGTGGCAGTTCTTGTGCACCAGAGGCACCCAGCTGCTGGCCTGCTGCTTCACCTCGGCCATGGTTTCGTGCTCCAGCAGGTTGGGCAGCATCATCCGGTTGTAGCCCACGTTGTGACAGAGCCGCAGGTCGTCCGGAATGTCCACGCACTGGGGCGACTTGCCGTAGACGGGCGTATTCCAGGCCAAGTACTCGTACTCTGACGCCCTGCACCCTGACAGGAGTGCCACCGTCACCAGCAGCCGGATCATCCTGCAGAAGCACTCACAAGTAGAGCTCATGATGTGTCTTTGCAGCCACTGAATGATTGCTAATCGGAGTGCGAGGCAACACTCAGTTCATGAAGAAACGCACAGCGAGAGCGACGCAGGAAAAACGCGCTCTGCAATAAGTCCACTGTCTCCTCTGGCTGTAGTCCCGCTGCTGGGCTGCGTGCGGCTCCTGCGAGAGTTTGGGGAGGTAATGCGCTGAGACTGTGCCGAGCTCGGAAACAAGAGGGGGTTGTAAAGTGCGCTCTGACCAATCGGAGCGCGTCTGCGCCTTTTGGCACTCGGCTGTCAGTCAAAGCGCTTAATTACTGCGTGTGTAAAAACTCTCCGGGAGACTCCCCAGCGTTCCCTTTGCGCTTCCTTTGTCGATAGAAAATAACAACAACAATAATAATAAATATATTTGGATATGTGCGCATAAACTGGGAATACTTTCAGACTGACTGGGGTGTAGGAATAAGCTCGATTAGAAGTTGCACAGCTTTAAAGTGTGACACTGCTAACTTCACGGCTTTATTTTATGCCTGTAACAAGAACGTGGTGCAGGGAACAACATGAGCCCCTCGCCTCCCCGAATGTGAGGAAATACTGATTTGATTCATATTAAATAAAGAAGCTCTATAAGCTTGTTGCCATCAGCTGTTACTGTACAGAGGCCTGAAACAGCCTAAACGCAGAAACAACTCCAAATGCATTTCCTTTCTTTTATTTTCATCTATTGTTATTTTCCTTTCATTTTTACACCTGTACATATTTACTTATCCATTATTGTTTTTTATTAACTCATTTATTCTTTTGGCAATTTATGTTCTTCCATATAATAGAGCACAAACCCAGATCGTCTCCTAAAGCATATCCACTGTAATGCCTGCCAGCTGCACTCATTATTTGGTTCAGAAAATATGATAGACAAATAAAAAATCGACTTTTATAACTTTATTGAAGAAACATGACAGTTTTGGGTGTCATCTTTGACTCAGCAAAAAATAACACTAAAAGCTTTTATCACTTTATTTCCTTGAAGGTTAAAGTTTCTTTGAGGATTTTGAATTTAAGAGTCTGAGCCAAGACTTAGTGAGTAATAATAATAATAATAATAACTTATTTAGGGGCTTTCTTTTAATTCCACTGCTTCTAAAATTTCCTGCAGGGAACACGCCGTGGCCCTGAGGATAAGAAGCCTCCCAAGTAAAGACAGGAAATAGTGTTTTCATTCATAATAATTATCTCTGCAGGAGAAAAGTTCTGAAGGAAAATACCCAATAAGCTGCCTCTGGGAGTTCTTGGGTACATTAACTTATCAAATGGGGAGCTGATGATTTAATACTGCTCTGTTTGTGCTTGTTGTACTTGCAGCCTGCTGGGGAACACTTTCCTTATCCAGCTCAGTTTAACACTTGAGGCTAAAGTCAATTTGCTGAGCCCCGAGTGTCCATCTCCTCCCTCCTCCCAGCCTGGCCCTATCCAATGATAAGGGCAAAGGTGTGAAATCCCTCTATTTAAATGGAGGTCAATTTGCATTCCATTGTGATGTTAACAGCCCTTGTAGAGCAATTGGAAAAAGAAAACAGAGGACTTAATTTGATTTTAAGTGTGCACATAGCAAACAGAGGCCTTTGAGAGGAACGGCCTAGTTGAACTTATAGAATAAATGTGTTTTACAGCTGTCTCTGCTGCAAGAGACGCCGCTCACCTAGACATTTTCCTCTCATTGAACTGAGTCCAAGAGAAAATGTTCTGCAACAGCACGCAGAATGTTTAGTACATCATGTGCAGGATGGATGGACGGTGACAGATGGTACCACTTTAAAGAAAAAACACGATTTACTGGGTGCAAAACCTGAAATGAAAAATAAAGATGTTGAAAAAAAAACCCTGTAAATCATCTCAGAGTTATAATCAAATCAGAAATAATCCAACTTCAGATTGCTCATGAGTTAAATTATCCATTAACTCAGACCTCTGTGCTGCAATCTGCATGCCAGAGTGGTGATGTGTGCTCAAAAGAAGGCCAAGTGATTCTCTGAAGCACTTTAAAGATGACACCTCAGTTAACATTTCAAATTAATGGTGAAGGTTTAACAAGCAGGGCTGTGTTTGAGGCGATGCAGTACAGACTGCTTTATGGGCTGATGGCATCCAACAACAGTTTGTGCATAGGTGGTTGCTAAAGCAAATTCCAAATTTTGGAGACAGGAGGCTTGTTTTCTTTTTCTTCTCCAGACGAGACCTGGCTTTGCTCAAATGCATGGGGAAGCCTCCCATCCAGCGTGACGGGCCTGCTAAAAACTACCGGCAGCACAGCGGCAAGCCAAACAAAACTGAGTGAGACAAAAGAAAGGCTGCAAGAGGAGAGGTCTACAGCGACTTTCCATTTGAGAACAGAGCAGAGAAATGGATACTAAAAAAAAAAAAGGTCCTACAAACAAGAGCATTTAGGCCCATTAGGCTCTGGTGCTTTAACAGTGTGTGACTTACACAAGAAAGACTAAATATTTGGACTTATAGGCCTGCAGGAGAACAGAGTTTCTTAAAGACCACCAATCCATCTATATTCACCAGGGTTTAAAGCCACAGTCTGGGTCTGGGGGTGCATGTGCATGTATTGCCTTGAAAGGGCATTTTTGGCCCTGGCAGAATGAACATATATGTCATTAAGCATCTGTCACTAGTGAGCCCTGGCTAAACACTGGATCTGCTCCAGAACACAACGTCAGCCGTGCGTTGATGAGGTGCATGACGGACGCTGAAAAAAAAAAGCTTCATTATAACACTGTCAAGGTTTAGAGAAACAAGCACACCTGCTTTTTGTCAGGTAACACTGGGAGAGTGTGGAGAGCTTCTTGATTTGGCATCATTTTATTTAGCAACGGCCTTCAAGGTTTCATTTAGCTTTGCCCAAAGTCTCATGAGAAGTCCTTTATGATGGATGAGGTGTGCTTGACTTTTCCATGAGCAAATCTTTAGAAAGATTGTCTTGGAACAATCATAATTACTGGACCATGGGTGATTGGAGAATGATTGTGTGTGTGTGTGTGTGTGTGTGTGTGTGTGTGTGTGTGTAGACTTACAAGAACTGAAAGTGGTGTATCTTATTTATGACCTTTTCTTTACAGTGTTTCTGACGAAGATGGATAGCGCTCTTTGCATTTTTGGAGCTGTATTATATCAGAAACATTAGAAGGAGGAGACATGGCACTGCATGAATTCTGAATAGAAATCATTGGAAGAAATTCCACAGTGCTAAAGACGGTGGTTGTCCTGCCCCCAAAGAGCTGATCAACAGCCAAATCTGGAAATATACGAACCACGTGTTGCTCTAAAACATGCAAAACAGCAGAGTTTCGTCCCAGTTTCAGCTGTATCCTGTATCTGCTGGTCTGCTAGGATACTGCAAGCAAAGACAATAAAACAATAACGTGAATTAACATGGACATGGGACTGAATGGACTAAGCTGCTAATGAAGTCATAATGTTGTGTAACTTTGTGCACGTGCAGTGGAAGTATAACCTGTGTGGGGGGAAAAGTTTTCTAAACCCTATTTTGGGGCAAAATCAGAGTTTATGAAGTGGTTTCTATCAGATTGGACTGGCGATTCTGTGCAATCAGTCTGTGCATGATCCCAATGATCACTGAAACTGATGTTCTGGCTTTTAATGTTGGATGGATCATAATTACTGCCTGGGTCCAACACACAATTAGATGACCTGCTCTTCCTCCAGAGCCACAGCCATCCCCCCAGTAGTATTTATATATTAATTTCCAACTTCAGTTTGGTTTGAAGTCAAAAAGCAGGCCTCTTCCTCTTAACTCCATAAAGGAATAATTATTTATGACATTATTTAGCATCACCAGTTACTTAAGAAGCATCTCTTTGTGGGACTGAGTGAGGAAACCAGAGTACTCAGAATAGCCCACACAGGCATAAGGACAACATCCAAATGTTCCAAGAGGTTTGAACTAGGAACTGTCTTACTGTGAGGATAACCACTGCATCGTTGGGCTGCCAAACATCCAATATGATTGTCTTGCTGGAGGACTTGGCTCATGCATGCAGATATGCTCCATATGAAGGATTAAATATGAAGGTAACAGCAGGTTTTGCATAACTTTATACTATATAGCCACTTCTGCCCGAGGTAATACACTACTAAAAAAAAAGAAACATTAAAGGAGCATCTTTTAATCAGAGTGTACCATCAAATCAATAAAACTTCTGGGAGACTAATCTAGTTGGTTAAACGACAGAGGAGGTTGTTAATCAGTTTCAGTGACTTTGGAACTACCTGGACTCGAGGACCCTGTACATAGGTTCCACAGGAAATCCAACTCCTCCAGGATGGCACGTCAGTATATACCATTGCCAGATAGTTAGCTGTGTCTTCCAGCATCGTGTCAAGAGCATGGAGACAAGATGATTGGATAGATGATTGAGCATGCATCTCAATAGCATATTAAAGACAGGCAGTCAATCTAGGAGCTGGACTGGGTGGTAGAAGGTCCTGTTCCAGTTTCTGTTCCTTAGCGCAAGGAGGAACAGGATAAGTACTGCCAAAGCTACAAAATGATCTCTAGGAGGCCACTGATGTGAATGTCTCTGACCAAACAAACAGCAACAGATGAGGGCGACCTGAGGTCCTGATGTCTGGAACCTGTGCTCACTGTCCGACATCATGCCTGTAACATCGTTCAAGTGTACCTGGTTTAGTGGTGGGTTCCTTCATGTATATGGGGAGGCTTATCCATGTAGAGACATACAGGCCTCTACAGGCTTGGCAACAGCATCCTGACTGTCATTAAATATCAGAATGAGATCCTTGGACCCACTGTCAGACCCTACGCTGGTTGGTCCTGGGTTTCTCCTGATGCACAAAAATGCCCGGCCTCATGTGACAAGATTATGCAGGCAATTCATGGAGGATAAAGGAACTGATATCATTGTCTGACCAACATTGTCAGACATACGCACAAGTACGCTGAGGCCATACAAATTACTGAGGATCATTTTGAGTTTCTGCAAAGAAATTTCAGCAAAATGGACTTAGCCCACAACATTATTTTTTTCACTTTGATTTTTGGGTGTCTTTGAATTCAGTCCTTTTTAGATTGATCATTTTCATTTCCATCAGATGATGTGGCATTCTTTCATTCCTAAGACATTTCTCAGTCCATATCAGTATAGATACACAGTATATTTTCCCCATTGGGATCTGTGTTCCTCTCAGTTTTTGAGTCGTGTATGATTGGTTTGCTTTGTAAAAAACCCCAAAGCTATCACTTGACCCAGGTTTCTTAGCTAATTATAGGCCAATCTCCAACCTTTTAGTTAAAAATTTCTTGAAAAATGTTAACTGATCACCTGCATAGGAATGGTTTATTTGGTCTATTTGGTTTCAAAGCGCATCACTTTACAGAAACAACATTAGTGAAGCTTACAAATGACCTTCTTATGGCCTCTGACATGACTCTGTCTCGCTGCACTGTGCAGCATTCAATACTGTTGACTATAATATTTTATTACAGTGATTAGTGGATGCTGCAGGTGTTAAAGGTACTGCACTGCAGTGGTTTGACTCATGTCTATCTAACAGACTCCAATGTGATCATGTAAATGGAGAGTCCTCTTCACACACTAAAGTTAACTATGGAGTTCCACAGGGTTCCGTGGTAGGACCAGTCCTGTTTACATTATACATGGTTCCCTTAGGCCAGGGGTGGGCAATTCCAGGCCCCGAGGGCCGGTGTCCCTGCAGGTTTTAGATCTCACCTTGGGTCAACACACCTGAATCACATGATTAGTTCGTTACCAGGCCTCTGGAGAACATCAGGACATGTTGAGGAGATAATTTAGCCATTTAAATCAGCTGTGTTGGTTCAAGGACACATGTAAAACCTGCAGGGACACCGGCCCTCGGTGCCCACCCCTGCCTTAGGCAGTATAATTCGAAGGCATAGCATACATTTTCACTGCTATGCAGATGACACCCAACCTTATCTATCCATGAAGTAAGATAACACAAACCAATTAGTTAAACTGCAGGAATGTCTTAAAGACATAAAGACCTGGATTACTTTTCTGCTTCTAAATTCAGATGTAACCAATGTTATTGTGATAACCTTATAAATCTGGTATCTAACCAGATGCTTACTATGGACGAAATTGTCCCCGAGGAACTATGAGGAATTTTGGAGTTGTTTTGTGACCAGAATATGTCCCTCAATGCATGTATTAAACAAATATGTAGGACTTTTTTCTTCCATTTGCTCAATATCTCTAAAATTAGAAGCATCCTGTCTCAGAGTGATGCTGAAAAACTTGTGCATGCATTTATTACAACTTTATTACTTTATTATTTCAACATGCTTGTGTGTCAATATGTTTTCAGCACTTATTGAACAGTGGAGCACTAGGCCCATGTGTGTGAGGTCAGCAAGCTTGTTGGATGATACTGCTGGAGAGCGACTTAAAACAGAACATGGTCATGGAGCCGATTAGATATGTGTGCCTTTTTTGCTTTTTTGTTGTTCTCTGCATTTCATTAGTAATTGCCCCAGATGGTTAGCTGAGAAGCAGATTACAGTTATTTTCAACACATCAAGCTCAGTTTATTTACCATCCAGAGAGCAGCTCATCCAGTGAAAACAGTTACATTCTGTCTTCTGAGACTCTGGAGGATCTTTGTCAAGTTGTAAAATGTCATTAATTATGTCAACAGGGGTGTTACTGGCCTTTCGTGTCTAGACTACAATTTTAAAAAATATTATTTCATGGTTTTATTAGTCAGTGGGGAGTAAGAAATGAAACATGGGGAAAAAGAGCAACTCTTACCCCATGGAGCAAATGGTCTGGGAATCAAACCAGGGGCTACACAAATGGAATGCTGTAATCAGATGCCTGTACTTGCCTTGTGAAGACCTCTAGTTGATCTTTACCATAGAAAGGTACTTTTGACTGCTCCCTTATTTTCCAAATGGTCATCACAGAGGATGGACCCGCATATTTGAGTTGGCACAGATTTTACACACGATGCCTTTTCACTACACCACGGAGTCACCCAGATCACTGCTAAGCACAATTTCCCCAAAATGAACATGAAATTTCTTGCCTTTAGATGAAAGACATAACTTTTCTTCTTGCTTCCTGCTGTCAAGAGACCTAGAATAATAATTTTACAATTTTTTTTAAAAAAGATCAAACCTATGTCAGGAACAGAATCTGACTTTTAACTGGCTTTGCTTATTAGCATATGATCATTTGGTGTAATATTCAATAAGAGAAAATACCATACCATACAATCTGTGCAAATCAGAAAAAAAAACCATCTTGCAGTTTATCCATCCAACCATTTCAAATTATATTTGCCTGCTGAATAGCCTTTATCAGTTGTAATGACCTCCTTAGACATCACCACCACATTTACTCCTCCACCTAGTAGGCTGCTAAATGAAAAATGATAAGCTTTTCACTTAAAGACAACAATTGGGGACCATGAAAGGGGGAAGGAGCAGTGGGAGCATACACATAGACCGTACGTAACAGATGGCCGTAACCACCGTAACATCACCTATTCCTATTTTTCAATTATTACCACACGTAAATCTTATGCTTTGTTTACTTAGAAATTTACAGTCTAGGCACAGAAAAGTTCTGGTCACATTAGTGTCATGTCATAACAGTAAAGTTGACTGACTATGTTTTTAGTGTCAGTTATTCCCACAGTTTAAATGAGCTTCCACTGAAAGCCTGGGTTGCTGAGGAGAAGCAGGGATTGCTTGTGATTTGGTCTGTAAGGCACGGATAGAAGAAGGTGTGATCACATGTCGGTGCCATAATCTACACCATTCTGGATACACATTCAGTAAACAGAGATTATTGCGTCTGATAGCACAGCAGCTATCTGGCTTTTTGGCTAAGGCAAATCCAAAGACATTCAGAGGATACCTGGAGGGTAAAGGACCGCAGTACTGTTTTTGCCTTGCAGGTCCCAGTACCCTGATGTCACATAAAAATTATGGATTGCTATGTCCATTTTTTTTGTTTTGTTTGTTTATTTGTTGTTCTTTGGAGGAGGGAGGTTTGTTTGGAGCCCGACATGACCATATTTGAGAGGATTTGATGAGGGCTAACAATTATCAGCTAGCATGTGCTGTTTAGTAAAACTAACATTAGCAATGTTAGGAAGAGCCATAACGCTTTGTGAATTCTTAGTTAAAATCCATGGGAGAATTTGATAGCACTAAAAATGGAGGCTGTGCCCTCCTGCCATTAGCTGAATTGTAAAATAAATGAGCTAGTCATGCTGTTTTACTGATATAGATCGTTAGTTTCAATTACATGATGCAATAGCTTTTTCTTGTAGTAACATTTTAGATAAGTGTACTTTACATATACTTCCTTGTCTTGGCTAATATTATCTGTATCATGAGTTAGCTTGGCATTTTTCCAGCTAATAAATTAGAGATGGATAGATAGCATTACTCACTCACTACTGAGTTACCAAAAAACCTATTTCTAGAAGGATGTTGGTAACATACCAATGTTAATTTGAATTTTACACACTAAAGCTGGAGTACAAAGTTTTGGAACAATTAAACACATAGTAAGCGATGCTGTTTGCCAGGTAATTGCATTGCAAAGACAGACAGCACAAGAAACAGTCAAGAGGTCCAGTAAATGATAGCAACGCCTAATAATGCAAACTTGAAGCCTTAATAAAAATTTAAAGACATTTTAGTGTTGTGCTGATTTTATGAAAGAAAGAGCAAAATCATTTTTGTACTAGACTGTAAACATGCTTATCTCTGCTGTTAATTTTAACACTGAAGTCTAATTATTGACCTTCTTTTGGAGCCAGCCTCAAGTGGCTACTTGTGGAACTGCAGCTTTTGGGAGTTCCACCTTTGCTTCTCTCGACAGCCCCTGATTTTTCTGCTTAGACTTTTGTTACATAACTCTAGACTGTGATGCTTAACTTTGATGCTCGAGACCTGGCTCTTGGATTTAAGCTTTACTTGGATTTGCTTTTTACTAACTGCTATAATGTTTGAACTTTGATGTTATTATTCACACAAACGAAGATTTAGCATAGAAGACTGATTAACAACCTCCTCTGCTGTAAGAAGCCTCCCACATAGTCTGAATTACTTTCTTCTTATCATGGATTAAATTAGAAGATAAACTACTATCTGGACTACCAGCAGGGCGCCCATGGACCCTATCTACGGGAGTGATAGACTGAAGTGATAACATGATAACAGCAATTCAATGAAATGAAAACAGTCAAATGTTAAGTCAACAGTCTATTAATTTGTATGTTAATCCATATGAGATGTCTGTTGGAATGCCCCTTGTATTTCTGTACAGCTACCACTCATGATTTCCAAAATCAAAGCAAACAACACTCTGCGAGGGAGTTTCGCAACACAGTGAGCCACAGTGTGCAGCTGCCTGTGATGACTTGCCTGGATGTACTGCTCTCGCCATGACTAATCCAGGCAATTTGTGACACTTAGATGCAGGAGAGAATAGAGGCGAGAAGGAAAGGGGGGAAAAAAACAAAAAACGTGGCAGTTACTTTGGCTTAATGATGCTTCTGTGTGTTTCAAAACATGTCAAAATACCTCCTACATAAGTCATACCCTGCACTTTGGTGCCAGCATTATTGCTCAGCAGGAGTGGGAAGTGAATGCTTTTCTGGCCCACAGAGATACCCACTCCAAGGTTGATCACTGTCGGTTTTGCACTGGTGTGCTTTTGTTTGTTAAGAATTTGCAGTAAAACTCATCTAGGCTCAGGCTGTTGCGGTCATCCCATGATGTATAGAGTTCTTCCTCTCTAGCACTACCAAGTATTTGTCTACATGAAATCATCTAATTGTTGGGGTTCTCCAGCTCGTTCTCATCCCCAGGGCATCAACTGGTGCAGTTTTGTTAAAACCACTGGTGTGGCTCATTTGGCGTCTGTGCCCTGACATAACAGGTTATGGCATTGATGAGATTGATCTTTCACTCCCAAAAAGACAGTTTATGAGTGGGAAAGCTTACTGCTGAGGAGTGAAAATCATTTCCTAATCTTGACCAGGTAGTTTTTAGTGTCTAAGCTTTACTAACTGAGCCTCCTGGCGGATACTCATCAAAATATCCTTCCACTTATCCAGTTTTAAAATGCAGAATTTGCAACTATCTAAAATGAGATTGCAGGATCATTGTACATGCTTAGACATCTATAATATTATGCAGTCTTTACCTTATGATAGTTCAAGTTACCTCTACAAATTTGGGGGAGGTTCCATAAAATCTCCAGCTGCTCGTTTAAAATGAGGGTTAGGTTCACATGTACCTGTGTGGACATGAAAGAACTATAAGGCCACAATATATGTAAGAGAATTGATTTGAAAGGGAATATCTTCTCTTCTTTGAAACCTTCTGGCTAAGATGCAGCCTAACTCTAACGTCACAAACCAACCCGATGGATGTTAAACGGTTAATCTGCCCCCTCACCCCTACCTCCATCCCCCAGATTCATACTAGATGAGGGCTCATGCTAATATGCGGTGGGGTTTTTTTAGCTCTCAACACACATTTACCCACATCTGTAAGCCAAAAAATGACAGATTGATATAAGCAGAAAAAAGATTCTCCCCAATAGACACGTCTTTGCATTTTTCTTATCCATTTCCCACAATATACACATGCACCATCTGCATTTCTGTTAAACCGCACGACTCAGAAAGCAGACGAGGCCAGCCCACTTTAAAGCTGTGCATCCCTCCTTCATATTCTGAGCCAGCCTTGTTTTTCTGATGCTGACCATGTCTGCAGCAGTTATGTCACTATAGCAATGAAATGGTTTCATCAGTGTTAAATCTGTGCTCCCCAACCTTCTAGCCAAGAGGTCCAGGAGAAAACTATCAGAAATAATCATGCTGTAAGACACTGAGTATTAAAAGCTGTGCGAGCGAAGTGCTACAGCTGTGTGCATGTGGTCAGAAGATGAGGACTTCAGCTAAAAATCATCCATCTGTGTACAATTACATAGACTTGTTTGCAGCCCCGGCAGCATTCCATTCATCATCATAATTTATGGTATTAATTTCCAATTGAGTAATTATCCTCAGCTCACTCGGCCTTGGGTTCAATCAGCCAAACTTTTCAAAGGTCTAAAGCTGCACTTGGCAACTTTTGCACTTTGGTGACTCCAGATAAGCATAAACAGTAATGAAAGACTGATCTTCGGTATCCAGGAACGTGGGATCAGTTGACATGTAACACTCTGGCATATCTATCCTAATTTTGGACAGCAGGATGACTTAAGTCTCTCACCAAGCTGTGAGCTACGTGTTTTTGTTTGACTTTAGCTGTATGCACTACTGTTCAGTACTTGAATACAAGTCTTTAATGCTCTGAGGCCTAAGTTGTCGTCAAGGAGTCCATTTGGGTTTTCTTCACAATATAGGGTAAGGCTCACCACGTGTGATGACTTAGACCTCAGAGGGTTAATCCATTAACGAAAGCTGGACATGGTACTGATCAAGTGCAAGAGTCAAAAGGATTTTGCTTCAACTTGACTGTTCCTGCTGTTTTATAACAGTGGTCTATGGAAAAATATTTTTGGGGTTGCAGGAGTTTTTCTTCTACTTGCGACACAATGGAAAAATGGCTGTGAGGCAGAATTGGTGGTCCTTAATACATCCATGGGCAAAGTGGTATTCAAACTGCTGCTGGCCACCTGTTGTTCAGACAAGCTGTCTCCAGTGCTTCATGTATCCTGCACCAAGCAGAGGTCTCTGAAGAACATAAAAGAGCATTCCTCAATCAAATGTTGGCCATTCCTCAACCACTGGATGTGTTTGGATTAGGCATGGGGTAAGCAATGGTTGAAGAACTGCACTCTTCAGAGACTCTTTAAGCTTGATTTAAAGTACAAGGTCCTTATACTGCATGCTGGTGACGTCAAACAACTGGCCCTGGGGCCAGCAGTGTTACTTCAAAGTGTCATATTTAGCTCATTTGGCTTTGCAAAGTGTAAAGATTACAGGAACTTCATTAGCATTACTTAAAAGAATTAAATTGCTATTTATTTTGTCTTGATGTCAAACTTACTACAAAGAAGTGAAAATGTATGGATGTATTTGTAGAACTAGAAAATTTGTTTCAATATAAAGACAAATTAGTATTTAGTGTAGTGAGTTGTCAAGTTGTGAAATCCCACATGTGAAGCTTTTGTGCCTGTGGGCTGCAAATGATAATTGTAATGTATGGAAAAGCTTGGTTATATTTGTGACATTGAATTTTTTTAATGTTTTATTTTTTTCATAAAATCCCTCATTAAACAAGGAGATTAACTTATCAAGAAATAATACTTCCTGCTGTCTGGTATTTTTTTTAAAGGGATGAACTAAGGAGTGTCTTTGGCTCTTGGCTATGGCCTTGGTGAGTATCTTCAGAATGTACTTTACATTCCTTTTTTTTTTTTTTAGCAAAGTTATTTTATTGGTCTGGCTTGCTTCTGATTAAATTGGGCTGTATGTGGTCCAGGAAATAAAATAAGTTTATCCCTGACATGCACGTTTCCAGAAACAAAACTACATATCCTGACGAGGCAGACCTCAACAACTGTGTTTGGGTTTAGATAGAGAGGTGCCGATATGTGATGTTTCCTGGTTTTCATAGCTCTGACCATCCACATTTCAGTCAGTTTTTTATGTCTTTATTCTTATCTGCACAAAAATAACTTGCTCTATGTTTGCCTCAGGTCCAACATAATTTAGTCAGTTTATGCTTATGATGAAGACAAACCAGCCCACAATTATTATTACAAAGAATGCAGTTGTTTACTACTGCACAGGCTCCATAGGGATTCTGGAGTGACTACGCACCAAGCTTCACAGACATCAGAGTTTTCAAGCATCTTTATCCCCTACAAAATGGGATCGCCTAATAATAATAATAAGAATTCTAATAGGTATAAGAAAGCCCAATGCTGAATCACTTATTAGAGAGTGTGCCTTGCAGAAACAAATGATATAACATGTGGATTACATCAGAGAGGTTTAGATTTCTTACTCTGACCAAAGCAGAAACAAGAATTTAAAACAGCCCTGGGTTAAACTCCTTTGTCGTCATTTATTTGTTATAAATGCTTTATTATCAGATTATAAACATCAACGTCAATAGTGCACAAAACCAAGTTTATAGTGTGAAAATCTGTGTCTGCCAAATTTACTTTTTTCTGAAATTAATAGCACATACATTTCAAAACAGTTCAATGCTGAAAATACTCAAAACATTCAGAGGTACATCTGTTCAACTGTTATATCTGTACCCAGTAAGCCAATCACATGCCAATAATTTAATTCATGTAGGCATGTAGTACAACGTCAATAAAGTCTGATAAAGTTCTAAACAAGTATCCGAATGGGGAAGAAAGGACATTTAAGTGATTTTGGTTGTGGCATGATTGTAAGTGTTGGACTGGCTACAGTGTTTCTACTTTGATTTTCACACATCACCATTAGAGTTTACAGAAAATGTTCTGAAAAACATAAAATATCCAGAGTGACAGGTCTCTCAGTGAAAATGTGTTGTTGATGTCAGAGGTCAGAGGAGAATGGCCAGACTGTTTTGAGCTGAAAGGAAGACAACAGTAAGTAAAGTAAACACTATATGCAGAAGCAGAAGACCACACTGGGTGCAATATTATTAGCTAAGAATGGGAAGCTGTTCAATAGAATAATATTAATAATAAACGTTATTTATAAAGCGCACTAAAAAACCAAGGGTATACCAAGGTGCTTGACAAAATAAGATAGGAAAAAGGAGATGGGAGGGAAAAGAGAAAGGACCTGGTATGTATCAATTATAAAACCATGACAATCATAATATATAAAAATAGTTAACAAAGCATAACGGATAAAAACGTATCAGCTCACACCAAATATTAGCTAAGTGGAAAAGCAAGATTAAATAAATAAGTCTTTAGCATAGAAGATAGAAAGATAAAAAGATAGAAGATAGAAAAAACCTTGTCTGATCTGATGAGTCTTGGATAGCAGGGTCAGAATTTGATATAAACAGCAATTTTGTATAAACTGTCCTTTGTATCAGTGGTTCAGGCTGCTGGTTGTTTAATTGTGTGGGAGATATTTTCTTGACACACTTTGGCCCTCTTAGTACCAACTCAGCATTGTTTAAAATCCACAGCATGCCTGAACATTGTTGCTTACCATGTAACCATGAACATGACAATTAGTTCACTGGCTTCCACGGTAACTTTTGGGATGTGGTGGAGATTCACATCATGGAGGTGTAACTGACAAATCCATAGCAACTGTGTGACGCTATCATGGCAACATGGACCAAAATCTATGAGGAATTTTTCCAGCACCTTGTACTATCAATGTCCAACTAATGAAGTGACCATGAGTATTTTCATATCTTGAGGTATAATTTGGATTTAGTACATCTGTGGCCTTAATCTGTTTTTGGCATCATTTGCTCTTGTAATATTGTACTGACCGAGTTAATCACAGATAACAGAAAATGTGTCAGCAGCATAAGAACCTAAAGTTAAGGTCTCTAGGAGTAAGATTTCAGAAGCTACGACATGCTACCCCATAAAACAAATCTCGCTCATAGACTTTGATGTCACGGTACTTCTGTTATAAGATTTCTGTTTGGGTATAGGTGAATACTCCATTTAAAGTGGTAGAAGTAAACCTAACCCCTAGATCATGCGCACTTGGTAAGAAGCTCATCTTTATTCTGACTCTATGTGAATTTGCAAAGATTAAAAACCAGTGCAATTGTAAGAAATTCAGGCCTCACCTACTTTCATAGCTCTGCACACCTGCTGCACAAGTAAGCATGTTTGTTAGGCTTTCAGACCAAATCAACACCTTGTTTGAAACATACTGACCCCATTAGAGTCTGTTATTTAAATGTGATGGAATGTTCCTGCGCTCGCTCAGTGCGGTGACATAATTCCTGGTGGAGCTGATGGAATGGGTTTGTTTTTACACATTAAATAAAGCTTTCACGCTCCGTTTTCCATTTTATCCCGTAACAACCACTGGCCACTTTGTCTTCACATCTAAACATTGTGACTTGAAGAGAAGTATTTACAGCTGAGATGCATTGCAATCTGGCCCATTCAGCAACTTTCCATCTTTGCAGTGCTCCCCTCAAGGTAGGTGAAAATCTTGAGTGAAAGCAGTTGAGGACCTCTTGGGTGCACTGGGCACGCCGTGGATGCAGAGATGGGCCCTGTGGCACCGGCCTCTTGCGTCCAGACGGCCCTCCAGGCTCTCCCATGATACATGCTGCTTGTTTGACACGAAGCAGGGCACACAGGGCATTCTGGCTAACATTAACATGCTTAAACATTACAATTAATGAGCCTTTGTGACAGCAGAAGCTAAATGTCCATCTCACCACCTCCACACTAACAAATGTCTGCCCATTTTTCATGCAATCGATTATGCCCTGTCCCTCACCTTGAGAGTAAGGCTATAACTGCAATGATAAACAAACCCAGCAGCACCGGCCCCCTCTTCTCTTGCACAGTTCTCAGCCTCCAACACACTCCTACCTAAACAGAGACTGTGTGGGGCCTTTTCTTCTTGTAGCTCTTGCTGAATAAATGCAAACTGCCCATAGGATCACCACTGAGAATAGACAACAGCTTTTCAAATGCAAAACAAAGCCCTGGATCATTACTACTGGTGCTCCATCTCACATGCTGGCAAGCAAACAATTTATACTAAACAATTGCATGTTAGTGAAGCCACAAATTGCTCTAATGAGAAACATATTAAGGTTTACATCAAATAAACTCAAGTTATCCATCCAGCCTTAAAGTGCAGGATTCAGCAGAGGCGAGAATAGCCTCAGCCTGGAATTAGGCACGTCCAGAGAAAGCGCCTGTATTCCTGCAGGTTTAACTGCATTTTAACAGGAGCTGTTACTCAAACCCGGGGTGATGCAGGCCAAATGCATTATTCTTGTCTTACAACAACCAAGCGGGAACCTCTCCAGCTGTTTTCCTTTTTTCCCCCTTCCCTCCTAAAATTGACCCTGGTGTGGGTTCAACAGGAATTCACTGCAGTTAATCAGGAAAACCTTTCCCAAGTTCATTTGGAACTGATGGACACTCCTCCCTTCCTCCAAGCTCACACTATAGTCAAACTCCTGCAGCTTTGAAGAACTGCCCAGGTATATTGGAGTGTAAGACCCATTATCATTTAAAAATACATCGTAGTTCATACAAACGTAACCTGTACTGAGCTGTGGATGTTGTATAACACCTGTCTGATGGACCATTCTGCTCTGTTAATTAGCATTAGGTGGCTACATTGAAATTATATTATTTGCCCATTTTTAGACTAATAATAGGATAGATGGATTTATTATTTATTATTTGTATTAGACATATTCATTATATAATACTTATATAATTAGTATATAATACAATTATATAACATTGTATAATACTGTCTGCACAGTACTAACTACTAGCCAAAGTTAGTGAATAACTGGGAACCACAGTGTAGAATAAATGCTGGGCTCATGGGTGGCCAAAAACATGGCTAACACATGCTATTGTTGCTGGTTGCAATTAAGGAGCTGTTTGCTAACTTTGCAGTCTGCCTTAGTGATAGACTTGATAGAGTGATGATATCTTAATATTTACAGTTTGATGCCTTGCCCCAGAATTGCAGAAACATCCTTGATTGAATTCTTAACTGTAACTGTAATTTTCTTAGAAACTTCTCACAGTGCCCTGTACTTAAAGGGGGAAAATCCATAGCATTTGGAAAATAAACAAATGTAAAAAATGATAAATCTAACATTTATCTTTTCAGATGACCAACTACACAATACCACAGCCATCATCTGTCAAAGGATTGCACTAGTTATGCTTGGTAGCTAATGCCCATTAGCAAGCTAATAAGCTAAAATGCTAACAAGGGCCAAATCTGAATATCTTATCCCCTATGTGTTTCTCCTCCTGCTTTGTGATCATTTTCATCTGTTATCCCACAAAAGTATTAGTATGAGAAAGAGACTGGAGCTCATAAATAGGCCTACTACATGTTAATACAGTTGGCCTCAGATTACCTTGAAAAAGTAAATATAAATTACACTCATGATGATGTTTGAAACTAGTTTATCAGATTAAGAGGTGATCTAAGACGAATACTTTTAAATTACTTTTGGATTACTGTATAAAAAATACACATTATACTAAAAAGACAAACTCAGCTGCAGCAGTTTGGGTTCCATAAATATTCTGTTTTTTTCAGCATCTCAATACACTATAATTGCAAATCAAATATATTTTGCATATTCAGCATTTACAGAAACCAAGTTATTCTTACAGGAGCAGTATTGGTACAAAGTAGAGAACTACTAGGTTTGTTGTTTGTATTATGAGAACTTATATGCTTTCATGAATGCAACAAAATCAAATGATAATTTCTCAAAATGTAAACTAATTTCACAAGTTACGATAGCTTACTTTAAAAATCTGGTATCGTAATCTTCGTTATAAATGATCAGTTAATGCGAGGCAGTCATGCTTTTGGGGTTCATTAATCATGCAGTAGTGGCATATAATCAGTTATATGATATAGGTGATGATTAAAAAACTACAGAGGCACCTAAAGATGCTCCTGACCATGAATGGGGAGTTTTACCACCTTTCATTACAGCTTAAAAAAAAAGTATGTGTTTTGAAAAAGAAAATGTGAGGAGACTGCTTTAACGCTGACATACTCCTGACATACTTCGCTGACATACTTCAAGCCTTTCTTTTAACCTAAGTACCAGAGGCAGATGCTGGAGCAATTCCCAGCACTCCAGTTCTCAGCCCCTTCAGCACCATGGGAAAGCCAGCCAAGTGAGTGTGGGTCAGGTCAACCGTGTCTCCTCGCCTGACTGTCAAAATAACAGTACCTTCCTCTCCAGCTTCCAGCACTGTCCAACAGAGCCAGGCTACTGTGACAGAGGGGCACAGAGGGGTGGAAAAGCAATTAAATGAAACATGGCTGAGTGGCTGCAGCACAAATGCCTCATCAGCAATTTTTAGCTCTGCCATAGAAAAGGTGGCTTTTTACAATTTTTTGGGGGTAATTTTCCCAAGAAGGGGTATTGAAAGAAAGAGCATTGAGAGTAAAAAAGAACCAATGCAGGAGCTAGCAAGAGAAACACAGGCCCAATTCAGAGCCTCTTTATTCCCCTGCGCTGGCCTAAAACTTGGGGTCAGACACTTACTCCGACCCCTGACCCCCAGGTTCACGTCTCCTTGTAATTATATTTGCGCATCAGCCCCTTGCCCATCCCCACCCAAAGACAATGTAACAATTTGTCTTTTCAATTGTCTGTCAGTCACTCTCTTACAGGCCTTTTCAGTGGGCGTATATGGTTTCTTTTTCCATTTGTATTTATTTATTTATCTCATTCTGAGTAGTGGGGGGTTGTCTGGCGCCCAGAAACAGGGAGTCTTTGTTTGGGCTGGTTTCACATGGATATAACCCCACCTACCTCCACCCCCAATCCTCCTGTGCTCCTATGGTTTCTATCCAAGCTCAGAGCCTACGGATTCTGTTTGGGGGCTGGAGGTTAGGTGCCCTGAGGGTCATTGTACATGACATTTCCATAACCATTAACCAGTCAGTGAAACGTTTCTCCTACTCCTGGAACACTAAGGTGCTTTTCAACTGCTACTGAGAAGTTAAAAAGCATGTCTGCCTGCTGTTAGGCTCAGGCTCTATTTTCTCTCAAATGTTATCTTTATGGTCAACTTGCAGCGTGGGCTGCAAATGCAAGAAATGTTCTTACTTTATTTAAATTAGTCAGTTTAAACTGCATTATGCTAATTTATGCTTGGATGTAATCAAAAAACATTTATAAGTGCCTATTTCTATAGTTTAAACCCTAAATATGCATTTGGGAGACATCTTAGAGCTTTAAGAAGAACAAAACAAAAAAATCCGAGAACACTTAACAAAGCACTCCTTATCTACACAAGAGAGCTACACGTGGTAAACTGTTATGATGTGTGAATGCTGGACTGCATCTGCTGGAGATGAAAAAGAAAACATGAATAATGCTCTTAGATTGGCTGCTTTCAAACTTCCCGCCTCTGAGTGCACAGGTATTTCACCATCCCAAGCTACGTTCTCCTTTTTGTTTTGTGTTCTCTCTCCAGTACTAAAAAATGTATACAGTAATATATAATGTAATTTTATATAGAAATTTAGTTGAATTTATGTTAATATTTAATTAATATATTATAACTTGTTGATCATTAAATTAATACATGAAAAAATGATATATAGCCACGAAAACAGCCATAAAAAAATTGCAGAGGAAATTTACAGTTTCCATATACAATTATTAGTTCAGGTCTAAAAAAAATCCAACTGAAGCCACGTGACTTCATGAGGGTATACTGCACTTCTGCACAGTAAAGCTCAAACACTCATGGGACAGTTAATGCTTAACTTCAAATTCTACACTACAGAGTAGTGCTGTGATCATTATTTCAGTTATATTATGTTTTTTTCTCAATTTAGTTGTTATTTTATTGCATTTTTTTTAGTGTAAAATATAAAATTTGCTGAACAATGCATTTAGCATAATATTTTATAAAATCTCTTTTACTTTGGTATACTATCATGTTATTATGATTTATCCTCAATCACCTCTCTAAACAAGTGAAAGTAATGTGTCCCCCTTTAGTGTTTTTAAGGCATAGACTTACATACAGAGAATGACTTACATCTAAATTTTTAAAGTGAATTAAACTTAAGAAACGTACATTACATACACACCAGTGGCAGTACAGATTACAGATTAAGTGTTACAGCCTTACTGTTGCTGACATGCATAGCCACCATCTTGGATTGTAAATTTCTTTCCAAGTAGGAAGCCTTATTTGAGGGGGACGTCCAGTTGAGAATTCCAGCTGTGAACTGGGAATGCAGCATTAGCTTTAGAGAGTGCAGAGACTTTGTGCACAACAAAGAAAGGCTTGATCTGCTGACACAACCAAGTGTGCTACAATAACATGCAGGCGATGATGAGGACAAGTGCGAAGAGGAGGAGTGAGCAGGGGGCAGGTGCTTTGTCAGGTCAACACGTGATGCAAATATGATAAGCATAAATGTGTGATATTTGCTCAATCCAGCATTACAGTTGCATGAAAAAAAAAAGCGTTTTCTTTCTTGAAGTATTCAAAGTATAAGTAAAAAGTATTTTATGTTTAATTTAGTATTATTGTGAAACACAACTATATACCATTCAGAAATTTTCACTAGTCGTCTTTTACAATGACAAGTTTTTTATTACTGTGGCCTCAAATATGGGACTATACAGGTCTACTTACTTTAATTTTTTTTTAAACCCATTTATCCCAAATTACAGACCTTGGTTAACTTTTCTGCTAACAAAGGCCGGTGAAAAATGTATATTTTTATCTTAATTTTTTGCATATTCATGATATTTATGGGATATTCAGGTAGTTGCTTATGCGGCCCCTTGATTAACATCAAAATTAAGGCAAAGTTGGCCATTGGAGAGAATAATTACCAAGTCAGTTCAGGCAGCTATCTTGGCTCATTTTAACTCATTATAACATTCTGTTAACTTGTCTTGTCTTGTAAATTACTGGTTCTTGTTATGATGACCACTGCATCACCAAAAGTAACTGTTTGTACTATATGTTGGGCACACCCACCATCAGGTGTGGAAGCAAGACATGAACCCTTCCTGAGAGTAGAGTTCAACTTAAAAGGGATCATCATGCTTTCAGAATCCACACCAGGAGCAGTACTTGCATTACTCTCTTAGTGTACGTACACATGGCATGTAAGTACAAATCAAAAACAAGCCCTTAATCCCCTCATTCTTGGTACATTTAATCTCTCAATTGTTTCTCATTTATACTGCACCCTGTTTTTAATTTTGTCATAAAATTTTAGCGCTTTTTATTTCCATCTTGGAGCAGTTAACACTTTGGAAACGCTTGAGAGACATTCTCTGATCAATTCTTAGCGTTACTGATGAAGAATCAAAAAAAAAAATAAGGGTAAAGTAGGGCTTCTCAAAGGGTGGTCACTTATAACAATAGACCCTATGTGAGCATGTTCTCACAACAGGCTTTAGCAGCACCTTATTGTTTGGCAATCACAGCATAAAATTATATGATGCGTACCATTTCTCCATTGCATTCCCAGGCGAGGTAATGAAAGCCAGAGGAGAGAGAGGACGATTCAATCCCCGACCGTGTGATGTCACGCGGTTTTTGAGGGATAAACACAATCGGTCTTCTAGACAGCTTGGTTTGCGCAAGTCACTCATTCTGATTGTCTATCATGTTGCTTATGAAGCTCATAATTACGACAGTGTTGGGAGGGAGATATGTACAAAGACTGTGGTTTCCTTTGATCAGTCTAATTTGCTCCCTCCTCGATGGGTGAGAATTTGTGCCAGTAGTTGCAGTTGGTACGAGTAGAAACAGAGCAGCGAGAAATCCTTAACAACACAGAGCAATTAATCCCCAGTGGTATTGCAAACTGTGCAACAGATATACATTTACTGTGCTGGCTAGCTCTTCTGACGACATACAGGAATAAAGTACAAGCGGTTAAAATCTTGTGGTACTGAGGATAAACTAGGGCGGATTTGCATTGTACGTCTACAAACAGAGGCGCTCTGGTGGTCAAAATAATCCTATTAGTTGATTAAAACCATAAAAGCAGGCAGAGACAACTATAGGCGAGAAATAACATAACATGGGTTGACGTAAAAGTAGCATGCAGAGATGACACAGGTGTGGGTCTAAAAAAGGGACTGAAACCTTTCAACTTTCTTCCTGCATAAGGACACACCTGAGAGAGCACCTGAGGACAGTCTCTAGCATTTGATTTAACGCTTCACCCTCAGGGAAAGGGGCATCTAGGGTTTTTTATTGGGATATTAAAATCGTTTCCCCGTGTAGCCCATAGCTTGACATTCTTTAATTTAATGTGAAATGCATATCTCACATAGGTTTCTTGTGTAAAGTTGGGTCCGTATAAAGCCCTCAGTCAATCACCAAAGATCCTCAGCTAGTTCTTTCGTTCATTCTCCAATGGAATCCGCATTTGGGGAAATCAGTATCTTACCTAAGGACACTTTGACATGTAGACTGGAGGAACTGAGGACCAAACCAACAAGCTTATGTTTAGATGATGTCTGCTCCAGCTCCTGAGCCACAGCCACCCATTATCATGCAAAGGTGGAAGCAGTAAGGGCAAGTAGGACAGTAAGCAAACCTCAAAACTGTAACAAATTCTATTAAAAACATTGAAAGGATATCTGTATGTGTAATTTACCTGTAGTGTCCAGTGCCTTGTCATGAAATTATATGTAAAAATAAATATAAACGGAAGCAAGATTTCTGAGATCATTTCAGAACTTTGAGATAAATGTAGTGTATGTCTTATTTCTTTGACTGGCACAGGCAACATATATTAATATGCTAAACTAGAAGAGTTAGCCACTGTATTTTCACAGCATTCCCCATTAATGTAGAGGTATGATTACCACTTTAAATGTGCAAGATTCTGCACCCATTATTATTCCCCAAATAGTCAAAGGGATGTAACAAAAGACTCTTGGTGAAGAAGGAAACACTGAGATGTAGAACTGGGACAAAGCGGAGTTCTTTTTAATAATTAAACTCAGAGAGAAGGCCAAGCTGTTATCACAACCTAGTACAAAAATAAACTCAGCCGAACAAGGGAGTAGGTCAGCTGCTCAGAGTAGGTGGTAAATCAATAAGGCCTGGGGCTCTCCTCTTCCTTATCACTTATTTTTCTTGCTGTGCTAAAAGGGGAGTGAGATGTAGAGCAGGTATCTTGCATGTGTGCTTTACTGTGTAGTTTGCATCACCTTAACATGCGCTGACTAGGTACACCTGAATGTGAACCATTTTGGTTTGTGGGATTGGTTCATGTTTAGTCTGGGTTGTTGATTAGATTCATGTAATGACCTCTTCACGCCAACCAGTGAACCACTTGGGATTTTAGACACAGTTTGGATTAACTAGAAAATCAAATCCACTCGTACATGCATGCTGGACTTACTTCTGTTATAAGATTCATTCATTTATTCGAGTATTCCAAAAAGGTAAAAACTTCCATGTCAAGAGTTTGATATAAACCTAACACCAATCCTACCTTGAACCCTAAACAGGTAACTAGAGAGCTGAGGGGTGCAGAGTGAACTGAGACTAGTGTTACTGAGATGTGTAAAGCTTAAACTCAAAGTTCTCATTTTAGTGTAGTATATCTGCTGGGGGAATATTTTACATACAACCATCATTACAACCATCCAAGAAGCTTCTTCTTCAAGAAACTTAAAGAAGTTCAGACACTTTTCTTTCCAAGCTCCTTAGACCAGTCTGAGTGTGTATGTTACTCATTATTAAAGCACAGATGAAGCATTGATTGATTCATCCATCCATCTTCTTTTCAAGGTTGAGCGTACCCAAAATGCCTTTTATTTAAGCAGGAGCTGTCCAAATCAAATCACTTTTATTGTCACGTCACATGTGCAGGTACACTGGTACAGTACATGCGAGTGAAATTCCAACACATCAAACAGACAGGAAAGGAGGAAAGAAAAGGAAAGAAAAGCAGCAGGATGTGGAGAGTAACACACAGAGGCACATAGCAGACACTGCGACATTACTAATGGGAATACTGGACTGTTTGTACACAGGAGATTAGGTAATAAACAACAGGAGGGTAACAAGACACAGGTAAAGGCAATCAGGACAGTCAGGGGAAGACAAAGAGGAGAGCTAAGAGAGGACCTAACACAGGACAGGAAAGAAAACAAGTCTTCTAAGTAAAAACAGGAGATGATAGATGTCTCTTAGGCATGTTCATGATCATCCTAGAAATGCCTGAAAAACTTCCAACTGAAAGATGCTCTGCATGCATTCTGATCAGTTGCCAAATCCCTATCAATGGACCACTTTGAAGTAAAGGTTGGTGGCAGTACTCCATGCTTCACCTGGGTGTCTAAACTCCCCTGTTTCTAAAACTGAATTTGCTTTCTGTGAGAACTGCGTGTCAGTTTGTGGAATACACCTTTCAGACATTGTTAGCAGAAATTATCAGAAGTTTAACAATCTGATATTCATACACCAATCCAAAAATGTATTTTTTTAAACTCAGCTGTTTGTCACCGAACTATAAATGCAATGCTACCAATCGTACCCATCCTTCCAAGTGTTTCTGTCACACTCTTTCTGTGACTTTCCTCTTGGTCACCGGAGGTCTGGCAAAATGCACAAATTACTGCTGATGCTGTATCACTCTGCTCACAGTTCTTTTTTACCCAACAAAGCAACAGTGTAACAGGTTTCTTGCTTTATATATGAGAAGTTTTTCTTAAAAAACAAAAAGCTTTGCTGATCCCTCAATAAACAGGCTAGAAAAGAAGCTGAAAAAGAACTCCAGTCTTTGTGGAAGGAAGAGCAGATGTTATGCAGCTCTTGTAACCCTGGTGGTAGGTGTCTGGGTGTAGGACATGGGTAGAAAATACAAGGCTGGACTAAAACAAGAAAAGATACAGAAGCTTTTATAGCCAAGACAGATTTTAACAGCTGCCAAATAAAGCTTGTTTCCAGACACTGCTGACTAGTCCTCCAGTTTACTAAACACGCACAGGAACTCTATTACTGGCAGTTTGCAAAATCTGAAGTCATGTTACTTGCTGCAGGGAATAGCTGCACATTTTACATGAAAGTGAAAGAGATGGTACAAACAACAAATCTCTGTTTCTGATCTAACATTTATTAGTGAAACAAAGCTGAAGAGAGCTGGCTTTGTTTAAAGGGAGGGTGAACATGTTGCCAAAGGCTACAACATTTCTGTATAACATCTGTGTGTGCCTTGCCAATCACCTCCACATGACTGTTTGGTGTCTTCATTAAGAAACACTGTGAAGTTTCTCTTTTCTGTCCTCCCTCTCTTTCTGTGTGTGTGTTTGTTTATAAAGAAGTGCATCAGTACACGTGCTCAAGTACTATATTAAAATTGTGTGCACGCCAATTTTCCAAATCTAGTTACTTTTAAGTAAAAGTAAGTTAGCCAATGAACATTAACATGAACAAAAGTTTGAATCAATGTAGCCTTTTAAATTACTGCTACATAATACCTTTTATTTTTTAGAGAAAATAAATATTAACCCCAAAAAATGGATTAGCTGAGACTTTAAGAAAAACATTTTGTCTTCTTTGCTCTTTGGTGCCCGAAATAATGCAGGACTAGATTTTGACAGAGCATCATACTATAAAAAACTGTATTCATGCTGTCTTTCCTATATAGTGTTTTTAACCTCCTAGGACCTGCCGTCCACATATGTGGACATCACATTTTTGGTTATTTAGACCAAAATACTCAATTTTGCTCTACATGGGCCTGATATCCACTTATGAGGACATTATACTGCTACTGTTCTATCAAAATTTTAAACAAATATCCTCATATGTGGTTCTTATTTTTCTTAAAAACAAAAATAAGGTAAAAAAAAAAAAAATCTGGTAATTCTTGTGTTTTTACATTCATCGGGCCCCAATATGCACAAATATCAAAGAGAAATTAAAAATGCATGCCGTGGAAGAGTTCGGGTCTTAGGAGGTTAAAGCAGTGACATCACCCATTTCATAGCATGCTGGGATAACTGACACTGTGAATCAAATAAAGCTGAAGCTGAAAAGACCAGTGAGAGGAGTTCTGTTTCCAGTTGGGATTTGGATTCTGTTTGTGAGGTAGATGAGCTAATCTGGAGAGGGAGGTGGTTCCAGATGTTCAGAACTCCAACTTAGTTAACTGTAAGATATTGGAATTACTAAAAGCTGCAGTTTTGTGGACCTACAGTAACCTAAAAGTACAGGACATATGTTAATGCGATAAAGGCATGAAAGGCCTTCTAAAGTTGTTGATTCAGAAATGTTTTAGCTTTTGTTAAAAGTCTTAATTGCTTTAAAAACGTTAATGTTAACGTGCGAACTGTTAAAGCAAGCATTAACAACTGATTTTATCTGTAGGTCACATTATCTGAGGTTTAAAATATGATGCCAGAGACCCATGATATGAAGAAATATTGGGATGTTTGTTGATGAATCACTAAAACAATAGGTTTAACTGGACAGTTTAACATGGGAAGCCATGGGGATGGACTCACCTTTGAAACCAACCTCAAGCAGCTAGTATATAGGAACAGCTGATACTAGCGCTTGGTTACTATTTTGTCTTCTGAAATGAGATCATCTACTCTTGTGATAATGCTGATACTTGTTACTTGTAAAAAAGAAGAGCGATTGTCACGACTAATGCATGAGCATGGAACTGTCCATATGCAAGGATGGTAGAACTAACATATCTGATTACAATTTTAAAAATAATGGCAGCCTTTACAAACTACAGTCAAATAGGCCTAAGGACCTAACATTAAATTGGTAGTGACTGGTGCAAATTTTGAACAAATACATTGAGTAACCTTCACAGCAAAAGGAAATGTGTGTCTAAAGACAAGCGATCAGGTGGAATCAGTTTCTAACTGTTTGGGTTTAAACCAGTAAAACCAAGCAGACAGGCAAAAATTCACATTAATATGATTAGTTAAAGGATTTTGGCTCCGTTTTGGCTAGCGGAGGAACTTTTTGGTCATTGGAAGCGTGAAGCCCAGCTGTACAGACTTCTGCTTGTTAAGTCGGACATTTGGGTGCAGAGGTCTTAAGTGAGCAGTAATGTTATGTGCGTTCCAAGAACTTTCACACACAATGCTATAAATCTGTCTCAGTTTAATGGGATGATTAATGCCTTTCAGACTGCTGAATGAAACATGAGGTAATGTGACTCCCCGATCCCCAGTCAAAACATGCCCAACATGAGGGCAACCCACATCCTGCCATGAAGAGGGACATTTGGCATGTTGTGTTGATTTTCAAACCACAGAGTAAAAGCTGCATTTTTAACACCAGAGACAAAGACTGCACATTTTATGCTCACTGTGTTACGATTAGGATTCATTTAAGACTGTATGTTTTTCAAAGCTCAGTGGAATGGAGTGGCTAAGGAGGAGACTGGTACAGTGGTACAGGAAACTGTAACTTAACTGAGGGACTTAACAGTACCAAACTGATAAAAGACACCCTAAACAGGATATTAAACAGCTAATAAACATTTAGAGGCATGTATGTTTCCCTTTAAATCTTTCCCAGGCATCTTGAGGAAAGTGATTGAATTTCCACGGGCTGTTGAATGCGCGCTGTTGACCACATCTAGTGCCAGTGAGTCATGTGGAGGTGAGGTAATAACATCATGTCAATTACACTGGTAATTTGGGGTGGCATGAGGGACTCCAGAGTGGCACACACAAATCAAGTGTGACGGAAGCATTCATGCATAAAATGCAGCAAATTTCTCTAATCTTTAACGTGTGCTTTGAAGAAACCCCACAATCCTTTGAACGCTGTATTAAATATCTAAATGATAAGATTAAATGATGAATCTAGACTTCGTTTGCCTGATTTTTGGCTTCGGTGGTTAATGTGGTTTCGGGTGAATGTCAGCGGCTGAATAATTATGCGGGCAGGTGCTGAGATTTCTGGCTTTCATTTTCCAGCCTGGAACAAAAAGTCCACAGTGAGTGGAGTTTAAACAATGTTCTCCACACACTGACTCTGTTCTCTTTTCTTTTACATTCAGGTTCAAAACCTTTTTGGACAAAGGCACAATTTTTGTACTTTTGGAATTACGGAAACTTTTTTTACACACTTTCTCAGAGGCTCAAAAGCAGGTGGACAAACTGATATATATTTACATGCAAAGATTGGTTTTAGTACCTCATTTAATATTTAATAACTTCCTGCACACATCTAGAACCCATGCACACAACCAAATGCTGAGTTTCCTCAATTTAAGATGATGTACCAGGTCTTTACTGCAACAGCTTTTTGTGGGTCTCTCTGCTTCAGTAACTGAAAAGCACGATCTATTCTATTGAGAGCTGGTGACTGACTTGGTCATTAAACAATATCCCATTTCTTTGCTTTGAGAAACTGTCGGCTTGTCTTTGCAGTAAGCTTTGGGCCATTTGCACTTTGAAGGACTGCCAGGTTTGCAGCATTTGGCTGAATCTGAGCAGAGCATAGTCCTGTACACTTCATCCTACTACATCTATCAATAATGACCCCATTTCACCGGGAGACTTACATGCCCACAGAATAACATGACTCCAAAGGTTTAATAGATGTGGTATGACTCAGCTCATGAGCTGTTCCTTTCCTTTTCCATACTTTCCTTTTCCCATCATTCTGGTACAAGTTGATCTTGGTTTCATTTGACCAAAGAATTTTTTCCTGAAATCTGCACATCCTTTTAGATGTTTTTCAGTCTAGTCCAATCTAATCTGGTCTTACTTTCCTCGAGTGTAACAAGTGGTTTACATGTTCTAAACACGTTTTTTTTTTTTCCCCCGGTCATTCCTGTTTGTTGATTTTAGACTTTGACAGTCAGTCACTTATCTTCTCAAGAGTGTTCCTGACTTGTTTAAATGGTGTTAAGAAGTTTTTCTTAACCAAGGAAAAAGTTCAGTGATCATTCACTTTAGTTTTCTCCCATGGTTTTTCAGGGCTTATGGTTTTGCTGAGCTACCCCGTGCTTTCCTTCTTTGTAACAATGCACCAGTTAGCACCAGAACCAAATATTTAAATCCATAAGCCATATAATTCTTTGTAACTTGCATTTGAAAAATATAACATTTAAAGTTTATAAGATTTTTTATGAATTAATAACATGAATTAAATAATTTTTAAAAGTTACAAGCTATACATAACTAAATAATTCATATAGAGTAGAGGAGGACTATATGGGATAAATGATAAATATTTTTATTATCCAGATTTTTTAAGGAATAGATACTAACAGCAGTCAAAAGCAGAACAGCAGAAAAATCTATATATAAACAGAGGTGTACATTGGGGAATATAGACACAAAAATAACTACAAGCAGTAACATTAATAAAATTAATTAAAGGCATACTTACATTAAAAAAACACAATTTACATGAATGTTTAAGGACTGTAGGATTTTTGCCTTTTTAGTTTTTAATTTCAGCTTCTGTCTTCATGGCTCCTGTGTCAAAATTAAATTGCTGCTGTTCCAAAATGTTGCCAACAGAGGTCACTAAGAGTTACAGATTTAAATGACAAAGTGAATGCAGTACAATTCCCAGATCAAATCGGCATGCTGGCTGCTGCCAGCAGTATTCTGCTGGTGCTGTTTCAGCTTGGCTTTCAGTGCATGTTCACCGGGAAGCAATTTGGAGTTTTGTGGCCAGAGAGAACATTAAATGATATAAGGATTCCAACACTGCAGAAGAAACTCTCAGTCAAGGACACATATATGGCAGAGGATTTCGATTCTTGTTCCTTATTATTAGTCAGCTGGCTATAAATGTCAGCTTAAGAGCAACCAGCTTGTATCCAGATGGACTGCTGTATGTGCCAATCTCCGGCCAACGCATGAAAGGCCTCAATGTGATCTAGATTGCTTCAAAATGAGAAATCAAAGTAAGGATAGGGAGGCACAGCATATCCTTGAGAGATTATTTTGTTTAATTAAGTAAACGTTGCAAAACCACTGTGAAAAAAAAGCTTTATTTTTCACAACTTAAATATATCTCAGCTGATGTTTCCAGAACAATGGTCTATATAAGACCAGGCCACACTGGTTATTCAGGGTATTTATTGTATACCTTGTAAACCTGAGGATCCACATCCATGTGTATATGTGTTTATACACCACTTTGAAATTAGTTATCATTAGCTCATTATTTAGTTGTTATTCATCTCTGGCTCTCTTACACACCGAGTCCTTTGTCCTGTCTCCTTCACCCCCAACCAATCACCAATAAGATGGCTGAGCCGAGTTCTGCCAGGCTCAGGGAGGGGCCTGGTTAAAAGAGCGTTTTTCCTTCCCACTGTCACCAAGTGTTTGCTCATAGAGGGCCATCGTTTTGTTGAGGTTTTTTTCCATCATTCAGCTAATTTAATGCTATTCGTTTTGGGGCAATGGTAGTAACTTTGTCTGAGTTTGTGTGTTTTCCCTGTGCCTGCATGGCTTCTCTCCAGACACTCCAGCTTCTTCCCACAGCACATGTTTTCCCACAAAACATGCATGTTAGGCTAAGCGGCGATTTTAAATTGTGTGGATGTGAAGTGGTTGTTTGCTATGATGGACTGGGAAATTGTCCAGGCTGTATCCACTCTCTTGGCCAAAATCACCTGGGAGCGCATCCAAAGTACTTTCAGGTCAGGTAATTCCATTAAAAATGCTCAACAGAAGGTAACAATGCAAACAAGGTTGAGATGTCCAGTTCAGTGACTTTGATTAGCAGAAGTAAAGCCTGCCAGTTAACAATGTGCTACTGCTGTTTGTCTTGGCACATAAAAGCATGAGTTATAACATCTTGATGAAGTGTCAACATATTTGCAAGTATTTTTTTCTTTCTCCTACAAAAACCTTTATCTAAGAGTGTATTTTAAAAAAAAAAATAACAAGAAATGCAGTGAGCAGCTGTGTAACATTTGAGCATATTTTAAGTCATTTGAGCTGAAAATAGATTCCTGGATCTCTTGTGTGCTCTGCTCTTGAATGAGACTGTGAGATTACTCAAGTGAGCTGTTTAAAAACCAAAGTCCGTACAAGAAGTGAAATGTGGTGGTGGAACAGGTTACGCAGCCAGGAGAGTGTGGTTTTAAGTCTGTAAAGCCAAAAGTCAGAAGTAACTCATTTTTAGCTCATATGGAGTACCTGCATATGTCTGTGCTCATGTAATGATAAGCCTTTTCAAATTCTGGCTTATTAAAAAAAAAACAAAAAAAAAACTTTGTAGAATTTTGCCCACTACAGTTTTAAGTAGCTGTACCAAATTTTTTCCTTCATTGAAAAACTTTCTATTAAGAGGTCAGGCTATGTGGATGTATTGTTTAGTAAGTGTTTTTCTTGCTTTTATTTAGGGTCACCAACAGCTGCAGTCATGCAGTTGTGGTTTTTCTGTATAAATGGCCAGGGTGAGCAGCTACAGAGGCTGTAGTACACAGCCACTTCTGCAAGTGTGGCTCGAGCTGCAGTAAATCTATTGTCGTGGGCTGTTAACCAGCATGTGTTGTAAATGAAGGGCCCAAATGGCACTCATTAGTGGTCCCTCCCCACACCAGCCATCACATGAGAGGGGTTTAAAGCCCCCCTCCTTCTTCTGCAAGGAGACAAACAAGCCCAGCACAAGCCTCGTGATGCATGGGGTGGCATTCCTCACTGACATTTCACTCAGATCTCCAAACCGAACTGCATCTCCTGACAGACCGTGAAAGTCCGTCTCAGCTTTGCCAGAACTGTTGCTCTAATACCAGAGTTAGAAAGGAGGGTTTTATTTTTCTGATGCTAGCTGTCAAGCCAGGCTTATTACAGCGCATCGTGTTTTACTCAGAATTACAAATGTATCTGCTTGCACAAATGCGGTTTCTGAGGTTTGTGATGGTCTGAGGCCAGCAGCGTCTGTATCTCCTGGGTATTATGGTCTGCTGTTGTGGAAACAGAAATCCAAACTGAATGCTCTGTTCTTCTCAGAATTTTCAAATAAAACAAAAAAGAAAACTAAAAGAAGGACAGAAAACCACGAGTCACATCAAAGAGTCGTGCTATTCAAAAGACAATACCAGAGTTTGTAACTATGAATTTTTCTACCTTTTAGAGGATGCGACAGTGTTTTGTGTTCTTTAGTTGTATATTTTGCTGTGCAAAACCCCCCAACAACATGCAATTGCTGTAATTTTGCAAGCCTTTCTTGTTATGAAAAGCATATTGTTGTATTGCACTGATGTGTGACAATTTATTTGCAAAAGCAAAGTCATTTGACAAGTTTACTTTGCATCGTCGCATAATACAGGTCAGTGATGAAAGCTGCAAGATCACACACACACACACACACACACACACACACACACACACACACACACACACACACACACAGACTTATTTTTTCCCTGTCGTCACACACCTTGCAAAATACCCTCTGTCAGAATTAGATAATTGCTGTTGGTTTTAAGAGGCTGCGCTGTAAGTGGAGCTGATCCTGTTTATTTTAATTATAGTTTGTATTGCATTTGGATTTGTTTTTCATTTCAATGTGAAGGTTTGAACTCAAACTGGTAGTAATTATTGCTGTCTGGGATATAAAAGTTAAAAAGTGCAGTATTTCTTTTTTTTAAATGTACAGTAGAAGAATGAAAATTAAAAAATGACAATAAAACATAAGGGCAAAGTAATATTAGTGTTTGAAAAAATCTATTTTGTTATTTGGAACTACAGATTACACAGTGTTCTCATAGATTGTATATATTTATATGTAATCTATGAATCTACAATTCTTTTTGAAACCAGGATTCACTCCTGTTGGCCATTAGGGAAATGCAGATTTAAGACACTCCCTTAAGCTTCTCGGAAGATAAATGTTATTCTTTATACAAGTTTAAAATTTACTGACATGTGTGGTCAGATAAAAATGGCAAGTTGACAAAGAAGGTTTATTGGGCCTTTAGTTGGGGCCAGTTTGGATGATTACAAGGTTGATGAAGTAACAGCAAAAGATCATCAAGAAAAAACTAGATTAAGAATATTAAGACTATTAGGGAGTTATCTAAGCCACAAACATTACTTAACTGATCATACAGCATCCACCTTATGGGGCCAAAGACGGTAGAAAGCTGTCCAATAGTTGTCAGACCAAGACGCAGAGAGGACAGGTTGATGTTTTTGATGGAAGGCTAACAAGTGACTAAAGGAACAGAAAATAGATACAGAACAGCAAAAGAGAGGGACAGAGCACTCCGAGAATCCTCAATGGAAATCTTTTTAAAACTAAAAGACTGTGGACTGTGGGAGAAGTAAAACTTTGGGAAACTGGTGATTCTACACATGGAGTTTTTACAGATCAGTGACCACTGAAATTCTGATTAATTTATATTATGATTTAAAATAACCAAAGTGAAATGATTTGATAAATCACTGCCGAGGGGATACATTCTTGAAGGCTACATTAGTAGTCTTCAGGGAGAGTTCACCAGACTTCTTGAAGGACATTAGAAGTTCTTCTTTGGATGTCGGCTTCCTTTTGTTCCACTACTGTCAAAATGATCCCACACAGTTTGGAGGCCAATCCAAGACTGATTTTTTCTCTATCCAGGTATCCCTTTACTCCATTGGCAGTGTGTTTATGATCATTATCATGCTGAAAAGTGAAGCCGTTGCCAATCAGATGCTTGAGTTGTCAGTCACAATCTGACCTTACTGTTGTGCATTCATAATTTCATCAATTTGACAAAATCCCCCAAACCACTGGCTGAAATACGGTCACAAACCATGTCAGAGCCCCCCGCATCTCTTAGAAATGGATGTAGACACGCACTTTGGCACATCTCAGGGTTGGCGTAATAAGCAAATGCTTCAGCCAATACCTTTTGATTAGCCTTGTCTCGTGATTTTTTGCTTTGTGGTAATCTTTATTCTGTATTCTGTATTCACTGAGATATTTGAATGCTAATCAATAAAAAATCAAATCAAATCAAAACCTTCTCCATACATATTGACCATGATTTCAACTAAAAGCTTCACAATCAGATTCATCAATCCATCAGATCTATTCTTGTGTAATTTGGAATACCCCAGTCTTTTTCCCTGTTTCCCTTCCTTAAGAATGTGTTCGTGATAGCCACCTTTCCAATGAGACCATTTCTGATGAGGTCTCAGTGGCTGTATTTTAAAGCTCTAATTCCTAATGGGAACTACACTACACCACCATCTTTGTTGTTGCAATTCTTCCATAGATTTCAGTTCAGAATTCTTTGAGAGGCACATCGTACACTGAAAAATAATCATCAGTCTTCAGGTGGCTGAGGAGGTTAGGCCAGGTAATAGTGTTATGCTCGGATTCTGTAACAGAGGTCAGAGTTTATCTACAGAATAGATGTGTCTGTGAAGATTCTCAGTCATCCAGGTCATCGTAGTGTAAGGAGCTTGACCTCAGTAAATCACATGATAGGGCTAGGTTTCACAATGGGTTCACCTAAAACCTTAGCTGATTGTGACCCAGACCTTTTTTCACACCTTGGCTTGTGTAGGGAGAGGAGGAAGAGGGGGTTGATGACCCTCTTGCGGACACTCCCATAGGGCTTAAAATCTGGGACTCTCCACCAATTGCTCTTAGAACTGAAGACGCTTTTCAGATGAGAGGTGAAACGTCTTCAGATGCTTTTCTTTCCAAGCTCCTTAGACAACAGAATAGATGGTTTTGAATACCAACATATGTTAAAATAAAAGGAATACATTTGCTGAGAGGGTATTAAATAGCCAAGATACGGTAAGAGAGTGGAAAATCAACAGTTTGTTCGTCACATAACAAGTTATTTACAACTACAAAGACTTTTATTGGAATCCTTTCAGAGTGGCCTCCTCGATAATGTCCTGCTATATACTCCGGTACAATAGGTGGCGGTACAAACCTGGCTCATAGGCTAGTCGTCCACGAGTGAAACCAAAGAAGAAAGAATGGCAGAGGTAAGCTAACTGTGATTTAAACCCTCATTTTTACATGTCTGCGGTGTGGTAATAGTTTAATTGCTGTTGAGTTGCCCGGGAGTGTGTTTAACGAAAAAACAGAGGGAAAGTGGACCGGTGTTAGCCTGCCAGCTCACTGGTTGGACCTAAGTTGTCTGGCCAGTGTTTACCTCTAGTAGCATCTCTCCTAATAAGCTAGCAGTAGATCGACGCACATATCCAGAAACTGCGTAATTTAACCAAGCAGAGCTGTGTGTATAAGCTAAAGATAAAGCTGGCTGGGTTTGATTTGCTTATAGGTGCTAAATGATAAACAGCTGCTCAGAGAAGGGTGATAATGTCAAGATGGTGACACGAGTGTAATGCCATAATCTTCTGTCGGTAAACCAGCACAGATCAGTCCAAAGAAGGAAGACATGCCCTAACATTGAAAGCAAACACTTCCAGCACAGACTTAACATGTGTTCGTAACATGTTTGGTACAAGTAGCTAATGGTAATGAAAGGTCGCATAACCACGTACTGTTGAGGCCATAAGTACCGGGAGAGTTGTCATATTCTTCAGATACTTTGGCATCAGGTATCTGCTGATGTCTTCATTTTTAGGAAGACACCGGGAACGGTTCTTTTATGTTAAAGTCAGGGTTACAATTTGGCATCTGTTGTTGTCTGCAACACACATGAGTGGTCAGCCCTGCTGTACTTTTCAGATCTGCTTGAAGTACCTTAATGATGCGTAGATGGTGTTATTGTGAAAAAACGAGCAGGAATGTGGGCACGTTCAAGTCACCCTGACCCAAGCACACATTCATGGCAACATCAGGCTCGGCATTCTTATCTAATTTGTAAAGTAAAACAAAACAAATAAATGACAATGGGATCGGGATAAATACAGGGGAAAAAAATAAAGATAGGTTTACATTATTTATTTAGTTTAGTCAGTTTGAGAGTTTTTCCCAAGTCTCACAGTTCATGAACTTCCTCAAACACACGTGTCATGGGGGGAGTGGAGCCGAGCTTCCTAAGAACTGTTAAAATTAATTTAATGAGAGTGACAGAGAGAGAGAGAGAAGCTGATGAGGACTAAGAGAGTTGCTGTTAACACACGGTAATTAGTGGATAATAGGATATGTCAGCTAACATAATGGTTGTGACTTCAGTATAAGAAATAAAAATCAACAGTCGTGAGGAAAACAGACATTAGCTTGTGGGAGCCCCCCCCCCCCCCCAACACAACACACACACACACACACACACACACATACATACATACACACACACACACACACACACACACACACACACACACACTTGAATATAAAAGTTTTACAATCAATTGTAAAAACTTTACTTCTGTAATCAGATTAACTGTTCACAGCCTTGGATAGAAGCAATCACGAAAACATTTTATAGAAGATATTGAATTTGTATTGTTGCTGTAATTAATACAAAAAGCGAACATGAGAAATCCATTAACAGTCCATGTAATAGTGTATGACTAGTTTTGCCTGTAAAATGAATAAACAAAAAAGCTGGCTTGCTTAACTCTAAAAAGCTTAAACAGTTTAATGTTTGTTAAAATGCCACATGAAAAATGTTAAAATATATCAAAAATATTTTAAGTCACTGAAAACTCTAAATTTGTGCCTAAAAATATTCAGAATGTGTCACAGACACAAATAAGCTCCTTAACTTTTTTGTTTGTTTGTTTGTTTTTTGTTTTTTTGTTTTTACTGGCTGCATATCAGTTGTACAGTTTATGGATTTATGCACTTCTAAACCTGGTTGCTGTGTATTAGGTGTATTGTATTGTGGGCATATATCAACGGTTGTCTTTCCACAGACTCACAGCTTGCAGGACATGAGGCAGCAGACTGCCATCACTGCCAAAGTCTTCATTCAGAGAGATTACTCCAGTGGCACCATGTGCCAGTTCCAGACCAAGTTCCCCTCTGAGCTGGAGAACAGGGTAGGTCTTGCTACTCCACAGTGTTTCTAAACATGACTTCGGCTGCTTAAACAGATAACTTATCTTTCCGCATCCTGTGTCCTTTTTTTTTGTTTGCTTGTTTGTTATATATATTATTTTGATAAGCTGGAAACAAAACACTGCATATTATCCATACTGAGGAGTGCAGAAGCACTATTTTGTCACTAGCTACAAAAGAACACAGCTGAGTGTGAACATGGAGCCAAAACATGGAACAGCAGGATTGTCAACAGCAGCCTGCTGGATTTTGTCCTTATGCGACCTACAGTGGAGGTGGGCTAAAAGGAGGAGTAGGCTGCAGAGACTGAACAGGAACAGGCTGCACGCCACATTAAAGCCGGTGGCAGCACCAACAGTTCAGAGTTCGCAGGACAGAGAGCTGCACTTTTAAAAATGGTCGTACCACATGAAAAGAGCAGCTTCACATCACTTAAACCGCTCGCTGGTGGTTTATTGGCACTTCCCTCTGGACTGGGTGGTCTACCATGTTTTTCCTGTAGGATTCAGTTTTCTCTCTCTCACACACACACACAGATACACACACAGACACGGAACAGCTGGACAAAGTAAAGAATGGATTTCCTCTGGGAAGTAAATGCTTAAGTCCCCGTCATAAAAAAGATTTTCCCGTATATATTTTTAATGATCTACTGTAATTCCAGTTTATGAAATATGGAGTATAAAACCAAACCATTAAGTGGCAATAATTTTTGGACAATAATTTATGCCATTCTTTGAAGATGTTTGCTTTAATAAAGCCTTATATTCTTTGAGGCTAATTTATTGCTCCAGTTCCTGATTTCTGCCATGTAGTTACCCTTGTTTTGCGCAAGTTAGCATGCTCTAAACTTTTCCTTATTGCAAGCAGTTGTCATAGACTGGGATTTATTATTTACATTAAGTAATAAAGAAAGATTTGTTTGTGTAGCACCTTTTAAAACTACAAAAAACAGAAAGTTGGCTGACTTGTCTCCCAGGGGGTGACATTTCTGCTATATGGGATCCTCATTTGTTTGCTGTTGTGCACAATAATAAAGCCTCGTTCCTGCCAACTGGGAACTCAGCATAGGCCCCATAACCGTTTGTACTGGTGCTTGAGCGATGACGGACTTGCAGCGTTCTTCTTTTAAATGATCAGTGTACCTGCTCGGCGAAAAAACGAATAGATGAATTTGAAATCACAAAGTTTACCTCTAAACTGAAGGTCAAAGGGGTTTAAATGCAAACTTCCTCTGCTTGGTATCAACTGCATCTGGTCGAACTAAATGAATTCGAGGTATTTCTAAACAACATTGAGGAAGTCACATCTGGCTAGCCATCGCACAATTGACCTCCAGTGACCGTGATGAATAAATATTCAAATGTTTCTCCTTAGTTTTTAAGTTTATTATTCTGATGTTTCTGATGTTTTATTTATATGCATATACTCATGTGTTTATCACTGTTTGTACTGTTATGGAACCTCTACTGATTGAACTGCTGCCTGTCATGCCAGAATACTCTTGCAAAAGAGATTTTAAATCTCAAGAGTCCCATTTTTCTGGTGAAGTAAATATCATTTTAAGACAAAGCAAATGGCACATGGAAAGGCCAGTGTGAGAAAGTTTGCCAGTCAGATCAATGGGAGGAATGGGAAACAATACAACTAGCGATGGTGGCCTCAGAAGACGTGGTAGTTTTGTGTGTAACATGTTGAGTGTCACTGTGCCCAATTTTGGCACAGTGATTTTTAAAACCTTTTCTTTTACCTCTGTGAGGTCTGATCCTGCCTCCTTGCCAATCATCTATCAGTTACACAGGCAACATTACTCCACTTTTGCTTTGCTGTTATTGTTGTGTACAGCTTAACAGCAGAAAAAAAGCTGAGCGGCTGGCAGAACACTGTGCTCATTTCGGTCAGCCTCAGAGAACTAAAGGAACTGTCGTACAAGACCCCCAAAATTCTAACTCATTATTCTTTCTGTTGGGATATCGTGAGTTCTCCCAAATGAAGATGTAAAAGTAGTGCGCTAAATTCTTGAGCCACCCTTCATTTCTTTATATTTTATTTTGCAAGAAAGCCTGCTCCTTAAATTCTTTTAAAAATTGGTTTTGAGCAATAGTTCTCCAGGATTTCTGACAGCCGTTCAATGTTTTTCTTTGGACATTGGCTGCTTTTTAGCTCACTTTCAGTCAAGTCCTCGTACCTGATCACTTTTAGAGGGATTTTTTTTTTTGTTAAACTGCTTAACGCTGACCTTTGAATCATTAAGGTGTAAGAAAAAAAAAAAAGACAGCTAACTTGAGGGTGCCTTGAGGAAGTTGGATAAGTGGAGAAAAAAGTAGACGTGTCAGCCCTAAAAAAGATGAAAAACATCTGAAAGTCATGTCCTTAAGAAATATAAGAAAAATCATCAGATACTTGATGCAGGGAGATGCATCTGGTCCTTTAGTTGATCCAGCTATTGCTCACTGAAGCCTCATCAGTAATGTTCTCAGTGGAAGAACGACAGTCAAGAAGCGTCCTTAAAGAAGCGAAATTGGGTTCTAAAGATTAAATTAAAAAAGTATGTTAAAGCTTGAATAATAGAGTTCAGTCTGATGAAGAATAAAGGTGGGCATACCAAATATTGACTTTCAAGCTGTATACAGTTGCAGATTTTCCGTGCATGTTGCACATAAATCGATGCAACTATTTCCCCTTTTTGTAGCAAAATATGAAGAAATGACAGATTGGCTCAAGACTTTAGCACAGAACTGTAGGTTTTCATCCATCATGAAACAGTAACTTAAACAGATTTTAATGATTAACTGTTGTAAACATGCGACAGGCCATAATCAGGCCAATATCAGATGTGATGTTGAATGGATCAGTGTGGGGGGCGGAATAGATGTACTTACTCTGTTTATTGGATTTAAACATGCTGGAGGCTGGGTTACCTAAACAGTGGTCATTAGAGTCAAACCTTGAGATTGTGTTTGTGGATTTGAGATTTTTGAAGTAAGTAAGCAAGGCAATCGAGTCTTTGATCGGAGAGTTGTACTCAAGCAGTCTTTTTTTGTCTATTCCATTTCAGTCTTTTCAGGTCTCTTTCCTGTCTGAATGCTTGTTGAAAGTAGTGCCAAAGAACTGGGAAAGCACTCGGACTTCTAAATGCATCTGGCAGCTTGCTTGCCAAAAAATTCAAAGGGTTTTTCATTAATTGACTGTTCATGTTATATTAAGCGACAGCTGCAATTAAGAGAACGCTCTCTTCCTTAATTGGATTTGTAAACCCCGTTCACCGTTGTGCTCTCATCTAACATCTCAAGAACAGTGATATGGGCAGATCACACATAATGGAAAGATGGACATTCGGAGAAGTGGGGTTTTAGTTGCAGCCTCTTAATTGGTGAATTTAAAGAGAAACAGAGGCTCTCAGGGTTTTTTCTTACATAGAGAAGTTTTTGGCACTCCCAAAAAAACCATGCAAACCTATTCTTGTAGCCCAGCCAGCATTAAATTCAGAGCTTGTAAACAGCCAGTCCACCAAATGCCAGATGTTGAAAAGCCTCCCTGGTGAGAAAATTGTAAATGTGATGGTTGGAAGGAGGACTCTGAAACTGAACTTTATAATTTGTAAATACAGTTCTTACAGTACATTTTTACCCTGTAACTCATGTTTACTCCTGTCAGTGATGTTTTTTGTTTAGTTTTTTTGTTTGCTGAAGATGGGACACAGCTCGGTGTGTTTCATCACGTAGGACTTGTGTGTATTGTCTTTATTAATGGACAGAATAACCAGGGAAATGCATAGGTTTCCACAGAGTCATTGCAGGCAGGCTGACAGCACTTACTGCAATGTAAAAGTCACCACTGAAGGCCAATTCTGAGTCAGGAAAACCCCTGGCTCTGGTTGGTGAGTAACAAACACGTCTAAGACCGCTAATATCTCGGAGCCTTTTGTTGGATACTTCAGACAGAGGGAAAGAAAAACTTGGAGGGTTTTCAGAGGTTCAGGAGGTCCTTGGCTGGTTTCTCGTCTAGTCTGGTCGGAAGCACCATCATTTCCCCTTAGTATCACAGAAGCTTCTTGGATACTAACATGCGACTAGTGTCAACACCCCAGTGAAAAAAGGCCTGTGAAACCAGTAATTCATCACACTCTGTCAGCTTTCCTTTTGGTAAGCCTACATTCAATGAATTCTCAGTATTCTTGTATCCCAAAAGCTGTCTAAAGGACACCAAAATGCGGCGGTGTCTTTATCTTACTTTGTGCCACTGGAGAAGGAGAAATATTCCAGAACTGCGTGTGTCCTGCTTTCACCGCGTTTGTCCTGTCTGTTATTAAGTGGAAACATTCACGGAGCACACGGCCAAGGTATCCGAGTCATTTCAAGAGGTGTTTCCAAAGGCAGGAAGGAAGCCCAGTATTCCCTTGATATATGACCAGTCCAAGAAAATTCAGCTCCTCATTTATCTAGAAATGGAAAGAATGGAAGAAAACGATCTGGTGCTAAGGAGATTGTGTTTCCACTCAGATATCCTAAACACACTCACACTACTAATCAAATTTACGCCTGGCTCTGGGCCTCAATTTTAACCCTTTTGTCTTTCCTCGTATTTCAGATCGACAAACAGCAGTTTGAGGAAACGGTGAGGGCGCTGAACAACATGTACGCTGAGGCCGAGAAGCTGGGTAGCCAGTCATATATTGAAGGCTGTTTGGCCTGCCTCACAGCGTACACAGTCTTCCTGTGTATGGAGACGCACTATGAGAAGGTAGGATTTGTTTTGAATATAATGTTAAGTTTTGAAGCTTCTTTATTGTGAAACATGAAAACATTTAACATAAGAGTGATGGGAATAAATTATTTAGCAAAAAAATAAATAGTGTATACAAAAGCTATTCAGATGTATTGAGTTTTCAACATTAAAATTTAATCTATGCATAAAAATGTACAGGTGTTTTGGCTTTGCCTCCTTTAAAGCATAACTGAGGATTTTTATGATACTAATAATTGCTGATTTAAAATAAGTTGTGTTTTGTTTTGTTTTTTCAATCAATTTTACAGAAATTGTCATTAAAATGAGTCATACTGTGCAACTTTGTTCAAATGTTGGCTGGCTGGGTCTATTGGAGCTTGGATGATTTAAAAGTAATTTCGACAGTGTTTAAAGTATCTGCCCTCGGTCCCCGGCTGGTGTTTAAATAGCTGCCAAGAAGCAATGCATGTAGAAGAAATATAAAGAAATTCAAATTGTTAGAAATACTCCATGTTGCATAAAACAAGGAAAGGGAGCTGCAGGGACCTTGTGTGTCTGTGTCTTGTCACGTTAGAGAAAGCAGTTCTTCTGTTTCCCCAAATCTGATGTGTTGGTATGGAAAAAGTGATGCAGCCACAGAAAATTCACAATCTGGAAGGATTATTCTATCAACATGAAGCTTTTTGGATTTTCTCATTAAAAACGATGCATTCAGCTAATTTAAATGTGGAATTTGACCCGCCTGTTTTCCAGTAAAATCTTGTGGAACATTTACACTTGTGTAGGGAGCATGGATTGCAGGGCCTTTTTATTTGGAGTTAAACTGCTCAGAGGGTTCATCAGTGATGGGTCTCAGTGAAGTGGGTGAGTGAAGTTGAGTATTTACAGAAATGTATTTTACTATAATCAAAACTTGTAAAAAAATAAATAAAGACATAAAGAAAAAAAAAAAGAAAAAATACAATTGTGTCTGATTGACTCAAAAAATGATTGGCTTCACAACACTTTCCAGCTGTAGATCCAAAGTGGACTCCTTTGTAAGCACCCCTATCAAAGCAGAAGTCAAGAAACTGAGAGTTTCTGAGCATTTAGAAGTTCTTTTCTTCAGTGATTCTGGTAAACACCGCTGCATACTCTCTATAGACCAGTATGAGTCCACATATCCACTCAGATGTTTCTGCAAAGCCCTGCTGTGTGTGTTATTTGCCTTGTCATGCTGTTGTCGACACCTTCCCCTCTCCAAACTCCTGTGACAGCAGAGTGAGGTTCCAACTCTGTTGTTTTTGTGCAGCTGCTGGAAAGATGAAGAATGCCTGAATTGTTTGAATCAAAAACCTCTCATCTTCTAAAATCAGTGGGAATATATGAAGATATAATTTGTCATATTCAAAAGCGTATTCAGGTTTTGTTCAGGGTCTTATAAAACGGATACATTTCTTCAGTTTTCATTGATAATATAAAAATGAAAGCCAGCTATCAAACATTGGAGGCCACAGTTAATTAGAATTCTCATTGTTGAATAATTCAGTAATCTGCAAACTGTTTGCTCGATTAATCTGAATTTTCTTATGGTAAATGGACTGATTCTTATATAGCGCTTTTCTACTCTCCCGGAGTACTCAAAGCGCTCTATACAACATGCCTCATTCACCCATTCACTTCTAAACTCAAGTGCAACGTAAACTACATTCATACTCCGATGAACGCATCGGAGGGCAACTCGGGGTTAGTATCTTGCCCAAGGATATTTGGCCTGCAGACTGGGGAAGCCAGGGATCGAACCACCAACCTTCCGATCAGTAGCTGATCTGCTCTACCACCTGAGCCACAGCCACCCCAAATCAACCCCAATCTATAGACACCCCTTATAGTCTATAGATCTAAGAAAAGTTATAAGAATTATTTATCACAGTTTCTTAAAGCCCAAGGTTACATGTTCATATTGCTTGCTTTTGACATACCACTGAAGACAAAGATGAGCACATATCAGTTTTTAAAAAGCTGGAACAAAGACATTTATTGAATTTTTGATTTAAAAAAAAAAAACTTTTCATGCACTAGTTTAGAGGAAAACGTCTGAGATCTTTCTAGCATTTCTTAAATAGAAAAGTACCTAATAGTCATCATGGGTAAATAAAAGAAATGTATCAGATTTAAACATATCGAATAACTTGTTAAAATCAGTTCAAAACTTTTGTAGTAGAAATGTAGACTGACTGCAGCGCGAACATACATAAATAGCATAGTGTATAATTGAAATTCATGGTGGGTTTGGGAAGTTGTGTTGCTGCTGTGGGAAGTTTTAACCTTGGCTGCTGACCATTAAACTAGTAACAGGGTTATGACTGTATATAAGTTTCTCATGTATCTAAAATTCCTTATTTGCAGTTTATAGAAGGATAAATGTAGCAGTGGAATCTTGCGAATTTGTTTTACTGGACAGGAGTGAACTGGAAAAATATTTTCCTTGATTTGGGTTTCATGAGTACTCATAAAATCAGGGAATTTAAATGTACTGGTTGTTACCAAAGTGAAGATGGAGTGTGTTATCCGCTCAAGAATGTGGTGGGTTGGCTTGTCAGATTCTCTGGTTGTGTGCTTTGTCAGAGCGACTGCTGGTTTGATTGTGGCAACGGCATCTACAGCAGGAAAGCAAGACTTGCTGTAATCATCCACACAACACTCCATAGTTTGTGTGGATGATTAGAGCTTTTCTTAACTCACTCTCTGGCTATCAACAGAGTAGTAATGAAACTTGGAAAAAGGGTTATGCAAACCAGAAATGGAAACTATTTTCCTAATGCGATTTACGCCAATACGTTTCAAAAGGTTTAGCTTTTACTATGAAGGCAAGCAATCTTCGTTTCTGGGTTGCATCACACAGTTGACAAGTGCTTGCAGACAAGATGTTGCCTTCAGTGCAAACAGCAGGTAACCACACTAATCTACTAGTGACTACAAGATTTGTGAGAAGGTTATCAGTGCAGCCAAGTATACCCCTGCTACCAATTTCAAGCTATTGATATCAAGCAGCTTTCTGCAACTACTTGCCAACAAGTCACATTTTTCCCTGGCAACAAGTGATCACCGTGGGGTCAGTTACAGTCTTTGGACCTGCTTGACTAAGGCTTAGTCAGTTTCACAGCAACTGTGAGAAACATCCTGCAACCACTTCCAACCAGCTGATGAATAGTCATTTTCCCCTAGTGAATGGTGGTTGCCATGTAGTTGCCAACTTGTCTCAGGCCCCTGTGACTGAGGCCTAACCACAACCTTGTGTAAATATTACCTGATGATGGAGTACTGACTCGGTGTAGCATCAGCTCTTAGCCCAACGTGAAAGAAAGCAGTAGAGCTGCCCAGAGAGTTTTTGTTTAAACTCATCAAACCAAAGTAGAATGGCTTAGCATCTGAACTAGCCAATGTGTACTACTGTAAAACAAGATTGACCACCACTACTGAATGCTAGACAATACATTTTCTTGCATTTTTTGATGCACATAGAAACCTTTAAACAATCTATCACTATTTGAAATTTAAGAGTGAATAAAGAGGAGAGCGCATATTGTGTTATTCAATCCGGACTTACAGACATCAACAACTGTGTACTGTATTAGGCTAAAGCTGAACTTTGAGGCTTTACCTTGGCCTCCAAGTGTTCCCCTCAGTTTATTCTAGCACTTGTATATTGTAAAGTCACAACAATAGTTGCCTCAAGGCACTTATGTTTAATACCAGTAGCTGCATACTAACATTCTCATAATCTAAGTAATAAAATGCAGGTGCTAAGTAAGTATATATCCCCAGTACGCTTGGTATTACATGCAGACCTTGTCAGGATCTCTTATTTGGCTACTGACTTTCAGTCTGTAGTTGCTTTGAGTATTAAAGTGCTTTCTCGTTTCTCTTTTTTTTTAGGTTTTGAAGAAAATTGCAAAGTACATTCAGGAACAGAATGACAAGATCTATGCACCGCGAGGCCTACTGCTCACTGACCCCATCGAGAGAGGCCTGCGGGTCGTATCCTATAATTTTGTGTCAATACAAACAGAACAAATCGAGCACTTTTCAGTTCTTTTCTTTCTAATTAGAGCACACAGTAGATGAAAAAGAGGAACCTTATACTCGGATTGCTAACAAACAAAATCAAAACACAGTTAAGGCTAAATGGCACTATGTTTTTACAAGAAAAGTAGTCTTGTGCAAGAATGAGGATGTACGGGAAAAGGGAATTGTGCAGTGAATAGTTTGGTGAACTTCAACTTGTTAAACATACGCTGAGATCATGAAATGTGAACGTAATCGGACCACATCTTAAGCAGAACAAGGAGCTTTCACAATGACCTAATAGATGTAGTGATTTACAGGCCTTCCACCCCCACTAACTGCTGGATGAAAATGGAAAGCAGCAGTCACAGGCAACTTACAGGAAATCCAGCACTGTGTAGGGATAACCTGTAAAAACACCAGATAAAAGTTAATATGTAATCTATAGCATCTGTGCACCAACATCCTGTCTCAGCGTATGCATGTGTGGGGTGACTCAACATCCCAATTAATTGCAACTGGGCAGCAATAGGAGATTAGGGATAACAAAATATGACCAAAATTGTTACCAGCTGAGCTTTGTTCCCACTCCTGCTTATGATTTTATAGTTTTGACAGTGATCTGGATTTTTTCACCAGCACTGTCAAGAGCCCTGCTGACTTTGGCACGCGAACACTGGGAGATTGACAGGAATGCCTCACCTGAACCATGGTTTTAACATTTGAGCCGTTGAAACCTGATCGTATTTGTAACTGTCTAGTACGCCTGCTTCATTTTACCATCTGGACTCTGAAAATGTACCGTTTCCTCTAGTAGCAAGGGGTTGAGAGTTGCTGTGACTTTTGACAGTGGTTTGCTGCCACCACAACTGCACCCTTGAAAAATCAGAAGCTACTGCTGGCCAGACCCCCTACTTTTTTTATAACACAGGAACACAACACTATGAGAACTGCTGGTGTTAAAATAACATGAAGTTAAAGTGTCGTCCGATGGGGATTGATGTCAGGCTACTATGTGCTACTGGGATGGCTGTAATTAGCCATGACGTCAATTTATCAAGTGTCTTGAATTCTGCTGTTCCGACAGTTTATCTGTTCCTGCCTTCACGTATACGCTTCAGCCACAACATTTAAACAGTCGAAGTAAACAAATAACATTTGTTCTGATATGCAGTGTTGCGCTTTTGAACCCTTGGGTCACAGAATTTATGTGGGTGTTGCTTTGACAAGTACCACCCACATTAGCATTGTTCCAGACCAAGCAAACTCTTTAATGACAGCAGCTTTCCTCAGCAGGACAGCGCTACATTCCATCTCACAAACCCTATTCAGGAATAACTGGAAGAACACCACAAAGAGCCTCCAAACTTCCCACATCCCAATCTGAGGAAGCATTACAGTAATGTGCCTTACTAAGCACGATCCACTGAGGTCACACATTAACACTTCAGGCTCAGAGGATCGGTTGTTAAAATCACTGACACCAGTCAGTGGTCGGTACTACGGTAATGAGAAGTGCTCATTAACAGAATAAAGCGAATAATCTCAGAAGATGCCTACAAATACATTTTTGTTTAAATCTCAACTAGCAGGGTGTTTGACTCCTTTAGCAAGGCCATGCTTTACTGACATTTTCAGTGCTACATCTAATCTGACACTGATGAAACTGGCAAAGTAAAAATGCTGCTCTGTCTACTGAAAGTTTTTAGAGTAAGTTTGTAATTATTACTCACTTAAATGCTTTGGTTTTGAGCACTCATTTAAAATTGGCTTTCATTCGATAAGGAAAAACAACACAGGAAAGAAACTGTGTCCAAGGGCTTTGGCTACATTTGTTGTGAAAGATTTAACAATCTTTATTAAACTGGAGTTAGAATGGATAATTAAACGAAACGGTTGGTAAACCCTTTGATATTTTCTGTTTCTGCATAAGACAAAAAAACATGGAAGATTCATGAGATTTTCCTGAAGATAGGAAAAGACAACTTAATTTAAAAAAAAGAAGAAAAGAAATGTCTGCGTCCTTGAAACATCTCTGTGCTGTTCCTCTTTTCCTCCTGCCTGGCATATGTAATATTTTCATATCCATAGCCTTGACCCTGACATTATTAAATACTCCAATAAATGCTTGGTAAGAAGTTGAGATGGAAAGTCTCACTGATGAGCCTACCAGTGTGATAGAGGTAGCTACAGTCAAACTTGTATCTTTAGTTGACACAAAAACATGGAAAGAGGAAAAAAATAAGAGAATTGATAAACAGTTTTTATTTAGTGTGTGTGTGTGTGTTCTTGTCTAGCTATCTTTGTGAGGACTGAAATCTGCATTCTACTATACTTGTGAGAACCAGCAGTCACTTGTGAGGACACACAACCCGGTCCTCACACTTTTGAAGGCATTTAAAGGCATTTTTGAGGCTCAAAACGTGGTTTTAGTGTCAGGGTTACAATTAGGTTATGGTTAGGTTTAGGGTAAGGGTTAGGGTTAGGCATTCATTTTTAATGGTTAGGGTTAGGGTAAGGGGCTAGGGAAACCATTATGTCAATGAGGGTCCTCACTAAGATAGCTGAACGGGGTTCAACACACACGTTGGAGAGAGAGAGAGAATTTACATTTTAATTTGATGTATCCAGACTTTCTGCAGCTCCATTTCCTTGACAGATTCCCATCAAGGTTGAAATCACCATCTTTGAAGACAGAAGCCTGACTAGATAAAAGCTAACATGGTGAGTCTCATAATTAGAAATTTCACACATAAAGAGGACTTTGGTCCTGTTACAGATTTAATGATGCTCTGGTTTTACAGCATGCTGATACATTTCCCAGCTATGAAACCCAAAGGGTTGGAGTCAAAGAGCAGTAATAAAAGTGACTTCTCTCCCCATATGTGCCACAGTTCTCATGCAGAATGCTTCTGCTGTAAAGAAAAATCCCACATCAAAGTGTAATGTGAGTAATATCAGCGCCATGAGAGCAGTTTCATAAAGCTTCTAATGGAGAATTCTGCTTATTTTATGACTTCAGGTTTTGTCATATATTCACTGAGGGATTTATGTGCTCACTGTCCAGAGCACATGCATGAGCCAAACCCCGCCACTGAACCAGAAAAGAGAAAACGTGCCCGTTCAGCACCAAAGCAATCTCCCTGCAGTCACATTTCCTTAACTCGATGTAATCAAACAATTATCACATTCTACTTAAAATGGCCTATTTCCTTGTTTACTTTTCTGGCCAATGGGTTCCTACCACATTTGTGTCTGGAGAAAGTGGGCGAGGGCCGTTAAAGGCTTCAGTTTGAGAGCAGACTTTTGATCTGCTGAAAATAAGCTTGAAAACTAATTAGAAAGCAAAACTTACAGCTGTAATATGATGGGAAAAACCCCTAAAACAAAACAGACTAATATGGAGTGCTATATTCTTGTCATAAACCCACTTTATTTATTGACTCCAAGTCAAAAATGACCTTTGCTGCTATTCTTGATGTTGTCATCTATGCCAAATAAACCCGTTCAATTTTCTTTCAACCAGTTCAGTAAACATTTGTAATTTGAAGAGGCAGAATAAACAATAGGGGCTTACATAGGTTATGTAAAAGTATGCTGTTTCAGAGGGAGGACTTAAATGACCTGAAGTGATCCGATGGTCTGATCTCTTCACAAACTTTGTCTATTTTTATTATTCTCTGATATACAAAACCTTAGAATTAGCTGTATGTTACATACTTTATATCCTAATTGAGTAGAGATGATCAGATTTTTTTTCAAACATACTATTTTTAATAAATATCTACAGCTGTTTGTAATTTTTTTTAAACATGTGTTAAATATTGGTAAAAAAAATTTTAAAATGTGTGCATAAATCCTCTGACTCAGAGTCGTCTGACTTTAAAAATGAATGATTTTCTTTAGTGAACATTATGTACCTTTTAGTAAAGCTAATATATCTTTATTGTTATGATTATGAAAGTGCAAAAAGAGTTGATAAAATAGTAATAAACCAGACAAGTTCCTTCATGCAGATAAACACCAGAAAAAATAGCTCAGAAAGGTTAAAAATATATATATATCATTACCGGTCAAAAGTTTTAGAACACCCCATTTTTTTTCAGTTATTTATTGCAATTGAAGTTGTTCAAGTCAAATGAATAGCTTGAAATAGTACAGTTAGCAATTTAAAGCTGTTCTGCAGCAGTGGAGGTTGATCAAGCCTTGAAAGCTGGTGCTACTAATTCCCACAGGTGTTCCAACTTTTCTGGATTACTTACAATGCCCTCTGTCTGTCTGCAATTAACAATGGAAGAGAGACGGACCATCATAACACTTTAAAATGCAGGTTTGTCCTACAGAGAAACTGCAAGAGAAATTGGAAGAGGTCTGGCAGACCCAAGACCACAACTGAATCAGTGGACAAGTTTCTGAGAGTTAACAGCTTGCGTGATAGGCAGCTCACAGGACAACTGCTTCGAACACAGCTTAATAGTCATCATAGTAAGCAAGTCTCGGTTTCAAATGTGAATAGAAGACTTCAAGCTGCAGGTTTGACAGGACGAGTTGCAGCAAGAAAATCATTGCTAAGATGTCAGAATAAGACAAAGAGGCCTCCCTTGGCCATGAAACACCACCATTGGACTACTGAAGAAGGTATTTTGGACTGATGAATCAAAATTTGAAGTCTTCAATTCATTACGCAGGACCTTTGTATGCCGTTGAGTAGGCCTACAGTGTGTGGCATCAACTGTCAGACATGAAGGAGGAAGTGTGATGGTCTGGGGCTGTGTTGCTGGTTCCAGGGTCGGTGACTTGTACAGAGTGAGAGGGACCCTGAACCAAAGCGGTTACCATAGCATTCTGCAGGGCCATGCAGTACCCTCTGGTATGGACCTAGTTGGTCAGGGGTTCATCCTACAGCAAGATAATGACCCAAAACATAAGTCCAAGATGCCAAAAAACATGGAGTGGCTGGCACAGTCTCCAGACTTAAACCCCATCGAGCTGTTTTGGGATGAACTGGACAAAGGCGTGAAAACAAAGCAACCTACAAGCAACCATTTATGGGAACTTCTGATACAGATATGGAAGAACTTTCTGAAGAATATTTGACTTCTATTGTAGAAAGAATGCCACAGGTGTGTTCAGCTGTTATATCTGCCAAAGGTGGCTGCTTTGATGATTTGGACTTTGAAAGATTTGGAATACATTTTGGTCTATAAATTGATTCCACGATTTCTTTTTTTAACTCCACTGCTTATTTGTACTATGCTTTCATTTCAACGAGTCCAACGAGACATTAAACTGCATAATTTTCAATAAAAAAGTGGAAAAATTGGGGTTTCCTAAAACTTTTGACTGGTAGGGGAGCTCAGTAAAATATAGAAAAAAAGTAAAGAGCTCAATAAATCAGTCCAATACTTAAATGTAATAAAATAAGAAGCTTAGCAAACAATTAAATGCAGACAGTGTTGTATTTGGTAAATACTTTGGCAACCAAACATTGTGTCACTGTATGGAACAAGATGGCATGACAAGATCAGAAGTGGGGTTTCTTCCTGTTAAAAGGGAGTTTTTTCTTCCCACTGTTGCCAGGTGTTTGCTCATAGGTTTTTGTTATATAAATAAAATTGAATTTTTGCCGCATGGCAAAGTAAGCAGTAGTTAAAATCCACCGATTCTATGTATTTTGACAAACAGGACCTCTTTAATGGATCATGTTACTATAAGAATATAATGAAAGCTATCAGATGTTAAAGACAGACTTGGGCATTTATTTAATTAAAATCAATAACTAGAGTTCCTACAAGGTTTTTCTAGCTTGCCTTTAATTTATTTTCATGTAATTTATTTTTGTGTGTGTACCTCATTATAAGTAAGTATAGAAACCTTCTTTCCTGGTCCTTTACTTCACTGGGAGTAAATCACTGTTATGTTTAGCTGCACTTTAAAGCATTGCTGTTGTTTTTCAGTCAGCGGCGCTCCACACTGACTGTAAATCTATGGCTTAGTATGACAACTACTCATTCACTTTGTTTTAGTAATGTTGGCTAGAGACAGTCAACAGAATGAACACTTTGCTGCTACTGTTGTAGATTTTCTGAGTTTACACCTGAAAATGGCCAGCTCAAATAGACATGAATAGACATCATCAGCAGGTTTTCTTGTTTGTTGGCAACAATCAAATGGTGCAGTGTTTAAAAACCAAGCTCAGATTACTCATGCACGACACAGAATGTCCTGCATTACATCTTCAAGCTTGTCCTTTGATTTTATTACACTGGAAATGAAACCTAATGAGAACCAAGTGTTAGAGGAAGCTACTAATAATCCACTGCTTAAAATATGATGGCGTGTCAGTGATTTGCAAGGAGAAATTTTTCAAGGAAATCTGTTCCAGCAAATGAAATTTTCTCCTCATTTATCCGGTTGTAAAATTGGTTTCATTAAGAGCACTCTCAGCAGCAATCATTCCACTGCACTGATTTTTCTACCCAACACCTCACCTTATATTCTTAATGCTAAGACCCTTTGAGACAGTGCACTATGATCATCAACCACAGATGGCTTTTGTATATCTGCTGGTCTTCCCCACTGGCAGATGCCCTAAGAGCTCATCCCATAAATTGTTTCTTTCTTTCTTACAGTAAATCCTTTTTTTTTTTTTTCCCTCATGTGTGGAAAGATGAATAAGTCAGGGAAGCTCACTGAGGGATATGTTGGATTCAAATCATACTGAAAAGCACTTTTGTATAGAGGTTGGACTGGACCCAGTCCTGCACTGATGCATAGACATTACCATGAGGATGAGTATGACACACCCAGTAAATGTTTTACCAGGAAAATGTTGCACTTGGCAATATTTGAGATACCAAATAAACTATTGCACTAATACAGCACTGATGCATACAGGGATTAATCTTCTCATCTGAAATTCCAGCTGAGTGCCTCCATACATATACATGTCCTGTTAAGGAATGTAAACCCAGGATTTTTATAAGTAGCTGTTGATAGAAAAGTGCGTTGGAGCTTTGCCAGTGTCAAAGACGGAAACCACAGGCAGTAAGCAGACTAACGGATGGATTTTCTCTGTGTGTTCTCAAAGTTTTTAAGCCTCTTCATTCTGCTGTTTCCTTCTACTGTGTCCTCCAGGCTTATATCAGTCTCATTTAGTCATATTGGTCAGTGAATCTGTCACAGTATTTATCTTCATCTACTGCATGAAACTTCCTCACCTTTACTATGTGAATATCCATCCATTGTATGTTACACATAATCCTTTGATTTGTTGTAACACTGGAAAAAATTACAGATTAAAACAGATTTAAGTGCTGGAGTCTTCTAGGAATGAAAGTATAATTAAACAATTATGGTCTTACATATTTTTAAACTTATTATTCAAAACTTAAAAATGAAAAATGTATCAAGAACACCCGAGCCTTCTTTTCCCAGCCCCATTTTCTGTCCTAATTGTAGTGGATTTTTAGCTGCTGTGAGCCTCCCAGTGAAGGTCTGAGCAGCATGATGGATCGGCCTCCGGTGGGATGAGTTCACTGTAGAAAAACAGACTTGGCGTGCACAGCTGCTGACTCCTGAGTATCCTTTCAGAGGCAGGTGGTGCCAAGTCGGTGTCCTGGCAACTCATCCAGGAGATGTTCTGCTCCTGATAAGGTGTCACTTGGCTCTGTGTACAAACAGCACAGCACATCAGCAAACCTGTAAATTAGTCTGCACACATGAGAGTATTTAATGTCAGCGGGGAACATTTTGGACAAGGTGAAAACAAGAATGGTATTCATCATTAGATCTCCTCATTGTCTGAAATTGGAGGCTTTTTTGTCTCCTGCCAAGAAATGTATTTACAAGCTGAAGGAAAATATCATTTTGACTCGCGTGTCACTTTCTGAGTTTCTGCAGCTTATGTGAATCATCCTGAGAACATTTCCCGAACAGCAGCACGCTACATTATGTTTATACCCGCTTTATACATCACTAACAGAACCGCACCTGTGCCTGACCATATACTTTTATATAACCAAAGACATTTTTGTTTATATGACATACATATTCACCACAGCAACAATGTGAAGCTTTTTAACATTTTGAAAGCAGCCTGAAAGACCTTCTGTGACTACAGAAGTAAAAAAAAAAAGAAAAAAAGAACTAGACCAACTTGACTTCAAACCTTTTACCTTCAGTTTTTTATGTTAATATCCATCCACTCATGTTCCCAAATGACATGAAGCTAAGTTATTCGCTGCTCACACCAGCAGCAGCAAATCTGGCCTGGAGCTACACCACACCTATACACTGTGTATCTATTTTTTAAATAAAACACAGAAGAATTGACATAATGCTCAGTCAGTGTGTTATGTCATTAACTAATGTCACTGTTTCTGCAGCAGCTGTTGGGCTGCACGGAGCTGCAGGGTCTACAGCATTCCGTCAGCAGAGCCCACCTCCCCCGAGGAATACCGAGGCCTGCAACCTTAATACTGCGTCTCTACAATCTGTCATCACTGTCATATGCATGTTCCATTCACATGACTAGGTTTGAGATGTTGTGCCTCACAGGTTTTAGCATTATTTCTTGCCTTTCTGTCACCATTGATAAGCCCGGTATCAAAGTGTTATATGCTTGTAATCAGCTGACAGCCATCTCCTTCTAAAAGAAAATTGCCTTCCCATTCAGCTAAAATTCATTCTTAATCTGGTTTCATGGGAAGTGTTTTTGTTTTTGTTTGTTTGTTTTTTTACTTTTTGTCCTTGTTTAGGCACTAAACTACTATGTTTACCGAAGAAGTAGCACAGGATCTGAAATAAGAAGCAAATTCAGACGTGCCTTAAATCTGCACTCTTTCTAACAGCCTGCAGGGGGCGACTCCTCTGGCTGCAAAAATAATCCTGACTGTATGGAATACAAAGGAGAGATGAGCCTGCTGCTCACTTGTTTTAAACACTTTCCTGACAAATCACGCCAAATATTAAAGAATGCAATCTGGTTTTTATTTTGTAATTGAATTTTATTTCGGGACGAAGAAGATGTTATTCTTTATGCTGCGGCTACCTTGTGTTTGCTATCGTGAGAGCATGGAGTGAGCTCAGTTTCCTGTCAGTAAAAATTCATGGGTCCTCAAACAGGACAGCACAGTGGCCACTGTTTTTCTATCTTTAACCAGTTTTGGCCTATCTGGTCACCTAAGATAGAAAGCAAGAGTAGTACCCACATATATTTGAACTTGAGTCTTTGTTTCCCTTGAACCACAGTAGAATGCAGTTTAGTTGTATGGAAAGAACATTTTTAGGAGTAAAGGCATTTAGCTGGACTAAAAGGATTTATATCTTGGAGAGATTTTAATGATATTTGTGGGGACTCTGACCTTTTCTATATGCCTGTCCTTTTTTAGAAGGTCCTTTTTAAACAATAAAGCTGACAAACAGGGTAACTCATTTTTATGACGCTCTATGGAACAGCCACGCTGTAAGGAAGGCAGTTGTTATCAGCGCCGCATCCCTGAGCTCCCTCTTTGCTTGCTTTATTTTTGTTGGTGTGTTTTTTGGGTGCATGGTATTTTAATCAGCATGTTTCCCCATCAGTTTTTAGGTTATAATTTCCAGTTCCTGACATTCTAGTCAGTCCCAGATTAAAAATTTACTGTATGTCTCATACAGTAAAAAGATATTCTTTTGTGTCGAGAAACCCAAACTTGTGCCCGCTCGGTATTTAGCATGTCATACTGTAAATGCACTTCCTCGAGTCATGGTTCGTTTTCTTTGAAGACTATACATAATGTTTGGTGACTACTGTTTATTTTTTGACTCGCATTCAATAAGTGTATACTTTAATCATATCTTGTGAGCTTGCCTTTGACTGAAGTATTAAAAGTGCTCTTGTTAGTTGACTTTGAATGTTTTCTGTGAGAATCTCCAGGTATTAGACAGTAACTACATCTCAGTCCTGCTAATCTGTAAAGTTTTTCAGAGACCCACTGCTTAATGTCGCTGTACCAATTTCTAGTGTGACCGGGCCTCATCGTGAAGACCGTATCATTTGTTTTGTTCACTTTCTGCTAACACACTGAAATCTAACACTACGATTTTTACTCTGCGGAGAACCTCAGTGCTGTTTGTGTTAACAAACCTTACCAAAGGTTGAACAGCATGTACAGCTGGTTGTGTTTCTCTTGTGAATGTAGTCTGACAGAAGCATCTTGTAAAAAGTCTGTATGTACAAGTAATGACCTTTGAATGCCATCAGTAACAAAGATTTTTAATTTTTGTAAATAAATGTTTCTTTAATTTTTTTAGTTAGTGATGTCATTTATTTATCATATACACATGTAAAATTCGGCTGATTTAACTTTTTTTCAGTTGAAATCAAAATGCTAAATTCATCTTGAAATTGTATGCTAACAAATAAATCCTGTAAATATTTTACACCATGCTGTCTTCGGTGGTTATTTGGGGTATTGTTTTTTTTTTCTCTCAGCCGTTTGGCATGTGGCCTGCTCAACGCACTGAGCTAAAGAACCTCCCATCATTTGGGAATTTTGATTTGAATTTATAAGAGGGATATTTAGGTCATCTAAGAGTTTTTTTTTTTTTTTTTAAAGCAACAAAGGCCTGAAAAATAAATCCAAGTGCCAAAAAATGGCCCTTTCTCTATTGACCACATGAAGCTGTCCCCAGAAGTGAGTCAAACCATTTTTGGAAAGTTGAGCTCAATTTCACTAGCCCACCCAGACCCGTGGCATCAAGAACACACCTTGGACCCGTCTGACAAAAACATCTCAAAAAGCAACATATCTTGCTACGATCTAAAGAAATTCAAGAACAGCTCAGAAACAACCCTGGAAAGGGTTATGAAGCCATCTCTAAGGACTCCAGTGAACCATGGTGATTAATTGTCGACAAATGAACAAAAATTGGAACAGTGGACAGCCCACCAAAATTACTCCAGAGAGACAACAACTCATCCAGGAGGTCACAAAAGAACCCAGAACAACATGTAAAGAATTTACCTCATTTAAGGTCAGAGTTTTTAAAATGAAGTAGAAAGAGAGTGAGCAGAAATTCCATCCATGGGAGAGTTCCAAGGTGAAAGCTACTGTTGGCCAAAAGAAGACTAAGGCTCGGCTCATTTATTAAAAAAAACATCTTGATGATCCCCAAGACTTCACTCAATAGATGCTGAGGCCCATAGGGTTTCCATGGCTGAACATCCAAGACTTACATCACCATGCCTAATGCAAAGTGTTGCATCCAGTGGTTTAAACCATGCCAACACTGGACTCTAGAGCATTGAGATGTGTTCTCTGGAGTCTGGCATTTTGAATGACGAGTCTATGTTTAAATGAGAACCTTCACAGACTCTGTTTGGTAGTTACCAGGAGGCCAGTACTTGTGACAAGTGTAAATTTTGGTAGAGGGGGGGTTATGGTGTGGGCTTGTTTTTCAGGAGTTGGGCTCAGGGCCTTAGTTCCAGTGAAAGGAAATCTTAACGCTTCAGCATACCAAAACATTTTGGACAATTTCATGTTCTCAACTTTGTGGGAACAGTTTGGAAATGGCCCCTCACTGTTCCAACATAACTACAGACCAGTGCACAAAGCAAGGCCCAAAGATGAGTGAGTTTGTGTGGAAGAACTTGACTGGCCTACACAGAGTCCTGACCTCAACCTGACAGAACACCTTTGGGATGAATTAGGGCAGAGACTATGAGCCAGACCTTCTCAACATCAGTGTCTGAGCTCACAAACACACTCCTAAACCTTGTGAAAAGCCTTCCCAGAAGAGTTGAAGCTGTTATAGCTGCACAGGGTGGGCTGACATCACATTAAACCCTATTGATTAATAGTGTGATGTCACTCACATTCATGTTGTGTGTGAAGGCAGACAATGAAAAATAAAATATCATAAGAAAAAATGAAGTGCCACAGGCTTCACCGTTGACTGATGTAATCGTGGCTACATCCAAATCCTGTTCAGTTCCATACATACATACAGTTAGATATGGTGTGTGGTGTTACAGCAGGAGGTCCTAGCCATGCTATTGTGTGAATATTGCTCTGACAGGTCTGTGGCACTGCAGTAATAAAAAGGCTTGTGTACCACTTAAGCACTGCACTGAAGCACATTCTTTAAACTAAAGTTTTGGCTGTGTAACTTGTCATCTGCAGAGGCTTTTGCATTGCTGCCAGTCCCACCCAAACACCTCTCTGTCAATGGGAGACTTTTTCATTACAGGTTGTTTGCTGTGGGCAGCACAGTAGTGTGGTACTTAGCGCTGTTGCCTCATAGCAAGTTCCTGCGTTTCAGTTCCAAAATCAGTCCAGGGCCTTTATGTGTGGAGTTTGCGTGGGTTCTCTCTGGGTGCTCCCACAGTCCAAAGACATGCAGTTTGTAGTGTTAGGGTAATTAATGACTCTAAATTAACCAAATGTGTGACTGGCTGTCTGTATCTATGTGTTAGCGCTACGACAGACTGGCAACCTGTCCAGGGTGTACCCTGCGTCTTGCCCTAAAGACAGCTGGGATAGGCTCTGGCGACCCTGGATTGGATAAGTGGAAGAGAACGGTTGGAGGTTGTTTGTTGTTGCGTAAATACCCAAGTGAATAGTGGTTTATACAAGGGTTTGTCACTTTGTTGCCTTTACACTGCATCTCCGTGTTCAAAAATCCTGTGTGTGTTTGTGTGTGCCAGGAGAATAAAACCTGATTGGCTTCCCTTCAGGAAGCTGGGTGGTGTCTGGTCCTCTTTCTGTGTGATTGAACTGCCCAAACAGAGAAATGTCTGGCTTCACTCTAGGATCTACAGCTAATGTCCTCCAACAGAGAAAGAAGTCCAAATATTAAGACTGCATAAAGATTTGGGGCAGCTTATACTGCCTTGCTTCTAAATGACTGTACCTATGACAGATGTAATTCATTGGGTTTGTGGTTTATTGGATGTTTTCTGGGAGAAACTTCATAATTGGGCTTTACTGTAAACATCTCCACCCCCTTTCTGCCTGTGGGTGATGGGCTAAGATCTGTCTGTGGCAGATGGGGAAACAGGATTGTTTGGTATGTCGATGCACCATCCTGTATTGATTTATTGAAACAAGCTTTGGCTCACAGTGTCATTGTGGCTACTTCTTCCCACAGTGCAGAAACATTAAAAAGTGTTGGTTAGCAGAAATGGAACCAGAAAATGACCTGTTGGTATCTCATATGGGCAGGGCTTGTCACTCTGTCCTAGGCTTCCTGCCAGTACTCCTTCACCAGAGAAAAACACACATGGACACACACACTGATTGTTAATCATTTCTTCCGCTTCTTCTGCAGATAAATGCTGTAATGTTGGCTTTGCATCACATGAGGTCAGTGTTGTACTACTGCACAGGCTTTGGTTAAACAGTGCCTGCTGCAGTATTTAAATTGACCTCTACACTGAAGGGATCCAGTGAGTCTTCAGTGCTACAGGGTTATTTTGCTTGCATGGTTTCTGATATAAATGCATTCTGACTGATCACCTTTATCCTGTAATTAAACTTTTCAATCCTGATAGCAGTCCTTAAACAAGTATTCTGTCCCTACCCAGAGGACACAAGCACTCACTGAAAAAGTTGGTGACTGTGAATTAACATGAATCATATGTTATGACCTTCTCCCTCCCCTCATCCCCAACGTGTGGCAACAGATAGCTGCCCCTAAGTAAGCCCCTCCTTAGTTCTGCAGCAGATTTCTTCCTTGAAAAAGAGTTTTTCCTTCTCACAGAGCTTGCTTAAAGGGGTCAGCTGATTGTTGTTGGTTTTATTTTCTCTGTTATTGTAGGGTCTTTATGTTACCATATAAAACAGTCTTTCTATCACCTGTTGTTTGGTGCTATATAAATAAAATTAATTTGAACCGAATTGAATTGACCTTCACACTCACCATATCTCAACCCAGCCTCATATCCTGATATCTGTTAAACACATTAATTATGGTGCATCAAGGGCAATGTGGTTTTAAGTAGCTTGCCAACAAACATTTTGACTCTACTCATGCCAGCCTAGCTTTGAAATTGGTGGGCAACAACACATCTCCCATAAGCGTTCAGTTAAGAACACACAAAGGATGCCCAGAAAATATCCTCCACACCATTACACCTCTACTAGCAGACTGGACCACTGATACAAGGCAGGATGTATCCATGCTGTTTACACCAGATTTGGACCCTGCCATCTCAGTGTTGCAGCAGAAATCGAGGCTCGTCGGAGCAGGAAACATATTTTCAATCTTCTGTCGTCCAATTTTGGTGAGCCAGTGTAAATTGCTGCCTCACTTTTCTTGTTTTTGGCTGAGAAGAGCGACACAAACTACAATGCCCCCGTTCAGTGTGCCTTATATCACCTTTGTTTCCCATTTTGTTGCTTGGTTTGAACTTCAGCAGGTTTTCTTGATCATGTTATGCATAAATTGCTGCCATTTTATTGGCTGATTATATATTTGCAGTAACACAAAGTTGAAGAAGTATAGCTCATAAAGTAGCAGTTTAGTATATATCAAGCAGCTCTCTGCACTGCAATCATCAAAACATCAAATGAGGAAATGTCTTTGGAAAAATCATATTAATCTCTCCAATAGAGTTCATGAGAATCAATACCAAGAACCAGGAAGCTCTTGTGGTTGTGCTGTCTTTTCCTTGAAACTCACAGGTTGATTCCCCAGACATGGGTTAAGCCCAGTCCTAGCTAAATTGGGAAAATTAAAAATGTGGCGGTACCTCCACAACACTTCCAAATGTTTAGTTATTTAGTAAGTTATCTTACTATAAGTAATCTTACTATATCTACACTAGCTACCTTTATGTCACCCACTGGTCTCTGAAGGCCTCTTTTAAATTCTGGGAACTAACATTTCTGACATTACCATCATGGTTAGAAAAAGCAGATGCGACAAAGAAGGTTTGGTCCGACTCTCAAAGCAAAGGTGCATTGGCTAACAACTTGTGATTCACAGGTCGTTAGCTAATAAGTCTCCATTTTGCAAGATAGTATGACCAAGATCTACAAAATAGATAACATTTAATTGAGCCCATAAACTCAGAAAGAGTTAACAGATCTGGGTCAAATCAGAAAGTTGTTTTCCCATGTATTTCCAAAGGTTGATTCTGTTTTCAGTGGGAGAAACGCTTCGTCACTCATCCAAGTGACTTCTTCAGTCTCAGCTGACAGCAGGTTTCCCCAAACTTACCTGGATGATTGAGAATGCATCAAGACGTTTTCCCATATACGTCTAAGATTACTCTAAGCGGTTTTGCTACCACAGCTATTGCCATCTGGGAGCCTTCAGATAGAATTCAGTTTCATTTTTCATACCCAGAGGCTACACCGATCTTTTATGCTGTCTACGACTATAATGCAGTAAATCGTTGTCTTTCTGTCTGTGCTTTTGTTTTTTTGTCTGCAATCTCTTCCTACAAAATCAGGAGTTAGTCTTGCAAGTGTAGCTTATAGCCATAAACCAAGCTAGGCTAACTAATGTCTTATATATGGAAATGGAAATATTTAAGCCAAAATGTACAGTCTGTCCACAAATTATCCACACACTTTTACAGTTTATTGTGTTGTAAATTTAACTGACTCTACACCCAACAACTCATAACAATAAAGGAAAAAATATAAAGTTATTGCAAATGTACTAAAAATCAAAGCTGAAATGTGAATCATGTCTGAGATGAAATGACACAGAACAGGAAAAAAGTCCGTCTTATGCAGCGTGAATGCTGCCAAAGACAGCCGATTTTAGCAGACAGACCAGTCTGTGTTTCAAAGTCACAAACTTTCCTGATACATGGCTTTGGAACTGAGCAGCAAGACAGCACTAAAAACTCGACATCCCACCGTGACAAGAAGAGTATTCCACAATCAAACATTGGTCTAAAAACAACAGCTATTAGCAGTTTAAAAACCAAGACGACTGCATCAGCAGGGGGGTAACAAGGTCATTAATAAGAAAACACAATAGCAAATGGTTGTGTATGCTCAGTTCAAGTATACTGTTAGTATACATATATACATGTGGCTGTTCAACATGTAAAGTGTCCTCAGAAAACAGAGGACCAGTTTGATAGCACCATTAAAATAACACTGGATTCACATATTGTTGTACAAAAGAATAAAAGAGAAAAACAACATATCTGGAACTGACAAACAGGGAGGAATGCATTCTCTTTTTGTTGTTAGAGAATCTGTGGTGCCACAGGATGGAGATCAGGTCTTCTTTTGCCTTATGAAGACAGCATATAAAGCAGCAAGATGAAATTTGACAGCAGTCCTGTGATCCTCATGTTAAAAGAGTCCCACTGACTGGAAGCCTAAAAGCCACACTGGAGTTAAATATAAAATCAAATGTCTTAAAGCACTTAAAGCACTTTTTATTGTGGTATTTGAATTTGCAGCTGATAGTTTATGAATTGAAGGGAAAACATGCGAATGTATGGTACCTGCAGATTACAAGCTAATGACAGGAAGCAATCCATTTACACTAGCTTACAACAGAACACTGATAACATAACAGGACCAATGCCATGAATTTGTGTTTCTACTATATCATGTTTTTCTAAAAAAATAAAAAACTTATAGGTGTAACTTAGAAAGAAACTTGTACTTTTAAACCAAAATTTAGCACATCTCTGTTGCTAACAGGATTGTAAATTCAAACAAGACACATTTATACCACATAATCCCTGTCTCTTAAATATTTGCAAACTGTCATGTGAAGCATCAACAAAGGCCTATATATTAAAAGCATGGTTTAGTATAGCTTATTAGCTAAACCAATTACAAGCTTCCTGAATTTTTGACAAGCAGCTCTTCACTGCTCAGTCAATGCATCATCATAATAGCTTGAAAATGGTACATTTTTTATTTAGCTGATGCAGCTAGAACGTGATGCAGTTAAAAATTTCACTGGTTACATAAGACCCCAGTCCCACAGGTGTAGACACCTGTTTGTATTTACTCCCCAAATGGTTGCAAGTATTTGCTGGTAGTTGCTGTGAAATTGACTGCTAAAGACCAATTTATTCAGACCAATCAGGGACCCCTGCCAACCACTAGATGCTAGCAAAAAGTGTGTATACCACAGCCAGTTGGTGTATGGTTTCTGGAAGTCACTAGCATGAAATTGGTTGCAAAGCGATATCCAGGGCTACACCGAAAAAGCTCCTTGCTATTGCCTTGCTCACTAGCAGGTTGTGACAGTCAGCACTAGTTAGCATGGAAATCAACGACTTGTTTGCAAAAATTTACAAACTACTCAATAAGTTGTAGTAAAGCTGTGAAGACCGTGGCACCAATCAGAAATGGAGACCGTTTACCTTTAAAGTAAAAGTAGAAGTTGAAACATGTTGGTTTCAGTTGTAAGGTGGACCTTTTTTGCTGACCAAAAGCCTCCCTGTGGTGTAAAATGCACTTTTTGAAGTTTCACTAATGCTCAGTGGTTAGGTCACCAGTGTTTGCAGATAAATCACCATCTCAGCCAAATCAAAAGTAGGTTTATGTTGCATCCTCTTTGCAGCCAATTTCATCCAGTGACAGCTAGCAACCTCCAGCAACCAATTGCCTACTGGTTGAAGAATACACATTTTTCCTTACCCCTGAAGGTTGCCAGGGGGTCTCTAGACCTGCGTGACTGAGACCTAAGAAAGAACAACTCTGCTAAAGTGGACACATAATAATAGTAATACTGAAAGTTCACAATGAAAAATAATTAAAAGGATTTGATTTTAAAGAGTTTTTTTTAACTGTGTTTGTTTCACTTTAGAAATTTTTTTTGACAGTTTGTGGGTTCTTATGTTTTAACTTATGTCTGTTAAGCATCTTGTTGTAAAAACTGCACCTCATAGTAATGTAGATGTGTACTGACTGCAGCACATGTTTGCAACACTTCAGCAACCTGGAAAATTGTAAACCACCAGAGGGCAGCATAAACAAGCTGATCAGAGGATGTTAAGGTAATGTTGGCAGGCATACTAAATCTCAAGCCCCTATTAGAAGTAATTATTGCTTGCTGTAAATAGGAAAGATAATATTCCTTTCTATATTTCTTTCAACATACTTTTATATGATCAGCTTCTTCAGAGACTTTTAGTGCTACTCTTCTATGAAATGTGACCACAATCTTGGCAGTGCAGTGTGCAGAGCTAAAATGGCTTTGGGCACTTTAAGACACTTTAATATGTCACGTTTCAGCCATGGTAGATTAGTCTTCCAGCCGAACCAGGCAATTAGCACTTGTAATTGGTGATGAACGGGCTGTTTTGCTTTGCAGAAATTGCTTCTGCCACAGCTTAATTTGAAAAAAAAAAAAAATCCTCAGTGAAGATGTGAAGCTTAAATAACATATGCAATAGGAAGCTTAATTTATCTGGGCTTCAGTGTGTAAAAAACTTTTCTGAAACTGCTAAAAAAAAGTGGAATGAAAAATAGCCTGCATTTCCACACACAGGCTGCTGCGTTTGCTATTGATGATTCCTCTCAATCTTCAGGCGACCTGGCACAGACAAACCAAACTCTTCAGGGAGAGTTTGTGAAAAAAAAACACACAGACATAAACACAAAAGAAGTGCAGCAGGGTTCTTTTAAAAAGCTGCATTTCAAAGTAGGCAGACTCGTAATGACATTCCTCGATACTGCACCTTGTGTAATACACCTGCCACTAACCTGCAGGTCTGTAAAAACAAGTTCTCTCTGTCACAGGGCATACAGAGAGTTTCACCGTTCTCTTGCTCTTAACCAGAGAGGTTGGAAGTGTTGTTAAATCCGTAGCTGCCGCAGCACGGACAGAAGGGGGAATCAAATATTCTGTCTGCCGGAGGGAAACGGGAGAGGAGAGGGTCAAAGAAAGCGACTGCCTCATGGTTGAGGCGAGCATAAAAACAGATGCTTTGACCAGGGCACGGCTGGTCAGAGGAATCCACATAGATGAGATGTGTAGTGGTTGGTGGGCTTCAGCCGGTCTTTCTGTTGAAAGCACAGGCCAGTTAACTCCACTCCTCTGCTCTGTCTTTACCTGTGGGTCACCTGGTTGCTGTGGAGGCCCGGGAATGTCTGTTCTGTTTCACTGCTTAATGAGCCACCTAGAAGTTCAGCAGCAGAGACAGACAGTTACCACCTACACATTTTGTCCTTGTTTTACACTTGTAGAATCACTCACTCTAATTGTCAAGCATAGGAAACTGAAAAAATAAATAAAAAGAAGCTCACAGGGTACTCAGTAGCATTCATGTGAAAGAGTAGGGCAACTCATTAATGAAAGATTTTAGCATAAAATCTGAAACTGTTTAACAAATTTAGTTACTTGGTTAAGAAGTAAGTGTAGTAAACACTTCTTAATCACAACAAATGACAAAGAGTAGAGACAGCCGTATCGTCTTACCATTATGGCAGCTGTACATCCACACACGATGACCATCATATCGACATCTGCATTTCGTGAAGTTATTGGTGTAGTCCGACTCTGGCACTTCATAGTTTGGATTAATTATAATCTGCAAGAGGGAGGGCACAAATGAGACGCTATAGCTGCAGTTTGAAGCCACTGTATGAACTGCTGACTCTTGCTGAACTGTTGGTTCTCTAGCAAAAAAGCTAAAGGCGAGAAACATCACCTGGAAAATGTAATCCCCGGGTTTCAGATCGGTAATGTCGACCCACTGGCAGTCGATGTCATGCCTGTAGGTATCCCAGCAACCCACAGTAATACCCTGGTCTCCAAAGTTGGCACATTCATACCTCTTTTCAATACCTGCAATAACAAAATATAATAATATTTGTCATTGCTTATCGGGCATTGACAAACTGAAATTCATCTAGTTTCCCTCTGTCTTTGCTCTTTAATCGTTATCTATTATTAAACTCTGCCTTTCTCTCCTTGCCTTTTGTCCTGCTTCGCTCTGCTCTCTTCTCTTTCATATTCCCAGAGGTTTCTTCCTGTTAAAAGGGAGTTTTTCCTCCCCATTGTCACCACGTGCTTGCAAGGGGCTATAAGTGTCTTGAGATGACTGTTAACCTGAATTGGCACAATATAAATAAAAGTGTACTCGATTTTATTTAATTGAATTGAACTAAATCAGGCAACCTCCAATATATGCGTTCAATTTTAAAATTCATGCTGAATCCTGTAGCTGACCAGAGTAGTGAGTGTATAGTTATAAGCCATAAAAACAAAACAAAAAACTGAAAGACCCTAGAAAGCTCCTTACATCTTGGGGAACTGTGGAGCTGCTTAATAATTCTGAAATTGAAAGTCAACCTTTTCACCTTAGACAGTGTTAAGCGACCCTTTTCAGTAAACATATTGTTTAAAGCAGCTTTAAAAGTCCATTACTGAACATATAAGAATTAGTTTTCTGCCACATGTTTCAAAAGTGAAAGATTTTATTTCCTCCCATAACTGAAGTCCTTTTGCAGATCTTACCTTCATCACACTCTGAGTCCTCCAGGCAGAAACTTGCTTTGTGTCCTTCAGCCACTTTGGTTCCATTGAGGCTGAATAGGTCGTAGATGGTGAACACCTCCATGCTGTGATAATGCCTACACACAAAGACAGGAACATACTTTAGCCTTTAAAAGAAGACACTTGTTGTCTTTTTAGCTCTAGTCTCAAGGGCACCGGTGTTCTTTAAATTTAAAAAAAATACATTTTTACAAAAGCATCTCAACTAAATAGCACCTGTAAAAACAGCATGTCTCTTAGGAAGAGTCATTTCTTTTCAGTGATTCTGACGGTCCTGATATACTGAAAGCTGGCAGCTATATGAGGCTGCCAACAGTCCACTGACTTTTTGCTTGTAGTTTTTAATGAAGGTCTAATTTATGTTTCTAAAGGGGATTTAGTAGGTGTATAAATCCAGCTCTTTTAACGTAGAAGGTCTGACAGCCATCAGCATGAACACTCTGAGGTCTTAGTCATCACAGGTGGTAATTCCTGACGTTAACCCTGTATCTTGGAAAAAGCAAAAATGCACCTTTTGGGAAAACAGATGTTGAAATGAATTTTTCTTTTAAGACTTGGAAGAACAATTTGAACATATTCTGATTGCCCGGGGTTAGTGATCAAGAATGCGATCACTTGATAAAATCTAGTATCAAACCTCCAAAACAGTGCTTGTACTTTCACTGACCTGTGACAGTCGTGCCACACCCATGAGTGCTTGTCAGCTTTGGGTCTGAAGTCGGACTGGCCATTGTTGTGTATCTGTGAGGAGAAGCGCAGCAGGCGGCGGTAGGTGTTGGCAGGAACCTCGCTGGATGTGGAGGACAGGCAGTTTTCCTCATATGCACACTGCAGCATGAACATGGGCCGATCCTCCATGTAGGTGGTCTGCTCCACCACCTGCGGGTTCAGCACCAGGTCTGGCGCCGCTATAGATAAAAGTGAAAAATACATGCTGCTGAAACATTTTTAGGGACATACAGAAATTGTTCTAGCAGCTCTAGGACGAGGTTATTTACATTTGTTAAATTAAAACTAAATGTGCAGATTGAGGGAGTAAAAGATTTTCAAGGCTCCAGTCAAAGTAGGTTTAAAAGTGGAAATGTCAGTTTATTTATTCATTTATGATCAGGCTTTGTTGAGGCAAGCTTTACACTGTCTTACTCTCAGAGCAGGAGACCCCGGCTGCGTAGCGGCCGCCTCCTTTGGGGCAGCTGAGGTGGGCTCCATGGTGCAGGCAGTGAGACAGAGACATCTCAGTTCCAGAGCAGCGAACGCCACTCATCACCACAGCATCAGCGCTCACCTCACCTGACCAGTACCAGGTCTCCTGTGGAAAAAGCACAGTTTACAGATCACAGGGTAGCAACCACAACCTCTCCATATATGGAGTGATGCAGTGCAATATATAGTATGTATGTATATAGTACATTATATGTCATAAAAACCCTCCTAACTTGGTGGGCTGTCTCTCTGACATGTTAATGCTGCTGAATCTCCTGCAGCAGGAATGTATTTAATTCCTCGTCAGCTTTCAAGTCAAGTCAAGTCAGCTTTTTTGTATAGAATGTTTAAAAGACATCAAGTGTCATCAAAGTGTTAAACAGAGGTACAATGTAGTTAAAATAAAAGAACGAATTAAAATAAATAAGGATGAAAGAAATCTATATACACATGCATACACTTATATACAAATGCCTATACAAGCATGCATGTACACATACATACATATAAAAAAAAAAAAACCAAGATAACTAAGACAGAACAGACCAGGTTTCAAAGTGATCTGAAAGTTCGATTTGAAGATTTCCAAAGAGAAGAAGGACTTTATAAAAGAGTGAAGACTGTTCCAGAGTCTCGGCGCAATGACGGAGAAAGTATCCCTGTATCCTTTAGATTTTAAGTGGGAGCGTGGGACCAGTAAAAGCATCTGATGGGAGGACCAGAGTTCGAGTGGGTAAGTGCAGGCTAAAGATCTTAAATGTGACCTGGAGCTGGCTTTCATGGGCATGATTATCATGGTAATTTGGGGCTTTTAATGATTTCTTTTAATGATTTTTCCCCTTCCCAGGTTGGAATGATTTATAGTGTACATCTGTGTTGACTTTGAAAAAGTAGAAACAGTGCACACACTTGAGTTGATTTTGGAGTATATATATATATATATAATATATAGAGAGTATATGTATATCTGTCTACAGTATATAAAAAAGTATATATACAGGCCTCTTGTTAGTGATCATGATCGACTACAGCTAGTAGTTTCTCTTTGGCAGCAATGATTTATTTGACAGCACTCACTAAATTGACCAATACTCAGAACAATGAGAAAATGTGACATTTGCCCAACAGTTTTCGAAAGCAAAAATGTACTTTTAAGTAATCAAATTTAGTTAATCTAAGTCATTCTGAAAAAGAAAACCCTAACCCTACCCTGGGAGGGGTTACACTTCAATTATCACAGAAAAAAACTGCAGGTTTAGTCGCTTGTGTTTGTGGACTTTCAGGTTCTTGTTATGAATGAACTAATCCTAGGAGACTGATACACATCAGAAAATGTTTAATAATGTCTTTACGTTTCTCATTTAGTTATTATTTTTCAAGTTCTGTTTTACATTGGTACTTACTTATTTTTAGTGTCTCACATTTAGTTTTACTTCCCCTCCTGTCTCATTGAATTGACTGTCCACTGCTGTCTTGTTTTCGCCAGCTGTGTCCACTTCCCCTGACTGCCCTTCTGTGTCTATATAGTGTTGACTTCCCCTCAGTCCCTTGTGTCAGTCTCTGTTAATCTCAATGTCTTCAGCCAGTTTTGGATTTGGTTTAGTGTTGTGATGGCCTTTTCTGCAGTCAAAATAAATGGGGTTTTTTCTTGGTTTAGTTTGTGATGATTTTTCATATTGTAATGTTTTATTACCTGCAAGTTTTGTTTTTTTGGTGTCAAAAAGCGCAACTTAAAAGTTAAAGCTCTGTCTTATGTGCTCTTATGTATCTCTAATGTATCGTTACACTGACAGATGATGAAAAATGTTGCACAGCATGTAATACAGTAAATGGATTCCTGTTACAGCTGAGAGTCCTTCACACTCCTGCCGGAAGGTAAACACCTTATAATCATACGCTCTTCATTTCATGGCTGTGCAAACACTTTCATAAAGCTGTTAGCACAAAGCCCCTCAGCCTCCTTATCTGCTCCTACTATTACCCTGCTGCACTGTAAACAGTGTTTTGGGCCGCCCCCCAGTTCACACTCAGGCCTCCTAACATCTTACAGGTGTCTGTGTTTATTAAAAAAATGGAAGGCTGTGTATCTACACAGAGCCACAGGACAGTGGCATGTATGGAAGTCAAATATTTTACACAGTCAAATTTATTAAAAAATTACAAATTTAAAATGCATAAACACCTAAAATTTAAAAAAAAAAATTAAAAATGCAAATTTCGTTATTCATATAGCCTCAAATTGTTAAAAAGATTTTCCATTTTCAAATTAGCAGACAATGTGCAGCCTGAAGTTGACCAGAAAAAAAACAAGAAATATTTATCCCATATTTGGAAAAAGATTTTGTTACAACAGTTGAAATGATAATGAAGCTTGAAGTTTGTATTGGAAGCAAACAAATTTATACTTGTTTGCTTCCAATCCAATATTTTTTCATTAGTGTTGTTCCAGTCTTCGGCTTGGAGTGAAAATTACTTGTAATTACAGTCATTTGGATTGTTGAACCATTAAAATAAAAATACAATTACAATTTAAAATGAATTGCACAAACTTCAAACCTACCCATAGCCCGAATTTTTATTTTATAAACTTATTTTGTATTGTCCGCTGCAGGCTTCCATATAGTACTCTTCCCAACTCATACTCCAGAAGGATAGATACATGCTAGTAGAAGTCGGTAAACAGTTAGCGTTAACATTTGTGCGGAAGCTATCAGCTAGCTGATTTGTCACGTGTATTTAGAATGAAACTATTCACTGTGAATGTACAAAACTATGAACCTACAGTCTCTTTAATATTATATATGTAGATGAAATGTCATTTGATTACTGCACACTACATGACTTAAAGGTCTCAGGAATTTATGTCACATAACCCTAACAGCTGAGTTTTAATGTTTAATAAGCAGCTTTCTTTAATGTAAACGTCACACTTTGTCCGCTACAAAAGCAAATCAGTTAGCTTGAAGGTGATGAGCCTTTCCAGACTCAACAGCTAATTCTGATCATAATATAAACCAAAGAAAGCTCACTGACAGCCAACTGATGCAAACAGTGATTTAACAACTGTCAGTTCCTTTTCTGTACTGGACCTTTCAGTCCATCTTAAATAAAAGCAGAATTTTTTGTTTTTCTGCGCTGTGGGAGTGTGGAAGCCCAAACACTCATGATTTGGCTGTAGATATTCTAGTTCCCTCTGCTGCTGTCTAGAGAGCAAACTTCTTAAAAAAAGAAAAGGAAAAAGAAAGACTCCTAAAACAAGTAGAAAGTTTCTTCTTTGTGTCATAGTAGTACATTTTGTATCCCATTTTCCACTGGCAGCACAAGGTATTTGCTGGAAGCTGCTTTCAGTGCTCTGTTGATACATTATTGCTGAGTTAGCTTTGTTCATTGGATGTGGGTATATATGCATGTGGGTAACACTTTATTTTACAGGCCCTATACATACAGCAATTTTCTATCATTTACTCAAAAGAAAGTAAAATGCATCTGTGAATTTATTGGTGGTGTTAATTAACAGAAATGCAGAGACTGTGTTAAATTTGTACCGGTCTGATTTATGCTATCCAATTAAATGCTAGAATAACCGAGAGGCTTTGAGTCACTGCACAGCAGGTCAACTGAACATGTTTTAAAAAGGAAGAGTTCTAAAGAGAATAACAGTGGACTTTCAATAATGAATCACAAATGCAGCTCCTATTCATGACTTTAAATGAAGCAGCACTTTCAAAGAAATCATCCACTTCTGAGGAAAGCAGCCCAACAAACTAAACTCACATAGCTTTGTCTCTTTTAACTAGCTTTTTGTGGAAAATGTCTATTGGGTCATTTTCTAGAAACTATAAACTAAAGATGAAGAGTACACGGAGAACTGTGGAGAGCTTGTGCTCAGATTCGTACAGTCTGGCTATAAGAACGCAAAATTTGTTGGTTTACATTTTAGACATCTAAAGATTTTCACATGCCCAGGCAAGCTGATTCCCACCCCCTGGCTGCTGTGACTCATACCTGGAAAGCATTGCTGGCAAAGCCCAGACCCAGCTGTCTACAGACAACCATGGCCTCCATGGTTCTCCAGCCCTCGCTGCACACCGTCCCCCACACCAGAGAGCCATTTCTCTCCACCAGCACCTCCACACGGCCTTCATACGGGTTACGACCTCCACTCAGACGCAGCTGTGGGTGTGGAAAAAAACAACACAGGATTGTTACATGATCATCATTGCTCTTGGATGGGACACATTTATAGTGCTTGTTCTAATTAAATGCAAAATGAATACAGATTTAATCAAGATTTCACTGGTACACCTCTACTGCACCTTGTACACTTCATACATACTTTTGTAGTAATTATCGAAGTAATGTTCCTCTCAGAGGTGTAAGTCATGACTTCATCTTAGTTGCAAGTTTTAACCCAAACCCTAACCCTAATGTTTTGGGGAAAAGCAAATAGTTTTTGATGAATGTCAATTGATTCAAGTTAAAGTTGCTTACTTTCTTTGCCAATATTTTGATGAACAATTTAAAAAAAATATTGGCAACTGCCAGTGCCACCCCTCAGCTTCATAGTAGTGAATTCATTCTTAAATCCTCACATTCACAAGATTTTAAGAAAACTTAGTATGGCCATGAGGTCAAAGTCACTGAGATTCAAATTTGTCCAAGATTGACCTCATTCTCGACTAATCACATTCACACACTGTGTGGGATCCACACCGCCTGCCTACCCGGCGGCGTGATGACGATATCCCATCAGCCTTTTACAGCTGAAGGGTAAAAAAAACTTCCACTGTCTGGACTTCCATATATTCAACCTTACCCATTATGAAAAATGATACACAGGTTTCTCCCTATAAAACCCAAAACTGCATATAAAACAAGGATCCAGTCAGCCTGACATTAGTCACTGGTTTCTGGATTTGCATTTTGAACCCTCAACCACAAAACATCTGGTTACTCAATATTCAGTTCTCTGGACCATGAGGGACGTTTCTGTAAGATTCCAGAATAAATGGCCCTTCATGGAGCTGTAGACCAAAAAAAGTAAATGTCAAGGAGTAAACGTTTTTCTATTTGTCATTTTTACAATATCATTTTTTTTTAACATGTTTTGATTGAGGATGTCACAGCACCATAAGACACCCAGCATTGTCTAGAAGCACTAATCTGTGTTCACTCCTGTTCATCCTGTAAACACTGCCTGGCTGAATTTGAAGTAATGTCTGTACAATGGGATTAATCAGCTCTGTGTTGTATCAGGTAAACATCTATGTACGTTCAGAAATGACGTTTTCATATTGTAAAAATTGCAGTGTGTCAAGCATTGCATCGCAACACGTGTTAGCACAAACTAAAGAACACTTAAAGTTTTCATGTTATTATGTTATACGGTAGAAGGAACTCCAGTTCTTGTCTACTGGACGAACTGGTAAGTGTTGCATTGTGATCTCATTTCCTAGAGCAGCTGTGTTAACCAGCATTTGACTGTAGTGAAATGGAAACCAACCCTTTCCTGGAAGCCCATTTTTGGGACATTACATCTGACGGCTGCATCCTCCTCATGGCTACAACCCAGGGCCTCCTTATTGAACGAACACTCAGTTATGGACTTCTCAAATCCTGAACACTCCACCTCATTCATATGCACTGGACCCATACCTGAAAAGAAACCAGGAAAAACAGGAAGTTCAGGATAAAGTTTAGGAATCAGCATCTATCAAGAAGCTGGTGCAGAAGGTTTTCAGTCTATTGCAATTTATAGTGTAATAAATTGCATTATAAAATATATTTACATTTTCCTTACTAATATAAGCTTAGTAACCCATCATGTTTCCTGTTTCCTTTTTCCAATCTTTGAGATGTGTCCTGAACTTTATTGTGTTGCTGTTTTATGTTCACCTGTTGTAAACTGAATGAATTAAACATTTTTAATTGTTGTTTAATTTAATTGTTGTCCGTTGATCTCCAATGCAACAATTGGCCATGGAAAGATGGGGTCGGGGTTCAGAGCTCAGCAAGGTTAAATATCTGAGGATCTTGTACTGTTGGGGGTTACTGAAAATATTGGGGTGGCACACTAAAAGCAGAATTTCCAGTTTTATTATGCTGTTGTCAAATATAGGTTACTTGAAATTATTGCAAAAAGAGAAAGAAAAGAATGATATGCCTAGTTAATTTCCTGCTATTAATCACTGAAAATAGGTACATATGAAAAACAAATAAGATTTCGAAATCCATAATGATCAGTTTTGATTGATTGATTGATTGATTGATTGATTGATTGATTGTAGTTAAATTTAAGAGCAAACTTGTTCAGGAAAGAGAGATAAATGTTGGATCGTACAAGAGTGTGAACTGTTGCCTGTCTCTATGTTGGCTCTGAGATGCACCAGTGATCTCTCCAGGGATTGGCACCAGTTTTTCTGCAAATTTATTACATTATTACCAACTTAGGTGGCGGGGCTCGACCTTACGTATGTGTAAGAGCTTACACATCTGGAGGAGAGCTGCTGCTCCTGGCTGTAGAAAGGAGAGAGCCGAAGCATTGCAGTAGGAGACCCAGAGTATGCCCAAAACAGGTTGGGGTGATTATAAATCTAATTTAACGTGGTAGCACATCATGATCCAAGAAGAGGAATTGAAAAAACAAAAACAAAAAAAAACACTGGACCTCTCTGTGACCCTGTGAGTCTGCTGTTACTGTGACACAACACAATAAAAGGAAGAAAATGGATGGATGGACATAATCATGTTCTACCAAACAGTGTTATTGTAACACTGTGAGGTCTACGGCTTCATCGGTGAAGACAACGACCCTAGAGCTTCCACAACATGCTTCAAAACCCTTAACCCGTGTTTTGAAGAAAAGCAAAAAGGGCTTTTTGTAGAAAACAGTCAGTTAATAGCATCCGTTAGAATATCTCCTGATAGCCAAGACGTGGAAGAAGAATGTTTTGAAGAAACAAATAAATAGATATTCAGATAGCATGAGATGAGGGTTACAGTTACCACTGATGATGACTTAAACCACTGAGGGTTAGAGAGCTTCTGTTTGTCCTCTTTCTTCCATGAAGTTTTAGAACCACAAAAACCCATCAGGAGCAGCAGCAGCAGCAGTCTATGTAAAAGTGTCAGAAGTCCTTGAGAAGAATTTGCTGAGCTTGTGAGCATGCTTCTCAGCAGCTCAGACTGGACAGAACTAAGGAAAGCATGAATTTAAATATACAGAGATTCTTGTCGAGGCCTGGTCTAATGGTCCAAAACAAAAATAAATCTGCAAATCTTTTTGTTTTAATTCTATTTCTGTCACTTTGGTTTAGAGAGTGTAGTCTAATAGTAAGTTAAAAAAAGCAAAAACCCCACATATGCCCGGGGTTCCTTTACAAACTAATCATACAAAGAAGCAGACCACAGAGTCTACATTGTATTCAATGGAACTAAATAGGAAAGACTAAGCCAGCTAAGCATGGAAACAGAAGGTCATACATACAAGAGGATCAATAAATCAAACAACTCAACAACTAGAACAGTTCCACAACAGCAACTACACATCGCATTGCCTGATGATTTCTGAGGCCCTGTAAGCACAAATGTAAAGCCACTTAACCTGCAGATCAGCTCAATCTGCTCACAGACACAAAGTATTAATTGTTCAAGTCTGACTTGTATGTTATGTCTTTATAACTATAACATATTTATTTCCAATTTCCCCTTTGTCTTATGGTGTAGAATTACTATCTGGGCTGATTTCTGGGCTGACTTCTATTTTCCATGAAACATTACAGAAAGGCAGTGATGAGAAACCCTGATGGAAAAAGCTACTTTCTCTTCATTTCAAATTTTTCCACGTCTAACGTGACTGGAATGTGCAGCAGTGTACAGCATGTCCCTGCCTTTTCTGAAGAAAATATGTTCTTCTTTTTGCCAGGTATCCACACACTACTAGAGAAAACGTGATTATTCCACGTTATATGCTGAAAAACAAGTAAGCTGGGTGTTTAATACACTTGAACACTGGCGAGATATCTGCTGCGTGTGTAAGTTAGAAGTACGTTTGTGCCACATTTTTGTTAGGTGTGTGCTGCAGACTTCCAAACCTGCCAGTGGCATAACGCGGCTCGTGCAGGTTATGAAGACCTTAAAGTGAAGCTGCTCACAATAAAAGCCTCCACTGAAAATAAGCAGTCAGTGGAAAAAACCCCAAAACAAACCAAAAGACAAGAAGCACAAACGTTGCTGTGTACATTTCAATATAATTCCCCACTCCAAGAAGTAACACATGAAAAATCATTATTTCACCATTATTTAAACAGGATAAGAAAAGTAAAGTGTACATCAACAATTAACACAGTGCATTCATATTAATCTAATATCTGTATGAAGGGTTTCTGCCACAAAAATGTTTAACCCTTTAAGAAAGTGGAGCTCAATGTTGCACTCAGGAAATGTACAGTAGCATTATCAATCTGGCCCAGGTACATCTCTGATAAGTAAACAGTATCAATACATAGACAGTAGAGATCTGATTGAACTTACTCTTTAAAAGCTCATATTACGCAATAGCTGCAATGCTATTTTAAAATGTTAAGCACTTCTAATCAATATTTTTTTTGTCAAAGATTGATTAAATGTTTTGGTAACACTTAATATAACATGACATAATATGGCCTGCAACTAAGGGTGTCAATCCACTGTAAATAAATGCCATTTCAATGCATTTTAATTAAAACACTTTTAATCCGTTTTTTTATTTTGATTGAAATCACAATGTGCTTTAATTATATTTACCTACAAATACTTAAAAGGTAGGGACACTAGAATAAGGGGGTAACAAGTCTGATTTTTACCGGAAACAAAGAAATAATTTTGCTGTAGCTAAATTTAAGCAGTCTGTAAATAATTTTAAGAAGTGAATCAGTAATATGCATAAGCAATTTCAAGTATTGCTTAAATTCATGGATTTTACAGGAAAAGAGACACAAATTATATTTTAGGTAATTCTATGTACTCATAAGTAATTTTAAGTACAGCGTAATGTCTTGGTCATTTACTGGAAAAATAATATTTCCTCATCTTACAAGCACTCTGTACTTTTTGGGGTGTGGGGCGTATTATGGAGTGGCTTAACCTTTCCTAACTTCCAGGTATATTCTGTAAACTTTTCAAAGTTATGTTTGAACAGTATGTTTGAGCAGCTATGGCTGCATCATTATCATGTCACACAGGCCTGTAAATTTTCATATTCACACCTTCTACCCAGCAAAGATCGTGACTATCCAGTGGCAAATTTAACAGCTAAAACAGCAGAACTGTTTCATCGTGTTGGTGAAGCACATAAATGGAGCTACAATGAGCAATGGGACAACATTTAATGGACCTGTTTAAGAGATGAATCCCCAGCATAAACTTGTACAGTTGTAATTGCACTACATTTTTCAGTGTTGTGGTTAGTTTCTTGCATTACCACCAAACAGCTGACAAAATGCCACTGTGACATTACAACATGCAAACTAAGGGCAGATTTTATAACCTTGTCTATGAGTTCATGTTCCTCTGGCTGCAAAACGGTGATATAAGCAGAAAAGTTTAAAGGCTAGAATTACTTTGAAATGTTTGGGATATGTGGTTTTGCTCCACAGTCAAGCCCTTCCATCCTGTGCCATGTAGGAAATATACACAGACATTTGTTCCAGGAGTAAAGTCATTTGGAGCTCGGTGTCATGGGCTATTTTCAGGTCTACTTTGTAATCAGCCCATCTTTTTGGGTTTTTTTCCTTGGTATGTGCAGTTCACATTTCATGTCTTTCTGCTTCCCTCATTGGTTGCATTACAAAGCTAAGGAAAGAGTGCCGCTCTGGCTTAGGCTGGTCTAATTTTATGCATTTTTTTCCTTTTCTCAGAACTTTCACTACTGTGAAGTCCCAATCAATGAGCAGGTATGAAAAAAACCTGTCAGTATTTTTTTAATAAAAAGAAATGATATAAAACCAGTATACCTTGTCCAAGGCGACCTCCAGACAGAGCCTCCTTTGCTGTACCAAAGCCCAGCTCTCGACACACCACTGTGGCAGACAGCAGGTTCCACTTGTCATCACATATGGTGCCCCACTCTCCATTTTTCAACACCTCCACTCTCCCCTCGCCTACGATGGCCCCACCACGGAGACGAACCAATGGTTGCTGAAGATGACAAACACAAACACCGCAAAAAGAGGTCACTGTAAAAACTGAACTATCCAAAAAAGAAAAATCACATATTTGAGTTATTCTAGTACTTTCGAAACCCTAAAAGCTGAACTTTTCCTTCTCTGTGATGAGAGAGCAGAGGCAGCAGACTGGGTGGCTTTATGTTTATAGAACAAGCTATTAATGTGATTCTCCCATTAACTGTTTGCATAAACTGAAAGTGTTTAATTTTACAAGTAAAGCACAGTTTGGAAATCTGGTTTACTGAGCTTTGTATTCACAAGGAGAAAACCCAGACATCTTTATGTGTGGGCTCTGGAATAAGTTTTCACTTAGTGCAGATTTCCTCAGCACTATTAACATTAACATTAGAATCATAAAACAATCATTATTCTAAAAATGTGACACATAGATAAATGTCAGGATCAGGGTAAGTGAGGCACCGGCTTACTCTAACCCTCATGGCATATGTGACTGTAGGACACGGGTAGGTATAAAACCTTAGAGACAGTCCTGAGCAGCAAGTTTCAGCAGTGGTACAAGGACACACAAACTGTGACCATGATGGTGGCAGGCTGTTGGGCACCACGTAGTCAAAACCGACAGAAGGGCTTTGGTGGCGTAGGACAGTACATTTTAATGAGTGTCACAAAACAGGAAGTCACACCCTTTTATGTATGTTGTTACATAGCAGCCATCTGGTCAAAATGCGATGCTAACACCAGCCCAACTTCTAATGCTTGAGGTAATAGAAAATGGTCCGATTTGATCAATATCATTTACACTATTAAAGCAGACACGTACTTTTGGAAGGAGCCAAGCTGCTTGGGTATATATGAGCTTTCTAGACACAGGCCTTCATGTTTATGTTTTACTCAAAACACCTTCCAACATACTGGTAATGAAGAGATATTCCCCTTCATGCCAGTGATCTTCACCCAATGAAAGTGACTTCCTCTCCATCAGCAAAATAATGGTGCTTGCCACTGTGCATAAAGCCATTGGTAAGGATTGAACGACCATGCCAAATACTTCAAAATGCTGTCCCATCCTCTAGGGTCACGAACTCTCAACCTGCAGTGAGAATGTTTAGAATGTGTTGGAGTTCCAAGACGAGACCGAGGCCCTGATGTCATCTCTCTGGTCAAAACCTGTGGTGGTACGATGCGAAAAACCAAATCATAGCCAGAGGAATGTGGATATTGTTTCCACCTAGAACAGAGTTTGCGTCAAACTGTTTCTTACAAAGTGAAATATAGATCCAAATTTTTTAACTGTTTACTATTTTGAATTTCTAAATTCTATTTAATTTGCTGCATGGTGGACCTAAAGCAACTCTTCAGCAAAGTCAGCATCATAAACTTTGCTATGTGTTAGTTATAGCTTATAATGTGACATCAGTAAGCTCAGTTGGATAACTGGTAACCCTGAATGCGTGAAGTTGTCCGTTCAAATAATGTCTGAGGTGTTTTTTCTCATCCTTCTCTTGAGAATTTTTTTCAAAATTTGATTTGTTTAGTTTTTATTTTTTCAAATTGATAAGTAGACAGTAGAATACAATAACATAAACTATCTCTTACCAGAAATTTAACATGCTGGCAGCGATAGACCTCAAAATACATAACAATTTCAATGAAATTTGTGATTGATTGCATCTTTTGTATTACTAAGCATGTAAATTAATGTATGACAGTAAAAGTATGACAGTTATATTAAAATGGGTTTCCTGTACTAAAAACTTAAATTAAAATAATTTTAAAAAGAACAAAAAAAACAAAATAAATATATAGAAAATACAAAACTATTCTCTTAAAAGTAAGAAAATGAGCTGCCTTGATGGAGGTTTGCGCTTGTGGAGTGCTTTTGTTTATTTTTGTTTTGTTTTTTAAATTTTAAAACTTGGGTTTCAGGATATAATTCTTTTGAGTCAGATCTGCAGAGTGTGTTGGACAGTTTGGGTCATGATGTCAGGGACACCACTCCCATCCAGGCACTCAGCTGGGGAACGTGACAGGCTGCATGCAAGCTCCGACCTCACATTAGACCATGAATGAAGCCACGCAGAGATAAATTCTTCTTGGCTTACTGTCAAACTAAGCTAAGAAGAATTCATGACCCCTGACATCTTAAGAGGGTGCGAGTGAGAAAATGGGCTTCTTTACCTACTGTTGAGGTCAGATGTCAGAATGAGGACAAGAACGACCTCTGCAGAGCTGGCAGAGATTCAAGTGTTCAAAATGAAAAGCTACTGTGGAGTATGAACAAACTGAAAGCCACGTGGTCACAACAGTCTTGCTGTGGATTATTTCATAATTTAAATGCATTGATTTTCCACACATGGTCGAAAGTGTAAATGCCCAAGTTTACACCCTGACCTGACAACTGAATATTTAAAGCAGCCTCCACTCTTCTGGACTCAGGTTTTCCACAAAGCGCTGAACCACTCAGACTGTTACTGCACCGTCACTGCGCGATGCATTGAGCTGTTTCACTTCCAGCTGGAATTCCTATTTATCCCAAAGACGTCGGATGGTTGGATCATCAGAGGACCACAAACCTAACCCTAGCCCTAATTCTGTCTAGGCAATCAGAATATCAAATTTGTGTTTTAATTAAATTGTTCTCCCAAGACTTGGCAATCAGGGAACACACACATTTTACCTCAACACACATCAAAAACCATTTACATTTTCCCCCAAAAAACTCATATTTGCCTTTCCCTTGGGGTAGAATTAGTATTCTCAGACCTCCCCTCTTGCCCTAATCTCCAGCACTGAGTCCATACACTCAGAATATGTTTTTGGCTCATGTGCCCCTAACAGAGTTGTTACTGGGGGTACTTAAACCCCACATGGTGAATCTTTCACTACAACTTTAGCTAGAAAACCACTGCAAGGTCAGATTTTGTATTTTTTTATATGTCACTTCAAATGTGGAAGAATTCATATAGCCACATGGAAGGGCTTTCCTGCACAAGATTACAAATTATTACCATAAAATGGTTTACATGGTGTGTGTATGAATCACTAGTACTGAGGTCACAGCTGAAAAACTCATACACTGACCCAAAACATCAACAACTGTAAAATGATGGTTTGAATGGAAGAGTAACTGTTTTAGTAAGCGACGATGGCACAACTAAAACTATTCTGCAAGTCAAGAGGAACCAGCACCCCACTGCTTTTATTATTTTTAAGAAAGTGCCCTATGTCTTCACCATAAAAATGGGATGCGTTGGTGAGTTCCCATGATCCACCTATTCACTAACTTACATGAAATTCGACTTGCCTTAATCCTGCTGACAGAGACAAAAAAAAAAAAGAACAGCAAACGGCTATAGTGAACATTAAAGTTAACACTGCCCTCAGGCCGTGAAGTTAAAGTCAGCAGTATTATGTCTAAAACGTAATCTAAGGCAGACCTGGTGGACAGATGTGTGAGGTAAAATCCTCTCTAACAACAGCTCGTAGCTGAAATGTTGTGGCCAAAATCTCCAACTAACTGTGGCAGATTTGAGATATTTTCAAATATAATCTTATCTGCAAGCAGAGGAGCTTGGAGCTTCTACAGACTTTTACTACAGATGGCAGTGATGCAGTAGGAATGAACATTAAGGTTTAAAAAAAAACATTTATGAGGATGGAAACACATTTTGACTGTATCTGCTTGCTTTCTATGAATTTTGTCAAATAGCAGTAAATATAAATCTAATTTTTGCGGGTTTTCGAGAGAACTCCACAGGGTAGCTCTAACCCTGTGAGTAAAGAGTGCATCTGCTCAGCTGCCCCTGCTGCAAGACAAAAGATTTGTAGCCAAAGCATCAGAAAGAAAAAGATTACAGTTTCCATTTTAGATTCTTAAATCTTAGCAGAGAATGAATCACGCCTTCAGGAAACAGTAATCAGCCTTTGTGAATTACATTTACAATTCATGAAGTCAGCCTGAGCACTCACTTATGCTACTACACAGTGCTTTTTTGGAGGGCTTGTTTGAGTCATATCCTTATCTTCCTGAATTTCTTAGAGAATAAAATTTTTAAAAAAGTTTGAAAACTACCCCAAAGATACGGCCTTACTAATTCTGGGTCTTATACTTAAAGGAAGAATAATAGTTGACACTGGTGCTGCTGTTCTTTCCCTGCCCTGAGAGTTTTACAACACTAGGCCATTTTTTAAACTCTGAGATGACAGTAACTAATTTTGACAAAGGCATTTCCAAAGCAGCTCCAGCTGCAGTTCACAAGCGACATGGAGCCATCTTTGCTTAACATCGAACCAAAACATTTCATGCATTCACCCTCTATATCAGAGCCAGTGAACCGAGCTGAACTCAAGCAGCTATTTCCTATGTCAGCTTTGTTTACCATTCAGTTTGTTCACACCATTCATGCAGCACCCACTTATTGTTACATCGCTTGTTGTACTGACACAATGTGGGGGTTTTACCTCTTGTCGGAAGGCCTTCCTAAATCCCGTCATGAGTGTTGGGGCAAAGTCTTTACCAGGCACGCAGCTCACCACCACAGGCAATCCTCTAGGGCAGGTCCCATTGGACTTCTCCAGTACAGCCTGGCCCAGTTTACAGCTGGACAAGTGTGCTTCATTGCCAGTGCAGTTGACAGAGTAGTCCCAGTATGTGGGCTTTCTCCTGCGAGCAAACATCCTGCACAGATAAAGGAGATGAGGATTTTCAACTAGGTATAACACAATGTTACTACTTCTGTCTTATTTGAGAGCATTGAGGTGCACTACTTAAGATTTTTATACAAACAACATGTGCAATAACAATCTGTGACAACGGAGGTGTTACAGTCACAAAGAATTAACAGCCATCTCCACAGTTCACTGAAGTTCCACTGTACATGTTCGTGTCACTATCTGCTTATTAAAACATGACATATCTACATACTACTGCCAGGTTCAAGGCCATGACTGCCCACCACGTATACATCCAACCACTGAAGAATCGTCAAGACAATTTCTGTAGGTGGTATGACCTGAAGATGTAAAGTTGAAAGTCTGAGGTGTACAAAGTGAACAGGAATGGAGACAGCACAGTTTGCTAGCTAGTCACTAATCTGAGATGGTTGAGGTGTTTACTGACATTTCTTGTAGCTTCTCTCTCAGCAGGAGCAGCAGCTGAATCAGGTTAAATATAGTCTATGCAGCCTATTTGAAAGACCAGATTACAACAGGACAGACAGTGTTTTAGTTTTCATTTGCTGCTGGCGAGAAGGAAAGTCCAAAGGAGCAGCCCATAGATGAGCTTTGCCTCTAAAGCAATTTGAACACATTTGCGATGAATATCAGTGCTGCCCTAAAGGACTAACGATTTAATAAAGTAGTGGTCCTAAGGCTGTGAAAGTTTACTTTCATAAAATCTCATTAAAAAGGGTCATTGTCAAGTTGTGATTTTCAAGACTTAATTAACTTTAAGGTTAATGTCATCCTTCACTACAACTTTTCCACCCCAAATTAATTTTAATGTTTGCAGTGAATAAACAAATGGTTTTTTTTTATGTCTCGTGATTTAATTACAATGATTAATAACTCAGCTTGTGTAAATGGCTGACTTCTCTGTTGTAAAACAGTTTTATAAAGTCACTATCTATATGCAAAGTGGACACTGAACATTAGCCAAACTAGGAGTAGAGCACAAAATCAGACTATTGATTCATGTCATCCTTTTCTCCCTCTTAAGATTAGGATAAGTGTTTAAAATGTTGCGGGTTCTTATGTACTACCCTAATATTAACCATGGGAGACCTAAGTTGTCATTGGTGACAACCCCGAAGACTAAACAGTCTTCCTTAGTGTCACCTTTAGACAGGCTAAACAGTCAAGAGAAAACTTTCTAGACATTAGTTCTTACAATGTCTTGATGAATCATCCAGGTAAGTATGTCGCAGAAAGTTGATTATTTTCATCATTTATTCACTCTATGAAGAAATCAACTGGATGAGTGACTAAACATTTCTACCACTGGAAACGCACCACCAAGAATCAACTTTCTGGAATTTACTTACTTGGCTGATTGAACATGCATCAAGACATTGTAAGATCTAATGTCAAGGAACTTTTCAAGAGATTAAGCATGCAGCAGTTCTTTCAATTTCCATGTTCATTGTCAAATCATTTAGAATATTAGTCAGCTTACAGATCTAGCAGTTACTCAATCATTTTTGTGTGCAACAACGCTATAGCCTCAAGTCAGTTTTAACTGCTGTCTCAAGTTCCTAGTGGGGGTACTCCCCTTATAGCTTTTTAATAAGGTGTGCATTTCATCATCTTTTGATCTAACATACTAATGCCAAGTCACAATAACCAGAAACCAAATGAGGGTGTCTCCTCTGGTGGACCAAAGCTTGTTATCCCCTTGGAGGCTCTGCATCCTCTGGTGCGAACGCAAAGTTGTAGGAATCGGGCTTGTCGTAAGGTTCTTAGTATTTTGGGAGAAGTGTCTTTGAATTATTAGAATTGCATTAGAGTCATTATCACTAAAAAGGCATTCCAACACTATATATACCAAAACCTCAATCAACAACAATGTTTGACTATTTTAACTCAATAATATTCCAGGTCAAAACACTGAATATGTACTGTTTTATAACTTCACTTTTTACATTTCATGAAGACACTATTGTGAAAATCTCAAGCCAATCTAGAGTCATAAAGACAAATTCAGGATTATGAAACTGTCACATTCATTTTATAATGTCAGCCTGTGAAAGTACACTATACACTCCATGTGGCCAAAGCAGGAGCAGGCTGACACGTAGATGGAAAGTCAGGGAGCTGCTGCACTCTGCTTTGGTTACCTAAAGCAGAGGGGAGACTTCCAACCCAGCCAGACAGTAAATTTAAGGTTAACTTGAGTGCCTGAAGTTTTGTGGTACACCATGATTAACTTGTGGCCATTTGGCCTAATGTAAGCAAGACTTAGATTTCTCAGCAGTTCCTCACACACTGCAAAACTTTTTTGTAATGCACCTATACTGAAAATACAGGAGTCAGGCACGAGTTTTGTGGTAAAAAGCCTGTAATGTCAGGAATGTAATGAGACACACATTAGAGGATTAAAGATTATTCCATTGTTTACAATGCTTAGTCCTGGCACATTTTCTGGTAGTCTGCTTAAATTGCAATACTGAACATTAAGCTTTGATATATCTATTATAGGTGCGAAAACAAAATCTTTAACAGGGATATGTCGTGCTTTTGTGAATTTCGTTTATACAGTTTTTAAGGAAGGAGTTTGTGTTATGGAGAGATTTCACAAGATCTCAGCCTGTTCTGAACTCATTATTGAACTACAGTTCACATGTGTGAATTTTAACATTGATGATGAGTTTGGAGCAGAGCAGAGAGTTCCCAGAAGCAGCTGTCCACATTTTAGCCTTTGCTGTTAAGGATGGGTTAGGGTTGTTTAGTGGGTTGTTGGACTGACCACTGGCATAATTTGGATGATGGAAGTGCACAAGCAGTTGACATCCAGCTACTGGTTGTGTTTGTAGCCTTTCAAGGTTTCCAAAAGCCAGCCAGTCACACAGTAGTATAGGCTGACTACTACATAGGCTGACTGTAGGGGGTGGTGGGTGGATTGAGGAAGGTTAGAGAGAGGAGAACGGATATAATGCAGAACTGACCACCACAGTAAATCCTTTGTGCCGGTGGCAATAAGACTGTATAACTCTTCCTCACTCTGTAGGTGATTTTCCTGAGACTATTACCTATGTTGTTCTGTTCCTTTTCAGACCGTGCAATATTATCCAACAGTACCCTATTGAATATTATATATTTGTTTCATCCCCCCATCATACGCTGCTACTCCCTTTATTCTATTGCACAATACTATGTCACTTTCTAGAATCGCCTGCACTGATAGTTAAGTTATTTATTCTCCAGGATACAGTCATTTATATTACTTCATTAGAGTTATTTGATACCATGTCTTGCACTATCCTACTACTGTACATTACTGTATACTACTATTCTTATTGTATATATTGTATATCATCTTATTTATCTGTTCCTCTGTCTCTCCTGCTGCTTTGAGCGTGTACAGGACAAAAGAATTTCCCTCGAGATAAATAAAGTTATTCTTATTCTTATTCTTATATATGAACTGAATAGCCAGATAACTGGCAAGTTTTCTTTATCTCTATTTCATGCAAATGAGAACTCAGGAAAATAATATATATGATTTTCATTATGGCTCACAGTATCTGAGAAATTATTAGTTTGATCAATATTACTAAAAAGTATGGGCCAGATTATTACTATGTGCCACGGCTGATAATAAACCAGCTGACTTGCATCTGTGCTCTTTGTATTTGGAATATATGTAGTTGAAACGAAGCGCTGAATGAACTGCAAATCATTTCCTGGGTTTGTCTTTTGGCATTTTGCTTTCTTTCTTGATAATTCCCGGAGAATTTTAGAGATGCACAATAAAGCTGCAAGGAGCAGAGGTAGTGATGGTAGATGAGTTAAAATACCTGGGGTCAACCATCCAAAGCAACCAGCAGTGTACAAGAGAGGTGAAGAAGACATTGCAGGCAGGGTGGAGTGGGTGGAGATGGGTGTCAGGGTTGATTTGTGACAGAAGGACAGCAGCAAGACAGGAGTTCGAGCTGGAGATGTCAAAGGTGAGGATGCTAAGATTTTCTTTGAGAGCACCAGGATGGACAGGAATAGAAATCAGCACATCAGAGGGATAGTTCAGGTCAAAAAGTTTGGAGACAAAGTTAATGAGGAAAGGCAGAGATGGTACATTAGCAGAGGAGGTATATTTAATGTATTGGACCAAGGATGTTGAATATGGAGATGTCAGGCAGGAGAAAAAAGGGAGTCAACACAGAAAATCCATGGATGTAGTGAGGGATGACATACAGAAGCTGGTGTGACAGAGCAGGATGCTAAGGATAGAGTGACATGAAGGCAGATGGTCTGTTGTGGTGACCCGTAAGAGGAGCAGCAGAAAGATAAAGATACACAATGCACAAAGAGTTCAGTAGGAACCTGAAATTTATCAAGCCTCCACAGAACTCTAACCCAGTCAGTGTACTGAGCTGCCAGAGTAATGAAGTGATTGAGGTTTGTCACTCATGTTGGATTTGGTCAAACACTGTAATGATGATGTATTCGTTTGAATTTTTTCAGCCCCCCTTCCACGTTGCTGTACTCTACAGTTTGAGATTTAGATGAATTTTGCAGCAGTGATCTGCACGTGCTGGTTGAGAAATCTACCAAATCTATATATATTTAATTATATATATTTTTCATCCATGTGAGGCACCGAGGGGAGTTTGCTAAACATGTAATTACCAATTTGTGGCACAGAAAAAAGAGGAAAAAAATCAGGATTTGCCATCTGTCATCCAGTCTCCTGCAGATGCATATTTTTTTTCTGTACCCAACAAAACACCCACTGAGTCATAGCATTGAAACAGTGGCCACATTATTCTGACATACCTTTTAATATCCTGAATTTCTATATAAGTGCCCTTTACTCATTTAAAGCCTAAACTCTGCTCTGCTCTTTGAACCACCCAGGACCACACATACTCACTTGTAGACTCTGGGATTGTACTTCCTCTCCCCGGGGAAGCCAAACATGCCACAGATCACTCTGCTGTTAAACTGGGTCCAGTCTTTGTTACAGATCTGCTTCCATTTGCCACCATCTTTGACCTCCACGTAGCCTTCCATCACAGGGATCCGCTTACGGTAGGATGACAGAATGGCTCGAATCTGCACATCCTCTACATGAATGTCAAGATTCTGTAGACAATATATTGAGAAAAAACATATAAAAAGCAAGCCAACAAAAAATAAATAAATAAAAGCACAAAAAAAGCAAAAACAATCTTTTTTTTTAAACAACAACTTGCACTTTTCTTTATGCTAAAGTTTGGGCCTTGTGGGCATGTAATATATGTTGTTAATTTTTGAAGTGGAAAGACGCAACAGCCACAGTAAACACACATTCGAAAGCTTTTTCCCAAATGTATTGTAACTTTTCTGTCATGAAATTATCAGCACTCCCAGCAAAAGCTTGCATTACTGACTAAACCACCATGCATAGACCCACAGAGACACATCTCTGTCCAAAAACTAACTTCCAGATCTCAGCAATATATAATGATAGCCTATACACTGTGTAAGCTAATTCGTTAATTTAGCTTCCTGTTAGTAGGGGGGTTTGCAACCAAATAGAATTTGCTATGTAATCAAATCACATGGTAACGATTTCCCGTGAGAGTGCAGTCTCTCTTTCAGAATGAAAATGAAGACGCTGCAGTGAGCATACAGCCTGCTGAATACAAATAAAGTTAACCACAGGTTGATAGGTTAGCTAAAGCTCACTGCTAACTGATGCTCCGTTAGCCTGTCTTTACATAGCTCAGTTAACCGCCAGCAATGTAAAGCTGGGTCTTTATTTTGCCATCAAAGCCATAATGTTATACATTCACAATGAATAGTCAGAAACCTGAATCATACTGGAAGAAGACCTTTTCTAGATATCAGCAACCAGAATCAGTGGCCTATATATGCAACACAGTCAATTCAATTTATTTAGAAAGCACCAAATCACCACAACATTTGCCTCGAGGTTCATTTTGTTGTAAGTTAAAGACCCTTAGAATAATAGAGAGAAAACCCCAACAATCAGACAACAATCTCTCAGCAAGCACTTGGTGACAGTGGGAAGGAAAAACTCCTTTTTAACAGGAAGAAGCAGAAGTCTAGCAAAACCAGGCCCAAGAAGAGGCAGCCATCTGCCGTGACCAGTTGAGGATAGTTCAAACACTAGTTCATAAACAATACTTGTGAACGATTACAGTTATTTGCAGATTACAGTATCACAGGCAACTGAGGAACTGAGATACCAAACAGATTTCAGATACCAACTTCTGCTCTTATTTTTCACAGTTCCTTAAATGCTAGTTCTTAATAATTTTGGTCAATGGAAATTACCCTGTCTAGTGGACACCAAGGTTTGAGACTGGAAAGTGACACAAACGCAGCCTATGGGTTCACAAGCTAGTTTACTTCTAGTACTGGTCCCAAGCCCCCCAAAATGAGAGGCCTATACCACGAAGGGCTTCCATTGTAAAATCTGTGACAAATATGCTTCATCCATGCTCCACATGATCCATCTGCTGTGCCAACTTGACAGGAAATGAGGGAGAAACCAGATGTATCATATAGAGGACCACAAGGTTGGTGAGTGTTACTACAAGGTTAGAATAGTCAGAAAAATATAATTGCACTGAAAAATACTTTTTCTTCTTGCCAAAAAAGACTTAAATAGTGTAACCCAAGCTATACACCACATCTGTCTTGAAATAGCTATTCCTGTGTTACATTACACATAATCAAAGACTCTTACCCCCTGTACAGCTGCTCAGCAGTGCTCTGTCTGCACTGGTTGTAAATCTTCCCCAGACTGCACAAACATTTTTACAGTGAATTATCTTATTAAGCCTAAACACCGTGGCCGGCTGCCTTCTTACAGGTTTTTCTGGCTTTAGAAGCCAAAGGCATCACAGAGTTTCCATGGCAAAATATGCAACATGTTTTAGTCTGTCCCAGTTAAATGCACAAACACCGTACTGTACACATGCAGTAGGAAGCAATTAACAAACTGCTACTTTTTTCCAGATGCCTCATGTCTACATGATCATCAGCCACAGGCCCTAGCAGTTTAGTTCAGGACTCGGGCAGTACCACACTAGCTTAGACAAAACATCACATGTCGTTTAATGTAGGTTTTCTTGAGTATTTTATTTAAGGAGGCTTTTTCTGTCATGCATAAATAGAGGGCAGCATAGTCATGCACATGCAACTGTTGATATGAGATCGTTTTAAAGGCTATGACCCAGTCCAAAAGCAGTGCTGCTTTAGAGGAACGTAGTTTCTGAGACTGAAGAAGTCTTGTCATGTGCATGAGAAAAAGCAAGCTTCTTGTTTTCATTTCGTGAAAAGTACTTGAATTGCAGAGTAATGTCAAATGGGTGCATCATGACAAATTCAAATTAAATGTGTGCTTTAACTTTGGGTTTGGATCGTGCCACGCTTGGATCACGTGCACGAATGTATCTATGACCATAGGAAAGAATGTATGCTTGAATGTGTGTACGTATGTTGGGGGATATGTATGTATCTTTAATATTTGGATATATGCTTGTTATCCAAAATTGTGAATCTTTTTTTGGGGGGGGACTGTATGTTTTAAAAAGTAGCTCCATCTCTGCAGCTACTGGGCTTTTTAGAAGCTTTCAGTTTTCATTTTACAGCTTACTTTTACCTTCACTGTCATTATTTCTGTTCCCTACAGGGAAAGGCTGCTGTTTCCATCAAAAAAAGCTCTTATTACTGTACTCTACTTGCTTTTCACCAAATGGCCAACAGGCAGAGTTAGCAATTAGCTGGCAAACATAGTGTTTCTAAGGAGATATTTTTATCAGGAAAATAGAGTGAATATTGGTCCCTCAAACTACCAAATCAGAGGTGTACACTCTGACTATACTCTGGTACACAACTAGGTTGTGTCTTGGGAGATGGTTGAAAAATCTCACAGAGAATAAGGATGTAGTCAGTATGTAGGATAAAGTACCAAACCTCTCATAGATTTGTGGCACTATCTGTAGGGCTAATGTTAATGTTCCCAAACATAGCTTTGCACACACAGATCTTTATTTCATTTTTTACTTCAAATATTCCACACTATAGCTTTTGTTTATGAGACTGGAACCCTCCCTTATATCTTATCTCAACAGTCCATTTTTCTACATTTGCCTTTATTCTTCTGACTATAACAAAACGTTCTATCATGGAAATAAATAAGTTGTTCATTTTAGATGAGGATTTCAATTTATTACCTTAGGGATGACCATATAAAATTATAATCTTCACTATTCTATTTCAGCAGCAAAATATTTATGTCTGATACCTTTTTCCTATTCCACATCTCCACCAGTGGCCAAAATTGAAGTAGATTTATCTATCATGTCAAAGTCAGTCAACATAGAAACATTAGTTCCCCACATTTATTGATTTCAAAGGCAGAACTTCCTCCCAGGCAACAGCTGTGCCTTGATAAAACAGTGCCAAGTCTAGAGAGGTGACTTAAGGATAAACAGGGAACAAAAACTCCTTCTCTTGTTGTTTAACAACCTTTAAACTTTATAGTTCAAACTAATACATGAGTAAAATAAACAGGAAATAGATGATGCCATGGATGTGTCTGCTAATGCAATGCTAGATAACCAATTACACCCAAAGACACAGTATCACAAAAATGTATTTTGAAATATCTTTGTTTTTGTCCCTGATGAGACATATCAGAACATATTTATGAGGTTCCATTTCCACTGACTGATCATGGGATAATATTTAGCTGTGACAAAACTCTGACAAACAGATCCCTCACACCAACTGCTGATCTCTCTGAGATGCATTTTTGTCTGGATCCTTTGTTTATGATTGCTGGTCACTGCAGCATTTCTGGTGTTTAAACACAAGTGTTGACTTTTGCTTCTCTTGTGCGTTAACAAGCAAATACGTAGCTTATGAATGACTGAATGCGTACAGCCTACATTTTTTGCTTTTAAAACAAAAACAAACTATTCTGCACAGTAAAGATTTTAATCTGCAAAAGTGAATGTTGCCAGCATGATGATTATACAAAACAAATACAAAACAAAAAACCTTGTGATTTGGTTCTATAAAAATAAATAAATCTGAATTAAACTGTATTAAGTTAATACATTTATTTTAGCATGATTGAAGCTAAAAGCATGAAAGAGAAAGTCAAATGTCAGTATACACATTATTTCCGATTGGGATAATACCATCCTGGACAGTTATGCTGACAGAAACAAGCAACATTCATAGAAGGTGAAGATGTGGAAATTATTTTGGTTCAAATGGAACACCATACTGTTTACCTTTGCGACTGCACCTGAAGAAACTTCCAAAGTTTCCATGACCAATTCAATTGCTTTTGTAACTTCAACAGATCTGTGAAGAATGATTGATTTGTATGCATTCAAGGGTCCCCTGATCGTCTAAGCAGAATGCACACAGTGCCCTGAAACCCCACAGGCAGTGAAAGACTGTCAAAAATCATCTCTTCTTTTTTCTTTAGAGATTAAATAAACATCTTACTCTCCCATAAACCAAACCAACATTCTTGTGCTACGTGACAGTTCAGGCTAAAGGGAGGGAGTTCAGTCTGGCTGGAAGGGGAGCATGTTGCTTAACTCAATAGACTCCTCTTATACATGGCCAAGAATAACCTCGACATCAAATAATGATAAAGGAGGGTTTCCTCAATTAGTACTTGCCTCCAAGGAAGGGCAGATGCCGCCAGAGTGAAAGCTACAAATCACTGGTCTTCCTATACTCCATTTACTCCTAAAGATAACCACATTAATCACTCCGGTCCGAGGCACTGATGTCTCAGCTTCAGAGGACATAAAACTGCATAAAGACTGAAATCATGAAACAAGATAATGACTGGAAATGTGGTGATGGTGACCTTGTCTGGGTGTAGTGGATACACAGTACATGACTGGTTTGTGGTTATGCAAAAAAACAAATTGGGATTCATATGAGCGAGTAAATAGAGGCTAAACTAAACTTTTAGCCAGACAAGACACAGAGGCACTGACAAAGATCACTATGAACACAAGACGAGATTTTTAACATGTGTGTCTTGTTTTGTTCCTCTCAGGGGAGAAAGACCTTTCATGACTTTTTGCTTGTGCAAGAGAAAAAGCACACAGATGGAACTGTCATTAGTTGGATAAGCTGTACAGGAAACATGATTCACAGAGGCTACTTTGAGGTTTTCCACTGCATTTTTTTGTATTTATTACTATAACATTTCTTCAGTAAAAATGCTAATAATGCTGCTATACTCTGGGCTTGTAATCTGTAAGAAGGAAGTCCTTTTTCTTACCATTTGCTATTCCCCTAGCAGCTTTCATGTGACATAGCAAAGGAATGAGACAGGCAACAAGGGTTTGGTGGAAATTTTGAGTCTTATAATAAAGCACTGGCAACACATTAAAGAGATTCTATCAGATTATCAGAAACAAACACGTTGAAATTTTACATTTTGAATCAGTTGAGTTGGTGAATGCAAATTTATTCTTAAATCCTTTTTTAGCTCTGAGCTTTGCCACATTTTCTACCGTCTTCAGCTACTCATTAGCTTTGTGTGCCATTTGGTGTTGGGCACATTTGTTGGAAATGTTTGGAAATGTCTCAAGTAATTCTCATCAGAGTTACAATTACCCCTCACATTAAACTCTGTAAAATACATTGCCTAATGCCTAATATTACGCTAGTGCAGGGGTCAGCAACTTAGCAATTTATCCTCAGCAGCAGAGGTGACTCTTGGTCTTCCTTTCCTAGGGCGGTCCTCATGTGAGCCAGTTTTGTTGTAGCACTTGATGGTTTTTGCGACTGCACTTGGGGACACAGCGAGCTAGCTAGCTCCTAACTTCAAATTTCATGGAACCTCGTAAGTTTCCATGGTTTCTGGATTTCTGGATGCTACCAGTGAATTTGACACCTGAGAGAACAACTTAACCGGGGCGATCGTGGCTCAAGAGTTGGGAGTTCGTCTTGTAATCGGAAGGTTGCCGGTTCGAGCCCTGGCCTGGATAGTCTTGGTCGTTGTGTCCTTGGACACAACGACCAAGACACTTCACCCATTGCCTCCTGGTGGTGGTCAGAGGGCCCGGTGGCGCCAGTGTCTGGCAGCCTTCCCTCCGTCAGTGCGCCCCAGGGAGGCTGTGGCTACAACGTAGCTTGCCATCACCAAGCATACATTCTTACCATCTGAATTGCTTTTAACTCTCAAGGACACCTTAGTGCGTGTTTGTACTGGAGTATTTAGTAAATAAGCAGATTTTCTGTTTTCCTTAGAAATATATGGTAGGTCACAGATCACAGTTAGGTCCTAAATAAAGTTACATCCATCTAATGTGCATTAGACTAATCTAGAAGCACAGCCATGACTGGTAAGAGTATACACCAACATGTTTTTCCCTCTGAAAATTATGGGAACCAAATGAAAATATTTTGCACTGATGATATTGCACACAAATGAGTCAGCTTTCAGACATAGACTAAAACAGGCTGCCTTGAATTATGGGTACTGAAGTGGTTCATTGCCAGTCTGTCTAGGGATGACAGCTGGAGAGAAAGACATGAATCAAATCAGATGAGCCTCCACGACTTCCTGTTACAGGTTTAATTAAAACAAATTAACCAACTGAAGAAACACTGTCAACCTTTTATAATCCTCCAGGTCACCCGTCACCTGTTTAGGGATAGGGTTAGCTTTACTTCTACCCCTTTAAGTGGAATTTTCCCTCATATGGCATCCCCAAATGGAGAACTGTAAGCCTAAATGTATTTGACACTATTGATTTAAAAGTTAAGCCTTCTATGCGTGTCTAACGACTAACCCTGACAACCCTAGATGGCTCACTGGCAACCACCTAGAGGATTGTCAGTTTTGGGGTTTTTTTAATATTACAAATGCTGTGTTTTGGATAAGTATTAGGCTATAATTCTCACATATGACATCTGAAAGGTAAGAGGGAGATCATCTATCAACTGTTAAAATAACAAATAGCCTATCAAACTGAATAAATTCTTTCCAATCTCCCTCCTCCCAGTAGCATAACATTTCAAAATTGAGAATTTGTGACCTTGCTCCAGTTTTTTTGCAAACAGTTTCCGAAATGGAAACCTTGGAGTGCAGGCTCCATATAGCTACACATTTTGGTTTATTCTGCTAGAGGGAGGACATTGTCAGACACCTCATCAGTTCCAACAAATCGACTATACATGCCAGGTACGGAACAGTCACTTCTTGTCATTATTGTGAGGTATAAAGACTTGAGCCGCTTTAACAAGGACAAAATTGTACCGGCCGGATAACTGGACTGAAACACATTCAAAAGGGTAAAATGGCTTTGTGAGATATTTCTGGTAAGCATTAGTGAGTATAGACGAGGTGAAAACTAGAAGAAGTGTGCTTGTGAATGTGCATACCATACCTAACATGCTTGTGGTCTTTCAACCAACAGGGTTTAGTCGTGGTTTGGCTCATAAGAAATATAACCACCAATTATTTAGTTACATTATTTTACACAGAGTCATGTGTGAGTACAAAATACAACACAATTTTTGTTACTACATAGTTTCACTTCAGCCCAAAGTGAAATAAAGATTGTTTTTGAAAGCAACAATAAGATGCATAGAGAGTAGAAACATATGGCTCCAATAAAGGTCTTTAGCAACTCTGCTTACAGAAATCACTTCACTTCCACCATGAAATACCGAGGCTCTGGGTTCATTGGCAGGGTAGGATTTAGTTGTAACGTCACTTTCTGAGAGTTGTAGAGAACAACCTTTCATTTTAGGCATTCCTTTGTATTCAGAATATTTTTTTACAAGTCATTATCTGGGTGAAGACATGGAAACATGTTTAATTGATTGCCAGCTTTTGTTCAAAATCAGAATTCCACCAGCTGGAATGTAAATAGGAACATTAGAAGTTGGTGTTTTACAGAATCCAGAGAATGTTGCATTGCAGTGTGCAATTCCTCCATTAAAAGAGAACCTTTGTAACCAAACTGGAAACAGATGTTTCACAGTCATGACAACTGAGCTACACTGGGGCGTAAATTACAAAGACAATGATTGAATGGAAATTAAGCCCTTTTATATGGCTCTAAAATGAAGTGACACTAAAATGTGGAAAATGAAGGCACGTTTGGGAATGATTGCTGGGTACAAGGAGTTGGCTCGGAGGAATCTATTGTCTCATCTTGTGTGAAAGTTCTCAGCACTGGTTTCTGTTTACAGGAAAGCAGATGGTGAAAAATATTTGAGGCTGACAATCCTAATAGAAACTGCCATTTAGACCAATTCGCCAACACCTCTTTGGTCTTGTATCTGTACTGCCATCTTAAATTTGTGTTTTTTGATCATTTCCCTGTTTGTGCAAGTGCAGCAGATTAAATGAACCCAGCCCAAAAACCACCATTTACACACACAGCTACCACTGAAACAAAGAAAGCACAACCTGCTAAAAATAGCCTACCCACTGTGGAACTTCAAGAGCAAGCATATAGTAGGAGTTATCCATTTTAATCTAATTCCTCTCAAATGCTAGCATATCTAAACCACACTGTTCTTTTAGTTAAATAGCATTTCTAATTCTTTGGCTACTAGAATTAGCCAAAAGACAGGCATTTAGCTAAATGACCAGTTTTGTTTTTTTGTTTTGTAGCTCAATGTTAAATTTCTTTTTCTTTCATAAATGTAAGATTATTTCTTAAAAGTGCCCTGGCAAGTAGCCTTTTTAGACCAGAACATAGCTTAGCATATGAAAGAAAGAGATCCATAGCCTCGGTCGGATGGAGGGATAAGTTATCAACTAATGCTAGCAAACCAGGTTAGCAAGCTTCATCCATACATCTGTATGTGCGTCATGGACAGACACCTCCCAGTTTATGCTTCTAATATACAAACAAAAATCAAGGCAACTACACTAATAATATTACATCTCAAATACAGCTCAGAGGACAAGTTTATTTAGAATTCTATTTAAAATTTTGGCCATACTACGTTTCAAATGAGGGATTATTCATTGTTTGCTCATTGGCATTTGTGGAAGTTATGACTTTTATGACTTTTTGAAATCAAGATGGTGATGTTAGAAACATTAATCTTGAGGCTTCAAAACAGGACTTCAGAAACCAGTGGATGGCGTCTTGATAGGTACTTCCATCTTTATACTGTTTTTGCTTCAAGCGACCAATAGAAATGAAGAATCACAGGGAGTAGGCACATACTGTACGTGTAAAGACCATGAGCTATGACCAGGACATTACAGACTGAGTGCAGTAAAAATGGCTCCAAACACAAATTTGGGGCCATTTTTACTGAATGCAGCAGTCAGTGCAGTACATACTTCTTTCTAAGTGACGGGTCCATCAGGCAATTATATCATACAGCCTCATATGTCAGCAGCAAATTATTTGTTGTTGTTGTTGTTGTCTTTTGAGAAATTTGGTGCTTTAGAGTATGCAGATTCACTTGGTTTTGGACCCAATCTCAATAAGCCACTAGAGGAACTGCAGTTTTTGGCACTTCCACACTGAGTCCCCGGTGGTTGCCGCGTGGCACAGAGACAGAACAGAGATTTTGGTTCATCACCTAAACATTTGTGCTCTTTTGTGTGCACAGAATACTTCCTGCAAAAAGAGAGTTATTCCTTCTTAATGTTGCAAGGAGCTTCCTCATACAGGATGGTCTGATTTTTAGGTTTTATCATAAGGTGAAGTGACTGTTGTTGTGAGCTGAGGCTATATGGCTATATCCATACTCAGGATGACAAGATGCAACAATATTGTTGGGACTCATATAAATGAGCTTGGAACTGCTACGTACATAATGAGGAAATTATGTAAATATGTAAGGTTTTGAAAGTTCTTGATGAAGACAAATAAATAGAATTAATGTCACTGCAACATAATTTCACATTTCTGTGAAAGATTTTGGAAAACTTTGAGACAATATTTCCAGATGTAGAAGGTCACTTCGTAAGTAGTTTCATAATTTTCTGGTTTTTTGTGTTGTGTCAAGAACACACAAACATAAAAAAAAAAAAACCCCTGTAAACTCATCCAGTTCATTACCCTGCTATAAAATAGATGCAGAGGACTGCCAATCTAAGTGCTTTCTATCCAACAATCACACTCCAAGTAAAGCATTAAAGCAATTTGGGATTCAGTATCTAGCCCAAGTATATTTTGGCACGCAGACTGAAGCAGCCAGGGTTCGAACCACCAACCCTCCAATTAGTAGATGGCATGCTCCACAGCCACTCTCAACATAGAGACAATAAAGCCACTGCAATGCTCAAGTAACACAGCTGGAAACTGATAAGAATATGTGTATATCTAAATATCTAACAGAGTCTGCCTTCTAGTCCGACAGCAAATGTATTTTCCTGATGTGACACATTTTGCACATTATGATAGAGAGGAAGAAAAAGAGCAGTGTTAAAACAGGCAGACTAAATCTGCAGCGCATTAAATGTGAGAAATCTGTTCTGCATATGACGAGGAAAACTTTAAAACAGAGAGCAATCAAACACATGCCTTCCATTGCCATCAACAAGTGCCTAAATTAGCTTTGTACTGTCTGAACACACAAAAAGACATAGATGTCCTTACACGTGAAATCACTTGGGGTTTTTTTGTGAAAGCAAACTCCCCTGCACGTGAGAGGCCCTGTTTACACCGGTCTCGGAGAGAGCGGCTAATTTATAACTCTGAAGAGGCTAAACATCCTCCTGAGATGCTCTGTGAGAATGTGATGCCTCAGGGCAAAAACCTTTACGTCACTGCAGAAACATCTACCAGCTGTGTGAGCAAAATAATGAAACGGTTCAAATAATTTTGAGGCTGTGACACAAAGGGCAGCCACGAATTAATCCATAGCACAAACATGCCGAAGGGGTAACAAGGAAGCAATTTATGGCGCTGAACCACGACATGGATGGAGGTTTACAGGGAAGGAAAGTGGGAGATTTGACCTCAAGGGCTCAGAGGAGGAAAAAATGACTAAACAGAGGAAAATGGGAGCTCAGAACTCTGCTTGTGGTGATTTCATGGGTCCTTGTAATCTTCTTAGTAGAAAGACAGCAGCAGAGAAAGAGAGTGAGAGGGCTAAAACTGGTGTAAAAGAAAAAATAGAAATACAGAAAAGGGCTTTGGTTGTATTAATCTCCAAATTCTGAATTCATCCCTGCTTGTTCTAGCATGATAGCCAGAGAAGATATGTCAGAACGACAGAGACTATCTGAGCAAGGCAGCATTTGCCTTAGAGGCATCTTATCATCAAAATCTGTTTCCACAGTCTTCACAGAAAGCTCCACTATATATGAACTGTACTCAGAATTCACCATTAATGCCTCACTGTCAAAAGGTGTTTGCAAGATTACAGATTATATAAAGTTATATCCACATAGCTAACTCTTAAATGTTTGGTGCTTGTGGGTAAAAAACCCCTGAAAAGTGGAGAAAGTCACAATACACAGTGGTGTGGTGATCAGCACTGTTGTGCACACAGCATGAAAGTCCTGGGTTTGACTCTAGTACCTTCTAGATTTGAAGGTCCAGAAAGTCCTGGGCTCTCTCTGGGTACTCTTTCCTCCCGCAGTCCTCCCAAAGACATGCAGTTAGTGGGGTTAAGTAAACTGGTGATTCTAGATGGTCCATATCTGTAAATGTGAGTGCGAATGCTTGTCAATCGACTGCAGACTGCAATAGACTAGCTGCTCCATAAAAGGCAGATGGGATTGGCTCCAACCCCGGGACAACCTTGAATTCAATAAGCAGAAGGGAATCTTTCACTTATTGGATTTAGATGTATGGATTCTATTTTATTTATTGACATCTCAAGTCAGGAATCATAGGTCGGAAAATTAAAAAAAAATCATTTTTAACCTTTTCTATGTAACCTATAGTAATGATATTAAACTTCTATAAAAAGGGGTATAGTAAAGGTCTATTTATGTCCCTACATGGACAGAACTAAATATGTCCCCTAGAACTAACTATACTTGTATCTGCACAAGAAGTCCACTTAGTTGTCCATCCATCAGTTCTCTTCTACTTATCTTTATCAGCGTCACGGGGGAGGGGCTTATAGTCCCAGGTATCATAAGACGTGAGGAGAGGTACAGCATGGACAGTTTAGAATCCAACACAGAGATACAGACAACCATTCACACTCACATTCACACCTATGGTTAATTTAGAGTCACCAGTTAACCTACAACTGCTACCTGAATTTCTTTGGACTTTGGCAGTAAGCCAGAGTACCAGGAGAGAACTCACACAAACATGGGAATAACATTTAAACTCATATAGAAAGGCCCCAACTTTCTTGCTGTGAGACAACAGTGCTAAACACCACGCACTTTGCTGCCCTTAGTTATCTGTGAAGAAATTACATTTCAGTGCACCAAGTCTACGCCACACAAGACGCAGGCATCTACACACACTCTGATGATGAACGTCACATAAATTTCAACCATTTTCCTTATAGAATTATGAATCAGGGAAACTTTAATCTATTCCAAAGGTCTACAGTCCAAAGAAGGGAGAAATTAGGGTTAGAAGATATCCTCAGAGGCAAAATATACAGTCCTGTGAAAAACCTTGTGAAACCTTGAAGAAACACCTTCAGCAGCAATAACTGGAAGTAATCATTCTCTCTACGATCTTATCAATCTCTCACGTCATTGTGGAGGAATTTTGGCCCACTCTATTTCACAACATTGTTCCTGTTTATTGAGGTTTGTGGGCATTCATTTATGCACAAGTCCCACAACACCATTTCCATCAGGTTGAAATGTAGCCATTGGGCCAATGTAGCACCTTGATTCTTTGCTTTTTCAACCACTTTGTAATAGATTTGCTTGTGTGTTTGGGATCATTTTTCCTGTTGTATGAATCAGTCTTGGGCAGCTTTAGCTGTTACATAGAGGACCTTGTATTTGCCTCTTAAATATTTTGATATACAGAGGAGTTCATGGTCGACTCTATGACTGCCAGGTGATCAGTGAATGCAGCTGTAGAAGAAGCCACCACCATGCTTGACAGCTGGCATGAAGTATTTGTGTTGATATGTTATGTTTCCCCACACGTACTGCTATGCATTGTGGTCAAACTTCCAACTTTGCTCTTCAGCAACTTTGCTCTCGAAGTCTTCTTGTTTGCTCAGAGTACTTGTTCAGTGTTTTTTTTCTAGTCATACTTACATTACCTTCAACATTTAACATGCTGACTGGGGACTGTAGAGTCTGAGATGTAGCTCTAGAGTTGTTTGCAATTTGTCTCATCATTGTACACGCTGACCTTGGGGTGACTTTGCTGGGACACCCACTTCTGGGAAGATTATGGCATGCTACACACCAGAAAACTGCTAAAACTGCTTCTTTTATAGAGGTGCTCACACTTGTTAATGATCAATTCATCAAATGTATTTGATTAGCAGGACCTGGCTGTTACTTACAATATTAATCCCTGTGGAAGCAGTAAAGGTGTGCTTGGTTTTTCACAGGACGGCAGAGATTCCTCTGAAAACGTTTTCAGATGACGGTAGTATGAAACAAAAATGCATCAAGCACCAGCCATTGCTTACAAACCTTGATGCTGATATGAAAAAATAAACGAAGATTTTATATGGATTTTTAATTTTATAATTGATTTAATATTTTAATGAGAAGTGGTGCTCATTTGTGTGTTCTGTCATAAAGTTCCCTTCAAAATAATCATTATAATTTGTTGTCTGTCCTGTTTCAATAGCTAGCAATGATTTGCTAGCACATTTATACCATAATTGACTAACATGACAACCGTGAATCCTATTTCTGAGTGCCTCCTGCCCCTTTGTGCAGCAGATCACTTGACACTTCTCCATAAAATCAAAAAACTTGAAAAGAATATTCCTGTTTCAGTGGCTGATCTTCTCATTTTTTACCTGCTGTTTTCGATCCCTCTCTGAATGCTGACATGAAAAAAATAGGCTGACAAATCTGACTGCATCACTGTTATTCTAACTTGAATAAATGAAGCAGCCCTCAATGGTCAACGCCAAGAATCACATTTCATAAACCCTGGAACTCACTGATGTTGAAACTGGTTTTAAATGGAATGAAATGCATTCGCAGGTCAGGCCTCAAAAAGCCTCTGCAGTCACATCTGCATAAACTGAAGTGCAGCAGGCTTCCTCAAAGCCAGAGAGGAATACATAAACACGAGACAGATGCCACTGTAAATATTTCTGGAGATGCAGACTGAGCACAGGCTGTGCCTCTGTGTTGTTTACTGTCCAGCTGTCTGAAACACAATGCTAAATATATGTTTGCTGTAATCCATCTATACCTCAGAGAACAAATTTGTGGAATGAGATGCGTATTTTCCGCTAGTCTTAAAAAAGTCACAATGAAAACAACACTTTTTTTTATGAGAAGATAAAAAAGAAAGAAAAAAAAACAGACGCACACGCAACAATCTGCGCAGGGATTGCAAAGTTCACCAAAATGTGCATGCAAGGATTCACATTTCACCTCCACGTTAGCTTAATGGCACGTGGTAACTTTTACAGAAAGGCAGGCAGAGTCTATGGCCCTCCCACAGCTCCATTAAATAAAAAATAAACAAACAAAAATTAAGTAAAATTAAATTAAATGTAAATAAAGTTTCCTTTAGTTTTAAATAACACAAAATGGACCAGATTAAAATGTCCCGCCCTGTCACCCTTATATCGATTGAGGATGTTTCAGTTTAAACTGGTTTTAAACACTTTATATTCTGTTTAATCTACAATAAAGTATCATATTCTATAAAATTATGGGTTTCTAGTGGCTGAGGACCACACCAGCTTTTAATCTGCTCCAGAAGTCCTATATCTTTATTTAAAATGGTTAATAAGCATATTTTTAAGCCTGTATTAGCTAAACAGCTCCTTAAACTTTGTACATTGGTCAACCGTATTGATTAACTAAGACGTTAATCTGAAAGTGTTAGTGGAGCCTGTACTTAGTCAAATTATCTGTTTTATTTAAAAAAAGACATGGCAGGGTTCCATCATTAAAGCTTTCATTGCTAGCATGCTAAACAAGTTATTAAAAGTTATTAAAAGCAAGAGGAAGTACTCTTATAGTGTTAAATGAGACAGCTTGTTTACTTTCTAAATAAAGCTAGCTCTGTTTTCATACTAGGTGCAGCTCATAACTGATATCAGTAGAGTAAAAGTGGGGCCAGCAGCAGCTTGTCTAGCACGCTAGTCTCCCATCAAAGATCAGAGGTTTATCTACAATGTGCATCCCCAAAAGACCGATTGCTCTGCTTGACAAGCTTCAGACATTGTTAATGGGAAATGGACACACCCATGACAGTGTCTACCCCATATGGATTTCATGATAAAGCTAAATTAATTCTGCTTCCAGAGACAATAGGCAACTGCAGCCACAAGATAGCAGTGATGTAAAGGATGGATGCAAGCAGGAAAGCTTTATGAGAGAGCTCTGTTTGAGATAAAACAAGAAAGAACGCTTTACTTTAGTATGTTTTAATTGATATCTATTTTTAGATTTCACTAGACAAGTACTGCTTGCTTTGCTTGCCCTGACGGAATGCCACTGACTTAGCTTGCTATCTTGGTATACACGGCTAGAGACATTGCAATAAACTTACTATCACTTGAAAAGGCAGCTGTGCTCCTACATCCACCCCACATCACAAATATCCCCAGCGACATGCCGTCATAGCTGCCATTCAACACCAGAATGCCCCTACACTGGTGAGTCACCAGATAATAAAGCCGGTCCCTGGCTGTGTGGCAGAGTGGGGCTCCCAGCTGGCTGTGTTTTACAAGCTGAGGCCCATGTTAGTGAGTGGAAAAGCTGAGTCTGATTTTTTTTTTTTAATGTGACTTGAGACGTCTAGAGCTCTACAGCTGGGCTCTCTGAACAATCAAAACCTTGACATTTAGTCTTGTAAACTTAAGGCAGTCATTTAGATGGATCTGCTCCTGTAATGCAACTTTACAAATTAAAGTGTTTTTACAGTGAGCACTGTCACATATGTGATTAAAAAAGCATTTTCTGCCTCTAGAGGGAGCTATGTAAAGTCTGATAAAAGTTCTCAAGCAATTGCACTTAAGTCAGAATCTGATGGAGCAGAATCTGAAAAAACATGAAGTTATTTGAGGTCTGAAAAAAATTTGTTGTGGAGTTGGGATCAAGTAAGCTTAGCAGATCTCTGAAGCCTGACGAAAAGTGAATATTCTTCTGCTAAAGCTTTGTTGCTTTTTTTTTCAGTGGTCGTTCACAGTATTGAAAGCTCGTTCCACAAATACCACTAGATAAAAGAGACTTTTTGGCCCATATTAACATGATACTATCACACAGTTGCAGATTTAACGGCAACACATCTGTGAATCTTGAGTTCTACCAAATCCCAAAGCTGCTCTACTGGATTGATATTTGGTGTCTGTGGCCATTTGAGAAAAGTGAACCCATTGTCATTTTCAAGAAGCATGCTTGAGAGGATTTGAGCTTCACGACATGGTGCATTATCATGGTGGAAGTAGCCTTCAGGAGAGGGTACACTGTAGTCATAAAGGAATGGACGTGGTCACCAACAATACTCAGGTAGGCTGTGGTGTTTAAATGATGCTTTGTTGGTACTAAGGAGTCCAAAGTGTGCCAAGAAAATATCACCATCACAGCAGCCTGAACCACTGACACAAGGCAGGATGGATCCATGCCTTCATATTGTTTATGACAGATTCTGACCCTACCATCTGAGTTTCACAGCAAAAATCTAAATATTAGCCTCAGTTTCCTGTTCTTAGCTGTTATGAGCAGCAGCCAGTGTGATTTTCTGTTGCTATAGCACATGTGCATTCAGGGATGCTCTTCTGCATACCACGGTTGTAATGACTAGTTATTGGAGTCACTGTTGACTTCTTATCAGTTTGAAGCAGTCAGGCCATTATCGTCTAACCTGACATTAACAAGGCATTTTCACTGCCATTCACTGGATATTTTCTCCAGATATTTTGGGACTCTCTGGTTGTGTGGAGAAATCCTAGTAGATCAGCAGCTTCTGGAATACAAAGTCCATTAAAATCACCTTTTTCCTTACTTTTCTGCTCAGTTTGAACTTCAGAAGTTTGCCCTGACTATATCTACATGCCTAAATACATTGAGTTGCTGCCATGTGATTGGCCTATTAGATATCAGCATTAACAACGACTTAACAGGTGTATCTAATAATGTAATAATGGGGCTGGTGAGTGTAATTTGCCAAAAAACATTGCCACACCTCTGTTTGACACAACAACAGTCATAGTAACTTTAACAAGAAGGAGGGAGCACATACGACAAGCTCACAGACTCAGAAAGTATTTTTTATCAACACCACTAAATCCTTCTATTTGTTTTTGGAAAGAAACAAGGAAAACTCGACTGAGCAGGCCAGTAAGACAGAAGCAGAGTTAGTTCTGGTTTGCAGTTTGCTCATAACATTGGAATGCACTGTTATGAGGCCTGCACGGTGAGCAGAAAGATAACATTCTGCTTGTGGAGGCAATTAGCTCTGAGCCCATTAGCAGACCCAAAAGCAATGCTCAGCTGGGCTTTTAAAGGTTCCAGTCAAACTGCTATGAAAGTTTTAAGTCTGACACCTGACAAATACCAGTGAAACTTCCTGACTTTCGCCAACGTGCTTTCACTGCAAGCTATTCAGAAAGGACTATTAATAGGACAGATAGTGGTTGAGAGCTGCTGGCTTTTAGTCCACAGGAGCTGTTTCCAACCAAAACTCAGATATATTTATTTTTTAGAGGTGAGTTTGACGTACAGCAGCTCCACATGTTATACCGCTAATGCTATTCTATTATGGGAGAGCTTTATTAATTGGTAAAGCTGTGATATTCTGAAAGAAATAACACAGGGATCTCAGGTTGAGGTTGACCTACTTGTTTGGACAAGAACAAATGTTGGATCCAGTATTTTTTGTACACTTTAAAAAGGCTTCTAAGGCTTAAATGGTGTTCATCACAAGATAACAACAAACACAGCAGATCCCAGCTAACAAACATCTTTTGAGAAGGCACTGAGAACCAATGCAATGAAATACAAAAGTTGGATAGAACTGTTGGGCCTTGTAAGTTTACCTCCACATGGTTGGGCAGAGTGTTGAGAAATTTAAATCCCGGGATCCTCTTGTCGCTGCACACCACTCCTACATCTTCGCTGTGTTTGCAGTCTGAAATGCCGATCCCGTTGGACTGACACTGTGCCAAAGTCTTTTCTTTGCCAGTACAGTGGACATTGTCGAACCAGATGGGTCCTAACGAGACAAAATAGATATGAATCCTTGCTTCTGTGGGAAGGACTTTTATTTTCAAATAACAAATATTTTTTTTAAATTTGTTAACCAGTATTTAATTACTATAGTAGTACATAACTGCAAAAATAACGGTTATATCAATAACATGTTCACCCAGACATGCCAACTATATTGTGAATATATGTTAAATATGTTTCCACACTGATGAGAAGAAACATCCTGCAGTACCTTGAGGCGACTGCTGTTGTGATTTGGCGCTATATAAATAAAATTGAATTGAATTGAATACCTTCTCCTTTCCCATATTTAGAAGATGGCAACCATGAGACAGCTTCCACGTAGCCCAGCTCCCTGCACACCACCTGGGCAGCATGGATGTTGAAATCATCATCACAGACAGTGCCCCACTGGTTGTTGTAGAAAACCTCTACTCGGCCCTCATTGTGTTTCCTCTTTTGCCCTGCAAGTCGGAGCTGAATCCTGGGTGTGTCTGGATCCAGCTGCGGGGCCGTGTACTCTTCCTGTTCTGGGTATGGGTAGCCTGGGGGGTAGCCGAGGTGCTCATACTGTGCAACTGACAGCCTTAATAGCACCAACAGAACAGCAGTGCGAGCATATAGGTTCTGGATGACCCGCATTTTGGTTGGAGCTAATGAAAAACCAAAAAGAAAAAAAAAATTGCAGTGATATTTGTAGTCCCTTTACAGTCTGAAAACCACAAAGGTCCACAGAAAAACCTTTTGTGAAGCAACCAACAAACAACGATGCTGCATTGTATTATGGGGATTAGGGAATACTATGGACTAAATGTCAGGCTGTTAATCACAGACCTGCCTCTTCAAACAGCCTCCCTTTATGCATTTAATTGAAAACCTAAACCCACACTTCAATATTTTTATGCTGAAAGTAGATTAAATAACTGTGTGACATTAAAGGGGTCTCTCATTATGACAACCCCAGAAAGAATAATCACAAAACTTCTCTTCAGTACCGTGAAGCCTTTAAACAGGTTTCCACCCTTGTTTCTGTTAAGAGATTTACTGTTTGGTTATACTCTCATAGATTTCATCAGGCCCGTAAGCAGAAGTCAAATATTTAGTTCACGAGGTGGTGGAGACTAAAGACAGAGCTAAAAGGTGCGCAAATACTGGACTTATCTCAAAATACAATCTAGAGTTGGTTCAGCTCTGTTAGCACTTTAAGAAAAGGAAAAAAGGAAAAGGAAAAAAAGTGCATGTCTGCACATTATATGGTCATGATACTGTATGTTGACTTAATGACATCTGTATTAAAACGTTAAAAAAAAGTGACCAAAACTGACTTCTTTTATTTCTATCTGACTTATTGGACTTATATTGAGTAAAACATTTCTCGTGATCGCCCACTAGTTTTCTGTGAGTGAAGAAAAGCTGGCCTCCAGGGAAAATCCTGTCCTTTTGTTGGAAAAAACATCTGTTAGAAAACATATGATCCATCCACTGTGCAGACCTTCAACTCTCCTCATTGTAACGTGGCAGCAGTTACACAAGCTAGAATCAACACACATCACACATGAACAGATGGAATGAAGCCCACAGACTTGGCGTCTGCTTACAATGTGTGAGTCTAAACCGCTGTGATGACAAAAAAAATCGTGGTCAGCGTGCACGGACACGGTGAAGTTCAGGTAAGGTGAGACACATAAGAACACAGCAGGCTCCCCCCCCCCAGCTGATCATTTGCCCACTTCTTCTTCTATTTCAGCCTCCAGAAACAAACCTTTGCTGTTTATTTCTGTGTGAAGCTGCAGGCACTCTGCAGCTTCTAATCAAACGGACCAATAGATCAGAAATTTTCTGGCTCGCTTTTGTTAAAACAAAATGTCAAGAACTTCAGTGAAGTGGACACCCTGATATCTGAAACCTTTCTTTTATCCTCTTGTGCAGATAGGTGTATGAGTCTAGTCTGCTGTTAGAGGAGAACTGTGCATTGGCTACAAAGGTCAAAATGTCAGTTTATAAGAATGTCAGCCAGTCTTCTCATGCTCTTTGCTAAACCTCTGAGGAGCGCTTCCCTGCAAGTAGACACTCTGGAACTCAGCAATGGATTTTTAGCTTGAATTTTTCTTCAAAGTAACATGTTAGACACATCTGTTCACTGCAAGTTTAGATGCATCTTCATAATTTAACCTGATGGACTTTTTTCGTGCCAGAAACGCCAGAAAATAATCTTGTAAAGTTTTTAGAGGCTGTGGTGACAACTTGAATTCCGGAAAACTAACTCACTTTTGTACCTATATTACATAAATTTCCAATGTGATGCTCAAAGTCACACAATAATAATGGCTTCAGTAATAATATTTCAGTACTTTGAGACCTCGAAAACGATTCTTAATTCGCTGAATTTAAGCGTAAGCAAAGCTTTCAAGGCAAGCTTCCTGTCTCAATAACAATGGCTAGTTACATTCTTGAAGTGAGCTGCAAGCTCTGGCTGAACTTACTTTTCTTCTCTCCGTTGAAGACCGTCCCTCCTGAAGTTGCACTAACGGGCAGCAGCACGGTGCGCAAAAACCAAGCCTGAAGTCAGCTGTTTTTCTTCTTCTGCCGCTGGTGCTGCAGCTCTCTAACTTTCACTCCCTCCAATGCAAAAATGAGCCGGCCTCAATAGCGGTACCGCCCACTGACGCCCACCTTTACCATGAGATCAGCAAAGATGGCCCGGGACGTGAAAAACTGCACATCCGACCCGCACTCACAGAGAGCTCACAGTGGATGAGAGCGTGTGGAAAACTGTTTTCAATTATGGTGGAGAGAGGGGAAAGCATGAAAGAAAGCATAAAGTGGCTGCACAGCTCAGTGTACAGCGCAGAGAGGTCTGATCCCAACCAGGGTGTCTGTGTGGGGGGGTAGGCGTTGCTTGTATGAGACAACACATCACAATAACTGAAATTTAAATATAAAAAAACAGCTTACATGTTTGACATCAATCAAGCGAAGGACAAATCTACTGTATTTTATTTGAATCATATTTTTCCAGCCTACTTCTCATTGCTCCTGGGATGTTTTATAATAAGTTGGGATGCTGGATGTCTGATTTCAATGAGCTACAAGCCACAATCACCAGACTGAAACAAAAATACATATTATACCAGTTACTCTGGGAGAACTGGAGAGGACCATAGAAGGCCTTTAACCCATCAGCAGGACCAGAATTTGTTTCTACATGCAAAAAGGAAGAGGATAAGCACTGCCAGAGCCCTAAAAATGACCTCTACAGGCTGGGCAACGGCACCCTAACTGCCATTAGATATCTTGGTGAAATCCTTGGTCCCACTGTCAGACCCTGTGATGGTGTAGTCCTCATGTGGCGAGAGCATGCAAGATTTCCTGGAGGATGAATGAACTGATACCACTGACCGTCACCCACACTCAATGACCTAATCCAGTAGAAAGCCTCTGTAAGGTGTCAGGCATGCACACAAACACACTACTGAGTAGCATTTTGAGTTCCTACAATGAAATTTTGGTAAAATGGACTATCCCGCACCATCATTTTCTGATTTTCTTTGAATTTAGCCCTCTGTGGATTGATCATTTTAAATCTAATCAAACAATGTTTGTTCCATTCCTAACACATTACCCAGTCTATATTAGCACTGTTTCAGCAGATTATTTCCCTTTATGTGCCGTAAATAAAGAAAATATGAAAATTTACATTTATTAAGTAACAAAAAACAGAACTCTTTCACTTGTTTTTCTAAGAAGCAACGATGGATAATATAATACTTTCTCTGTGATCTGTTTTGTTTTTCAATTAAATTATGGAAAACATTACAAAGTATCAATTGTGTCATTTGTATCAGTAGATCACGTTTTGTCTGTAGCCACTGTTTCAAAGAGGATCACATGTCTGTTTGTCCAAATATGTCAGCAAAGGCAACACATTCATTTTCATGTACTTTACTCACACGAATATACTTTGTCACATGTAGAACACAAAAAATAAGTTAAAAGAAGTTATGCTATGTTTCTTCATTTTTGTCACACAGTGGGCTTGCAAGTAGACCACAGATTAGAGCTTGTGTGCTACAGCCAACCAATCACACTGTACTGTGCTCCTCTCCCTGGTACGCCCTCTTGTTCTGTTCTGCGGAGCATAACATTAGTAGACCTGAAAGCGTTGGTCCTAAAGAAGAACCTGATCACCGTCTGTTTCCAGGATTCTTTTCACACAACATAAACCAGAGTGCTCATTAGTGACTCTGCAGTGCTGCTTTGACAGCAAACAGAGGAAAAAAACCTCTATGTGAAATGTCCTGAAGTCTCTTCACTCATAAGACTTCTTTCAGATGAAAGACAAGGGACTCTTTGCTTTGCCTTATTCGTGTGACATGTCTAGCACTTGCCATGCCTTTGATAATGCAGGTTTCCAGCCATTTGTAGCTTTCAGTGTGAGATGTGTCATTTGATGATCATGTGTTCCACTGCTTTCACTCTCAGCTGCTGATGCATTAGTGTAGACTGGCACATCAGGCAGTAACTGATCCTGATCAGTGTGACATGAACTTCATTTCCTCTTCTTTCATTTTTGTGTTTGTGAGTTGTCATGGAGCTCGTGATAATCCTTGCCTGTCACAAATTTTGTCAAGGTGAACATATGATATTCGACGACCAACCATTCAGTTTTGCTCTCTGTCGGGGACGTGAGCCTGAGACCTTGATATCACGCAGCATTTATGCAATCTATATGAGTCCAAGGGTAACATCCTGGCCTTTCTATTGATTCAACGATTGTTAGGGATGGGCAAGCAGAGCACACAACCTTTCTTTTTAATTGCAGCTTCTACATTTTATGGCCACTAGAGCAGTTAAGTGATACTTTTTTTGCAGTTGTTATGATTCTATTGCTAGAACTGTCTTCATCAACTCAGTTTTAACCAAACTGAAATTGAGCTGAAATTTTTCATTTACGTTGTATCAAACATGAAAATAGGAGAGTCCTCCCCACAGCCACCAAACAGGGGGTTCTCTGATTACATCACACAGAAAACAGGCAACCAGATTTAGACTGCACGAACCAGAGGGCAGGGTCTCATTTCTGAATTCATGCTGTGAACATCTTTGCTCCCAGCATGACTCTAATAACCTAGGCTCCAAATTTACTGTTTGCTAGGTATAGAAAATTTAATAAGTGGAGACAGATTCTTGAAGATTAGGCAGTCTATCAAGGTAACAAATCATCTTGGTGTCGTTGATAAGGGGGAAAAGGATGAAGCCCTCTGGAAAAGTGAATACTGTTGTAAACAGAATGCAACCATGCTACCTCAGGCTGCCGAGAGCATGGGAGTCCCTTCAACGGCCTGTCTGGGAGTTGAGAAACCAAATCCCACATCTTGAGAGCATTAGATTACACAATACTTCTTATCCATAATGGACTTTGGTGTCATTTTGCCCCTGCTCAGGCTTCTCTGGCCTGTCACCTTCCTGCTGTCTGGCCCTTCTCCACCTAGTAACAGCGTTAAGTGTGACTTGCTAATGTCATGGGGGGCGTGACCTAATGACCCAGGTTTAGGCAAGTGTTAGGTGTGTAGAATGGAGATTTTTTTTTTTAAACCTAAAAAGTTATTTGTTAAAATGTTTTCAACTTGTCACATACAATGCTAGGTCAGGACACACAGGCATTACATTTCTAGCCCTTTAGCATTGTTTTTAACATGCAGGGTAGACTTCAGTAAATGTCAATGTCTGAAATTTTACCATGAGACTGTGGGTAAACATGCTGGTCTCTGTGGCTGGATGCAAAATCAAAGTATCAAACAAATGGTGGAGACTGTGACAAAATGAAGACATTTGCCTTGTAACGTGACATCGTGGAAGGGCGTGAGAGTCCAACTGCTCTCTTCTGGTTGCTAATCTTATGATTGTGCCACCTCACCTAAATCCTTCTGTTATAGTTTGTGATTCTTCATTCTTCTCCCTCCAACAAAATGATATTTTGGAGCTGTAACCTGCAAGTTTGAACATTATATTAAAGGGTTACCCAGTGTGGTTAAGTGAAACAAGAAGGGGTCATTGTCAAAGGAATACGTGGCAAGCTGAGAGCAGGAATGTGTTGGGAAAATGCACTGTAGACTCAAGTTTTTAGCTTTCTGGTTTTGTGCATGCATGTGAGCAGACGTGGCTGCATGCAGGTAAATATTAGCCTGGCCCCATATGTAGGCTAACAACATGTGAGCAAAAACCCCAAATAGCACTGACAGGTGTGGGTAGTTTCAATTTAAATAAAACTGCTTGCTCGCTATTACATTCTGAAATGTAACCCATGTTTATAATGACAGTAAGCAGCACATGAAGAGCAACAGCTGGCATTTAATTGCAACTAGTATTTACAATAGTATTTAGCTGTAAATTCAACTGTAAGTGCAGTTAAACAGCTTGCCTTTATTTATTTATTTATTTTTATTTTAGAGATTAACTGAAGAAGACAGCGCAGTGGAAAACACTCTTTGGGATCTACCTGGACTGATGTTACAGTGGTACTGAGCTTCTCATGTAACAGTTGGTCAAAATAAACAAATAAATAAAAATAAAAAAGTAAGTAATTTATCAGCAATGTTGGGTGATATTCGAAAAATTGTAGAACCACCCAAGCTGTAAGATTGTGGCCATGAACTATAAATCCATCACAGAAGTGCCTAAAACAAGCCTGTTTTTGAATATCCACCTTAATATGGCTCCAAAATCATGTCTCCACAGGCTCCATGTTATAACACCCAACTTTACAGTAGAAGTAAACATATATTCAGCTTAAAATAATAATGCAGTTCATGTTTTTCATGTATAAATGTAACTTAACCATTTAAATTATTTTAAAGCTTAAAGCTATACATGATGGGATATAGCCATGGGTGTCAAAATTAGACTTTTAAGATTAGATTTGATCTATTTGGAACTCTTGTGGAGACAAATGGTGTACTTTATTAGTTTAACTCTCACCACACTATGTTATGTATGCAGTCAAAGCAACTTCCTTTGGATTTCTCTCTACTTCTGTATTTTATACCTTTGATGAGCAAAGAAGAAGTGGGAAAGCAAACTCTGGCCCTCGTTTGTGTTTACGCTCTGTTAACTTGTATGTTGGCTTTGGACCACATTACATTGTACTCTATAATTTATGGGAACAATAGCATACAGAGAGTCTGAAAAAGGATATAAGCTCTATCTCTGTTTTAGTGTTTGCATGGGAGTAAACACACACACGATAAACCTTGCGGAACCTTAATGTTAAAACAAAAGTGTGAACTAAATCAAAAACAGTTTCTGTAGAAACCACAGGGTAAGAGAGACAGACAGATTGTTTACCTTCATTATAGTTTTGGGGAAGACTGTAGCAGTTTCCATGGTTTCTACTGAAATCCATTAAGCAGATGGCCCCAAATCTGAAGGGAGGCATTTTGTCAGATCCATTCATGTGGACTTTAAATCATTTAGATATTTCTCTGCAGCTGTTTGTTCCACATATATAAGACAGAACCATGAGGGATGAAAACATGAGCTTCAAAATTGCTGAGAGGTTTTGCACCTCACAGCACAAATGAAAATCTAACCCGGAACAAAAGCATGTTGCTACCATTGGCATGTGAGACAATAAAACACATTTAAATGGGTGATTTTGGTCTTGATGTTAGTAAAGCACTATTGAGGGAAGTTTCACTTCTAATCTCCAGGTATTCATCAGCAAACAAAAATTTTCTCTGGTATCTTTTCCCTACAAAACATACACAACTATCACAAAAACATGAAAAAGCCATAAAGCAACTGGAAAATCTCACATAGGGTATATGCCCAACCCTCATGTGGCTACATTAGCATGACAGTAGTTGCAGCACATCTGCAAGCTCCTTTGCAGCACAGCCACATCCAGACATCCTTTTATGGCTCAGCTGATACTCCTCAATGCAAGCATGGGCACTGAACAACATATTGTGGGCTATTTCAACTGGTAAACCTGGTAAACCTCATAAAGGGAATACTATTAAAGCTGCCGTGCACCTGACAGCCACTTTGCAACCCATCTTATCAGTGTCTTATCCATTGTCAGTAACCTCTTCCCACTTCTTGCTTTGCTTTTATGCCAAAGGAAGGGCATGGAGGTCCTAGAACATGGAGCTATAAGAAACTCATCTTCATTTGATAACAGTGGAGCAGACCAGTGAAGTGTAATTTTATGATGATTGATCTGGTTGCTGTCACTAAAATTACTGCTAGAGGACCCATGGAGATCATCAAGGCTGTTATCAACATCGTCCAGGAACTATGAATATCTGTGATATTTCATGTAAATCCATTCAATAGTTGTAGAAACATTTTGGTCTGAATCAAGGTGACTCAAAAAAAAACATGACCTCCAGATTCATAGAACAAACTATCAATTCATTTAAAAAAAAATACATTTTAGTGCTAATATTGTTTTGCATAACCTTGATGCTTCACACGTGTATAGTAGGTATATAGTACATTAATTACAACCAACTTAATATTAAATAAAACAGGTCAATGATGGATTCAGGATCCCCATCAGTGCACAACAGCAACTGAATCCAGTCACCAGTTACACATTACCAAAGCCTTCAATACCCTGAACTAGTGACCGCTTTACTACAGGATGGAAAAGCAGTGGTGAACCACAGAAGCAGTGTAAAAGAGGAAGGTGTCACAGCTTTGATGACAAATGCTTTTTATTCTTTGGGCAGAAAGGCAATCTTAAATATAATTTCAAATAAATATTTACAACTAAAAACCAACAGATAGTGCTCACACACTACAGGCAGCTGCTTCAACATTCAGAACAGAGATTTTTTGGCCACTTGTGACAGCTGAACTGATTTTGCAGTAATTCAGAGAGCAGCTCTGAAGTTCCCCTTCATTCATTTTCTTCTTGAAGCAAAGGCTGTGAAATGAAGCAGATATAGATTTTTTTTATGAGAATGCTTTATTAAATTCAATTCTCTTATCTCCGCCACTACGTGTCAACCACACTGATATTCTCACCGTGTAGGCCATATCCTCAGGCCTGGAGTCTGGTCTCTGCCATTCTCGGGTGGACAGAATCTTGAGGACAACCAGGCCAAACGCTACGATCAAAACCCCTAATGAATTTCCCAACAAAGCCTCGGGTGGAAGGGCAGAGTATGGCTGAGTCATATTGATTCCTTTCCTGCGGAAAGACATTTAAAAGGGAAAAAAATTACATTTTTTTTCCCTAATAGAATTAATCAAAGGAAACGAAGAAAATTTGCACTCACAGAACAAAGAAGAGTTTCTCGTTGATGCCAGAGATGCAGGCAGCGATGCTGAGCGTCAGTATGCTGCCTCCCAACCACACATGCATGGGTTTCAGGCGTTTACGTAAAGATATGGGGGAGCAGGGAAGGAGGAAACCTGCCATACCCGCCACCCACTGCATCCACACAGACAGATAAATCACAGGCACAGCAGGAAACAAATTATTGTACAAATGTATGGTATTTGCCTAAAAACTTAAAACAACTCAGAATGTCAAGTTGGGTACCTGCATTGCGAAAAGAGCTGTTGCTGCGATTCCGATCCAGCTGTGTACGGAGTAGAGGTTGGGTGTATTTTGGGCGTTGTGAAAGTCAAACACAGCACACAGCCCCACGATCGACAGCACCAGGGCGAGGAGCATCAGTGCCGCATGAAGGAGCTTCCACGGGAGTTTATTCTGACCCCAGGTCAGAGGGATGCGGTACAACACAGCTCCTGCAGTGAAGAGGCAAAACGACTGAAGATGGTCTGCTTAATTAAATGTGATGGCCACATTAAATCATGCTGTTGTTTAATAACAGCTAGTGCACCAGATGCATCAACACAGGGGAGTGCTGGGTGTCATATTCTGTCTTGGCTCAAAACTCGGGTTCCTTATACCAAATCTTTAAAGACATGGTCACAAAATGAGAAAAAAAAAAACCCACTTAAGGCTGCCTCCAAAAGTGAGTCAATCCCCACAGGCTCCAGTTGACTCCAGTAGAATTTCTCTGATGTGGACAGTGAAATTCTACATTATTATTGCTCTATCACCAACTAGCAGGTGTGCCTGTGTGATTCACCTGTACATGCTGTGGATATAGCAACCAAGCTTAGCTGCATTAAGTGATAGTTAAGCACGCCACATGTCATGAGTGCATCTTACGCTCACGAGGTGAAAGTGATGCCAACCACGCTACCACGGCTCTTAACCGAGGATTCATAACTATTGTTTTTGTCACTTCTGCTTTCTCTACACTGTTAAACCTCTTTTTCAATTTTATCGTCACAACTTTGATTTGATGACCTTCTTGCCAGGTTCCCGTAAGTCAATTAGTCTCTCTGATTTTCGTTCTTTTCGTTTAAAAAAAAAAAAAAGGCAGGAACCTGCCAGAGGAGGTTTGGAACTAAGCAGAGCTTTTACGGCTCTCAGAACTTGACAGACCTGTTCTGTAACAATTTTCTGTTTTTTGTTAAACAGACACATGATAAATGAAACAGCTATAAGATAAATGACCAAAGACTACAACAGGAAAAACGAGTAAAGTCCTTATACTTGAAATGGCTGTCTGTGCTTAAATACCACAGGCTCCATAGTGTACTGGTTTACACATTTGCCTAACATGTCACAGAAGAGATTCAAATCCTTGGTAGGGTTGCATCAGGAAGGACATTCAGTGTGAAATTAGTGCCAAATAAAACGTGCTGTGGCAACACCTTGTGAATAAAGAAAAAAAAATACAAAAAAACAAAGTGCACACGGAATTTACTCCGTTTTGGAACCAACCTCAAGGTACCCACAAAAGAAGTGAAATTCAAGGAACTTCCACAGTGGCTTCATGATTTCAATGCTGTTTGGGAAATTCCCATTTATAATGGGAGTGAAGGTTTTTTTTGATAATGTTAATATAATGACTTTTTTTCAGGTTATCAAAAGAAAAAAATATTGAAATTGCTTCTTATTATAATATAGTGTATTACATCCAAGTAACAAATGACAAAAAAAAGTACTACTGTTTACTGCAGCAGTGTAATGTCCGGTACCATGGAGCTGTGGCCAAACAGTCACTGCAGACGTTACCTCATGTTGCACACTACTGAAATCATGCTTAAAATTATACACTACATCTATACCAAGCCTAGGATGTGCAATTACACTGATACAGCCTGACTGCTTGGAGGAGGAAGAGAAGTGAGAAACAGAAATGAAACTCATGAGCTTTATTTGGAAGGCCACCCACCGTTGCCATACAGCACCACCAGACCCGTCACCATCAGGACGGGGTGCCAGTTGAACTGAAGCGACGAGCCATCCCAGGCAAAGCCGCCGCGCCACTTGCTGTTCCACAGGCACACGCACACCACGCAGGCCACACCCAGGACAAAGCACAGCAGGTAGAATCCATAGAAAATCACGATGGGTCTCATCCTGGAGAGATCTGCAGGCTAAATTAGCAAAAAGAACTCAATGAGAAGACGAACGACGGAAGGGCAGAGAACTGTTTCTACATTCAGTTACTGCCCAGTAAGCTCTAATTTGGTTATTTGAAGACATAAATTTGTCTTTTTGATCTTCTTTTGAGCTTTGATCTTGACTTTTTGATCTTTCTTGATTATTTAAAGACCAAAAAGACAATATTAAACCTGGGCTACTTGAGTAATCACCATTTACACAACTGCTAAACCACTTCAGAATCACAAAGCTCTAAGTTGGCTGCCTGATAGTCTTCAAAAACACGCTTCAGTACGGCATGCCTTACCTCATCCACAGCTGCAGTGACACTGACAACACTTCCTACTCTGCAGCCCTGAACATCATGTAAGAGTTATTTCACTGTCTCATGACTTCCCCCTGTCAATCTCTGAATGTCACTCACTTCGCGTTTCTGCGGTTCAGCCGAAGTCTCACTTCCACATGCAGCTGTGTTGAGGGCACAGAGGGGGAGGTGGTCAGAGGTGGAGCAGCTGGGAGATGAAGGGCCGCACTGCTGCATCTGCCACCTGTTTGAAAGAGGCGGTTAGAGACAGATCAGGTAAAGACGAGTGTGACATGCACAAAAAAGTCAGTGTCCTGTCACAAAGAAAGAAGAAAATTGTGAATTTATGGAGTAAAGGTAAAAGTTTTTTGAAGGTGTCAAGTGTCATAAAATGCCAGTGGAGACAGGTAGCTGTTTTCTGGGGACAAAAGGATAGTCAGGTGACGAATTAAAGGGAAAAAACCCCCAACAACATAAAGCAGTATCGAAGGACCTTAGGGTTGGGGTTGATTCTACAACTTACTGCAAGTCTTAATTTTCTTCAGGCACTCAGCGACCCCTCCTGCCCTGTGCGTGGGAGCCCTGCTATATGCTCAGGTACAAATGTTTCACCATAGGAGCAGCTCTGTATTAATTTGAAGTGGAAGCTAACAAAGGCCACCGGAAGCCTTCAATGTAAAGTTCAAAGGCCTAAATTTTGCTTTCAATTTTTCAAATTTCAGTTCCTAAATCGTACAACCTCTTGATAAATAAATTCCTGCTTGTCCGCCAACACGTTTTTGTGTATCCCGAATTAACGAGTATCTTTAGCAGATTCGTCAAAAGGCGTATTTATGCTACAGCAGGTCTTGTTCGTCCTCTTTTAGCGAGGCGACGTTAAATAAGCATATTTTCCAAATGAAGTCTTGTGTAAGAAGTTACGTATCCCCATTAGCATGCGCAGAGAGTTCGAAACTTGACGCGTTGAAGAAACATTTACTTGTGTACCTCGGTTACCAAATATCTCGTACCTAAGAAGACAATTCGGACGTAGGAGATTACGTCACCAGTAAACGCAACGTTTATTACAGGTGAATGGCCTTCACTTTAGGAAGAGATACTTACCTGACCCATTTCCGTATTTCTAGCGCATGGCCTTGTGGGAAATGTGGTTTCTTGGCTACCACCCCGTCACTGCTGTCCTGTTCACAATCAGCAAGCCATTACACAAAAATAATTCTGACTGCGAAGTATTACTTTGACCTTCTTCTTTTCTTCTTCTTCTCGGACATAATATTTACAAAAATGTTTATTGATCTTGGTGAAATAACTCGCATAGTTAGATCAATCACACCCATGAGATAAAAAACAAAAACAAAATGTAAACACACACACACACACACACACACACACACGGACACATTAGTAAAACAATGAAATCAAAGACTAAAAGGACTATGGGAAAAATACTACAATAACAAATAGCCAATGACTTGGTCTGTGGTTGTATAAAGTTCTGGCTGATGGAGTTGTCACTTGCCTTGCAGGATTTGTGAAAATGTGACGGAAAAAAAAATGGTCCCTGTTGAAGGAGGAGGTCAGCAGCTGCTTCAGAGATCTGCTGCCTGCCAGCTCCACCTGGAGGCAATGTTAGTCAGTATTTTATTTGCTCTCCTATGGAACCGTCTCTTCTATCTGAGAGGCCTTCTGTGACAGAGGTAGAATGTATAAAAAGATCATTTGGTAACATAAGTAACTATGCATGTAAAACAAATTCCCATGTAATAATTACACACTGTCTGTAGATAGATGTAACTTCCATCTGACAGTCTGAAAATTCTTTTCAAAAGTTAAGTACAGAATTGCCTTAAACCTGTATTTCTGCTAATGGACAGAAGGGGGCGATATGCCTGGTTACAAAAGAATCTGGTAGCAAAGCGGTCTATGGGAAAAAGTCACAAACACTGCTTCAAAAAACACTTCTCTGATAAGTTTTTGGTCCCAGTTGTTAGTTCTTTTCCCGTTTTGTACATTGATTCCAGTGCACTGTACTGGAATCAAAAAGGAGGACAAGCAGGATATGATTGTAAACTTGTAACTGACAACTCATTACCCTATGACAGTACAGTATGTCTCAGGTTCTCAGTTATAATTACCCTTTGCCTAGTTTCAAAACACCAAGACAGTGACTGCATGAGATTTGATGCTCAACTTGAAATTTAACAGGTGATGTCACAGTGGCTATATTCATCTTTATATACAGTCTATGGTAATAATGTATTTTAGTTTTCATTATTCAACAGTTGTTTTTGTTTGTTGGTTTGCTCAAAGCTTTGACAGGATTGCTCTTTTTATTTTCTTATCATAAGGCTGCCAGTTCACTCAGTTCTTGTACTGTCACTACTTTAACAGAACACCATGTGACCAATTTGCAGATACTTTCCTGCATAACTTTAGACATCATTAATCACCATAGTCAAAGGTACCAAGTATTTATACTGGGGTATATTTCCTGTTGTCTGTGGAACATCTGCTTACTTCAAAACACTTCACAAAGACAAAATAATGCACACACACAGACACAGACACACACACAGACACAGACACACACACACAAACAGACACACACACACACACACACACAAACCATACGTCCTCCCAGGTCTGTTTTGCCTCTGCTTTTCTTTCACATTTGTGATGCAGCAGATGGTATGAGCTTCAGGGCAAAAAAGATGACGACATACTCTCCATTTAAAAAAACTAGCTTGCTGCAAATTAAGCAAAGCAAAGGAGTGTGCGAAAAACAAATGTGTTGCTTCTGTCAAAAGCAGTTTGGTTTATGCCTCAAACACATGACTGGGTTGAATCCTGCACCATTTCTCTGATGTACTCCTAGCTGCAGTTCTCCATTTGTATTTGGTGAGGGGTTCATGATCATCAGTGATAGGTCAGTTGTTTTAAAGCCTAGGGAATGCCTTAAAATATCAAAGTGTCTTACATCCACTGACAAACTCCTTCAGGTCTTCTCCCAGGTCCCCCTCTAGGTGATTGGTATATCGGGCAGTTGGCTGGGTGGTGGGAAACTGCAGGATTTTTTATCCAGACATCTGAGTTAATGTTACATTGTTACATTGTTACATTTCAAAAAAATGATCAAAATACGGTCATAAAACCATTAACTGGATTTCTAATTACAATATTTTCAATTTTGATTATGTTATGATATGTTTATCTTTACTTAAAAATCTTGTTTATATAACAAACTACATGCTGAATGACTGTCTTCGCAAACAAGAGCAGGTTCACACAATTTTTGTTATCTGTGAATGAATGACATCAGCTGCGAGAAGGCAGTAAATGTAATGTAGGGTCATTACCTTACAAAATAAAACAACTGTTGTTGTGATTTGGTGATAAAAATAAAATTGAATTGAATTGAAATGTAATTTTATATACCAATAAAAGTGACAAAATAATTTGTGAATAAGAATAGCTCTGTTTCTATTATTATTAGTTTTCTTTAATGTTACCATTTTTGGTCAATAATTTTATAGAACTACTCAAATATACCATCTGTAAATTTACACTAATTTTGGCTGTCAGTGCTAACATTTTATCAGCTTACAAGTAGATATCACATTTTTAGATAAGAATTTACAGCAAAATGAGAATTTGTAATTCATGACTCATTTTTTTACTGTATCATAATCTATTTTTACACAATATTTTTTAGACATTTTTTTGGAGAAAAAATGAAATTTTCTGTTAAAAAGCCCAATTTTAGTTTCATTTTTCACTAGACATTTTTTAAATGTTATTTCATATATTTAAAAGTAACAGGAAAATTCTGTTTAATGTTATGGAAAAATCAGCTAAATTACTATTTTGTTTTTAACTTTCAAATAAGCGTCAACATACAGTCAAATGCGTAAAAGTGTTACACTTCCACTCAAACGGAACATTAGCAGTGAAAGTATAAGGATAGACTGTTTGTTTGGTCCCAGACTGGGACTGATATTTTTAGCATTTCACTTCATCTGTGTGGCTCTCTCTTTTTTATTCTGTCCTTGTCGCCATCTTTTTTTATTTGACCATCCATCTTGCGGGCAGCTTGTCTAACATTATGTGTACAGGAGCAGGTAAATGTTGTGTGCCCAAGAGCGAGAGAACCAGAGAGAGAGAGAGAGAGGTGGGGATGAGACATGGGTGTACACATGAGTCTTTGAGGAAGTTGGACAGTTTGGTGAAAGGACACAGTCTATGACCTAGGCTTTAGTGAAAGAGTCACTCCTATTATGTGGATTCTGAGAGGAATATCAACTCACTACAATATTGCTCAGGTCATGTTAAATTTCCTGAATTCTTAATGAATTTTCTAAAACATTTTTCCATAAAAATGTTTTAGAAAGATGACAACTCAGTCATCTTGTGGTACAGGTAGGGAGCAGGGTTGCTAAACACACCTACCTGCAGACATTTAAGAACGCATGCACAGTGAGGGAGTGACTCACTGCTGCAGGTGTAGAAGTCCTACTGTCACGTTGCATAGGCCAGTAATGGACAGTGTTCACATATGACTCAAACTGTGTGTTCATAAATGTTTTATTCATTTTATTTATAATTATGATGCCAAAACTGAACAATACACTCAGTCTGTTTGGTGACGCATTAATTAGAGCTCCAATGTTTATTTATTACAGGCTATTACTAAATGAAAAAGTAAATTGCGGTTGAAAATGACAGACAAATTACAGTTCATTACTGTGAAGGGACATAATGTAAACCTTTTGTAATAGTTTGGTATTTTTGTTGGGTTTATGCTTCAAGATAATTGATTTGGTATTTATCTTTTGATTTAGCTTTTTATACATTTGGTTCTTCTCTGTCTGTAACTGCCGTTAGTGTCATGTGTAATGAATCAGTCAAGCTTCCAGTCGAGCTTTCTCGTCCTTCTTGTGGTTTTCTTGAGCATTTTTTGTGTCTCCTTGTGTTTGAAATGATTTCCTCTTGTATAGTGTTTTACTTGTTTTTTTAGACCTTGCCTTTTTGCTGGACCCTTTGTTGCATTCTTTATTCTCCTGACTGATTAATTGAGCATGACTATTGCCTGTTTTAGGTTAAAGATTAAGGTTTAAGTCTCTCCGTCTGGGGCATACTGTGAATCAAGTTCAATACAGTCGGGCTTTTTTCTGCTTCTTTGACTTTACAGAACCTAAAACCCCAGCTGGAGATGACGGGTATCACAGCAGGGGTTATAAACTTTCTTTGTTAAATTGTGCTTTCTGTTTCAGGTTCTGGGTACTGATAAAAAGGGGCATTTCATGGGTCATATGTCTCTTTTTCTACACCCCATGAAGGTCACTCAATCCAGCCAGAAACACTATCAGATGAAGAAAAAAATTCTGATTAAAAATCTTTTAAAAGTATATAAAAAAAGATGACAGTAAAATGCAACATTGAGATTATTGCTTGACAAAATCATTAATCTTGTCATTTAGTGCACAGAGCAGTAAAATACACATTTTAATTCAGTTCAATTAATTGGTTGGAGTGTGTGCTCTCAGTACTGCTGTGTATTTCTAAGGCAATGGCTGCAAGTTTTGGAACTTTAAACTGAACACATGTAAAGATTAAAGATTACCATCCTGTCACTGTTACTGTTACAGGGATTCTAGATGTGTGTCCTATGTTCTAGTAACCGCATGTTTCACCAGTGCAAAGGAGACTAAGCTGCAGATTTGAATCAACAATAAAACATTTATACATTTTCTGAAACATTCACGTGACAACACGATGCATAGTTTGTGCTTCATTCAGTCGTATTAGTAAGGTACGGCGTATAAACTAAACATCTAAAATGTATACTCCTAGGAGAGAATCTATAGCATAGCTGTAAATAAAAAAATCCATGAATTAATGATTTTATACTGAAACTCTGAACTTAACCTGCGGCCGATCAGGTTATGTTCTCACCATCAGTTGCCACGGTGATTTAGAAAATCTTTTAGTAAAAAGAGAGCCACTTTCATGACACGGAAAACTCAGCTCAAGATAGCTCACTAAGCCATTAATGTCACTTTGCAGTACATAGTGTCCATTATTTTGTGCTTATCCTTTGGGTCCTCTCCTTCCACATGAACCTTTACACCTTTATGTGAACAGTAAAGGTTCAGTAAAGGTTGATGCTAATGCTGCAAAAGGGTTTGTTTGTTTTTGTTTAACATATTGAAATTGGGCTGTTTGCTCCACCAGTCTGAATTGCTGACTTACACAGCAGCACATTCTGCACCAGCTCGGGACAGAAATCTCACCATCCTCACACACATAGTGCTGGAAATACAGTCCCCACTGGTACTCGCACCAAAACTGTCATTTGGGTTATTATCCTGCAGAATAAGTGGAGTGAACGATTCTGTCCCGAGGAGTCGAGATTCAAATCTGCGATGTCATACTGATCTACAGCGTGGAGCCACTCTGTTGGCAGTGAATAGAAAGCTGACTTGGTGAATCGCAAATTACCTCCTCCCAGTCTAAGAAAGTCATCCTGAATCCTGTCACAGTGACCTTTCTACATTTTACAATTTATTCTCTGCAGAGTTTTACATCCACATAACAAATTCATATTAAGGAAGAAGGCAAATCACTCCTTGTTTCTGCAAAGCAGGTAGTATATTTTACCTTCTCTCCTGTAGCTTCATATTTTAGAGCTCCATTTCACTTCTATTGTCCTTTAAGTTCCCTGGCAGAGCCCCGAGGGCCAAGAAAAGCAAGACTGAATGCCTTTTTATTCCCTCCTCATCACTGATTAACAGAGCTCTTGGTATAAAGATTGGCAAGCAGCTTTATTTTCTTCACACTTGGCCTGAATGGAGTGATCATCATAGCTTTCATCAAAATCAGGCCCTATTCACCCAGAATTGCACATAAGAAGTACCCAGCACTCACTGGAAACAGCACTTACAGTTGTGTGAAGGGAATAGTGAAGGATGATTTTGTGGCAAATCTAATTTATTCTTCTTGGATGTGCGAAATGTGATTTGAAATTGAAGGCTAACTGAGCTCTGCTGTATTACAGGTTTCCTGTTGGAGCAATGGGAAACAACTCAAACCAATTGTAATATTGCCACTGGATGTCAATGTGATCCCAAGGGACTTGTGGTTCACTTCCAATACTGGAGGTTTTGGGTCTGTGCCTTCAGCCCCATGAAGTCCCGGGCAGAAGTGGAACTGTTATCATAGAACGGGAATGAAATCTGTTGGAGTGGCAGCTGGGTTTCTTAGGGTCTTACCAGTAAATGGCAGGAAACGGCACTCAAATTGCTAAAATAGGGGGAAAGATGATAAAGAAGTCACGGGCAATGAGAATCAGATTCATGATGAAGGCTTGAAGAAACCTGATTTTGAAGCCATTTAAAAGTTTTGGTCCTCTGGGGAACTGTAGCAATCTGTAAACATAATAATACCATAGAACTTCTACATACTCAAGATCTGCACTGTCCATACTTTAAGGAGCTGTAGACTAAAAATGTCCAATATATAATTTCTTCACACCAGGCATGCAACGGAGCAGCAGCAGAGTACCAACGTCCCAACACATTCTACAATGCTGCTTCGTCCTGCGCCTCCTGCTTCTCCCATTACGCACTACATGTTCTTTACAATCAGCACTCTGATGCTCTGACCACTGAAAGACAGCAACATTTTGCATACGTGCCAAATGCAGCAGGAATCTTTAAAATGCGGAATCCAAAATTATTATGCAACATCCATTGTTTACAATATGATCACAACACACATGATAAAGGAACTCTGGTGCATAAAATAGAAACATCAGGGGGTTTTTGTTTTTTCTGTATATATTGTTTCAGTTCTGAACATAACTTTATTGTTGCTTACTTAACTAGTTTAGTTAGTCTTTATAGCTAATTTCTCTGTTCACAACTGTATGGATTTGGAAGAATTATATATCTCACCTCCTAATTTTTATTATCCCTAATGATACATTCACACCAAATGCTAAACTAGGCCTTTGCAAGTTAAAATATTACATTTTAAAAATAACAATTTTGCAACGCGTTGCATTGGAAATCAGACTCTGCCAACAATCAGAAAAGAAAGAAAAGCTTATTGATGCCTTTTCAGGGGAGCTGGAGCGGTGTTATTCAACTTTGCTTTTATAGAGACTGGAATAAAGAAAATAAAGGAAAGAGCTTTGAGGAAAATGAGGTAAATTGTAGGAATTTATGGAAAGTTGTGAAAATATATTACTATAACCTGATTCCAGGTATCACAACCCTCTGCAGTTTGCATACAGACCGAATCTCGGAGTGTATGATGGAACAAAAGAATAAAGAGCTTGACAGTCATGTCTGCACAGTCATAACCACTTTTTTTTTTATTTCTTGAAAGCATTTCCCATTATTCAGCCGTTGCTACAGAGAAAGAAGCTACAGGAAATGTCAGTAAACACAACTGATTGCTCAAGGATTACTGACTATTAAGTAATCCTAGGATTACTGACAGGTCGCAGGATGCAGGATGTGAGACTGAACAGTGCTGATTTGGTCATCTGCCGTTCTGGAGCTCCAATGAGACCACACTGTCCACATACCTGTTCACCTTTTACACCTCTGACTTTCAACGTGACTCCAGGTCCTACCACCTACAGAAATACTTGATGCTAAGAATTCTGTAGTGATTGGACTGGTTTTTCCCAGCCAGTTAGTGAATGCACATTTTTCCCTAGCGACAGGTGTTTGCCAGAATCTCAGTGCAACAGAGCGCATTAGAGATTTAGTTATTCTTCTTTTTTTCAGAAAACAAGCTACCACAATGCCAATGTGAACAGAAAGGTGTTAACTGAAAGAGCTGTCAAACCAAAAAACATGGTCAAATCTGTTCAAAAGTTATTCTTAGAAAACTGCTTGGTGCTCCCTTTACATTACTCATAGTCATTTGATCTGTTCCCAATGAAACAAAAACTGCTTACTTGGTTTTAACTGTTTGGTTTGCTGCTCAAAGTGCTACAGATTTCAGTTTTCATTGGGTTTACTAGAAAGGGATTTTGTTAAAAATGACAGCAGCCAGTATTCTCAACACATTCTCAGCTTCTAACTCTCCTACATCCAAGTTCTACACAGATGTTCCTACGCTGAGTTGCATGTCCTGGTCTTAAGCTTGGGTTGTATTAATGTAAATGGCAAAGTTAATCCCATTTACCTCAGCTGTACTGTGGTGGAGGCAAAAGCTGCTCTGAGATCGAAATTGTCATAACATAAAACCATGAATCTGGAAATAACAATGAGGAATATAACTTTTTTCACATTTTCATGACTTGTTCCTTTAAAATGGGCACCATAACAACAAAATATGATACTGGGGAACTTTGTACACATAATAAATAGGTACACTTGCTTTGATTTAATGAAATCTTCCACTCAGGTGGTAGAGAAAGTCACCTACTGACTGGAAGGTTGGTGGTTTGATCCCAGTCTGCGCCAGTCTGCATGCCAAATATCCTTGGGCAAGATAGTAAGCCCATGTTGCTCTCTGATGAATCCATCGGAGTGTGAATGTTAGATAGGAAGTGCTTAGAAAAAAGTGCTTGTGCAAATGTACAAGTTGTGTGAAGTGCTTTAAGTGCTCAGATTGAGCAGAAAAGCGCTAAATAGAACCAGTCCATTTGTTAAAGTGTGTGTGTTTCAGTTATCTTATGCCTAGCTTTCTGCTGTGGGTCTTTTCTGTCAGTTGCAGACTCTGCTATAGTTTCTGGGCAAACACTTAAATTGGTCACTTGTGTAAATCTATTAGTTTATAATACCAGAAAGTCTCTCGTAGTGCTTTTGAAATGTCTTTCTGAGATGAATCACCGGCATTTTATTTTGGTCACAATACTGGTGAGTGCCAGAGCTGCAGGTTTGCAAGGATACACTTCCAAATAATTTAAAGGATTTCTGATGTGGAACAAGACAGCTCTGTGAAATTATCCTCAGCGAGCACCAGGCTTCTCATTAAACCCTGAGCCTGAACACTATTAGCTGCTTTTATTTCATAAAGTGAAGACAGTGAGTAGCAGACAATGTGTCATGGCTCAGCTGAATATATGTACTGGTAAGCTATTCCACCAAATATCTTGACAACCGTGTATGGATTTCACACCACAGATGGACCTGACATCACACATTTTGTATATGATGGAAGCAACACAAAAAAGTAAGGACCAAAAGTGGTAAGTGGTCCTAAAAAGAAACATCTCACAACTAATATGGCATGCTGTAGTAATTCTGTTATTTGGCAAGAAATCAGTAATATTATTTCATATAAAAAGCACATCTTAGAGAGGCAGCTTCTCAGCAATTTCAAAATAATGTTCCTAAATGTAAAATTGTGAAGACTTATCTAATCTTCTACAATACATCATATCATCAATGCATTCTGAGAATTTGGAGAAATCTCTGTGCGCAAGAGAAAAGGATGAAAGTCCACATTGAATACCTGTGACTTTCAGGTCCTCAGATGAAACCTTCTTAAAAAGGGTGTGATTTTGTCACAGCTGCATGGCCTCAGGAACATTTCCAGAAATCACGGTCAGTGAAAACAGTTCACTGTGCCATCCACAAATGCAGGTTAAAGCTCTGTCATTCAAGCTGCCTTGTCTGGGCTAAGGATCCTTTAAAACAGACTGAGGAAAAGTGAAAAATGTGAAATTTTAAATTCTTTTTAGAAAACATGGACACCATATCCTCCATAATAAAGAGCATCCAGCTTGTTATCAGCACTCAGTCCAAAATACTAAACCATATACTGCATCTATGATAGCAGCAGAGGCTCTGTAGTGAAAGAGTGGGTACTGAAGTGTCCTGCCTTCACACCACTTCATTTCTTGCCCTCAAGAAATGTGGACAGTGTGTAGCAGTGGAGGCCTGACTCAAACCTCTTGGTTTTTAACATTTGTTACTGTTAGAGAGCTGCCTGGTAGGACTCCAACCTTTGAAATATCAAACAACTGACTAAAATGGATCTCCTCATAGACGTGAATGAAACTGAGAGGTGGTTACACTTGAGCAGATGAGCTGTTCTCCTTGTTGCACCACTTTCTGATATCATGAATCCCATTATGCCGCCTTTGGGGATTTTCTTGTCTCAGATTTAGATATGCGTTGTGTATGCCAAATTTTGTTTTTTGAATTTCTGTTTGCTTTGGTTTTGCCTGGATGGCATATCTGTTTGAAGTTGGTGTGAAATGTTTAGAGATTTCTTAGATTGCGGTTCACTGGTTGGATTTTTAGGTTCTGATTCCATGCCTACAGGGAACAGAAGGCTGTGTTTTGCTTCACTGTGGCACTGGAATGAAACCGTTTCCAAAGATTGCTACAATGCAAACCTTGAAGGATATGCATATAAAGAGATTTTCTTTCACTGCACATTCTTTTACAGCTTGAAAAATACTTTGTACTGGAGCTGCAGAGTTGTGCTCCAGCAACAGAATGATTTTTCAAAGTCAAACTCATTTCTATTTGATGTAACCAAGTAGACTATGGCCACTGAGCTGTCAGATCTTTATACATGCCTTGAAATCACCTAGTCTGACTGGTACACTAGATAGCTACAACAGAATGCTTAATAATGTTCTCAGCAGGCATTAGTTTGATGCATGTGAGTCACAGCGCTGATTAGTTACAGCAGAAGTATCGTTCAGCTCAATGTTTCTGTGACACCTCTATTAAAGCTCCAGCTTTGAGTACCCAGGACACACCACAGGCCTTGTATCAGAGCTGACGGACAGAGTCAACATTCATAACAGCAATGTAAGAAAAAGACACTTGTCTGGAGAGTAAATGAGCAGCAGCACAGCATGCTGCTCAACTTGCTGAATAAAGAATGAAGGAGAAAATGAGGCAGCACACTGCTGACAAGACTGGCAAGCCGGAGTAGCTCCAGAGAGCAGATTAATGCCTGGATGTAGAGCTTATGTTGGCCAATTTAGCTTCAGTACTTTCTGTAAAGGAGCTTCCACCTTCAACAATCATTTTCAGTAAGTGCTAACGTCTCAGCCACTACACATGTAGCAGGATGCTGCGTGTGTAGCTAATACGTCACGTTTACATATTGTAGGTTGCCACAAGTGCACAGTAGTAAACAGCGGTGCTTTTGGACAAACAGCAATGTCATACTGGCCTAGACACACTGTTTTCTGAATAGTTGCTGGTAGTCATCATGAACGTATGCCTTCAAAGAATAAATTGTGCCTTGCTACAGCACCAAACACCTTTTAACTTTTACTTTAAAGATGAATGGTCTCGTTTTCCAATTTTCATCATACTTTTCAGTTTCCCTACTGCTCTGGAAGCAGCAGACAGCTGTGTGCAGGCTAGCATTTGTCTTCCATGTAATGGACATTTTATGTGCTGCATTGTCGCCTCTTTGCAACTAATTTTCCCCTGGCAACTACCAACCACTCACAAACCAGTCAGAGAATGCACCTCGCCACGGTGAGCTGTGGTTGCTGACCAGTCTCTAGACCTAAGTGACTGGGGTCAAAGCCAATGAGGAAATGAAGAAAAACACTGGAGTTCCACTGACAACTTCAGGCCAAAGAATTAAAGCAAGACCACATTTATTCAGGGATTTTCCTCTCACACAGAGTGCCGTCTTATCTGTAGCAACTGTGTTGCTGTCATTCTGTAATCATGTGTAACCTCTTATTTTTGTATTATAGTTTTACCATCCTTTGTGAAATGAGCCTCTCTGCTGCCAGTACATTCATCTGTATTTGTCGTTGCCAAACGCTGCCAACACCACCCCTTTACATGAACGTGTATTGAAAACCCTGGGTTATCACTGATAACCAATGTTACCCTAGCAATTAGAATGACTGCAAGTGAATCTAGATATGGAAAGATGACACCAGCTCTAGTGAACTTGCTTTGTAGTACAGAGCCCAGGCATATAATACAGTACATGTCCTGTATGACTAAGACAAAAAATATAATCAAGTGATCTTGAAGTCAATAATGAGTAATGTTACACTAAATCTTGGCAAAGATTGGCACAGGTATGGCATGAAAACTGTGTCTTGATTATCTGGCTGTCACTGCTTACTAGAAAATTCTGTCTGGTTTAACGAGTCATATCACATACCACAAATGAGTCACTGTTACACTTTATACAAACTGTAACCAAACACTGATTTCTTTGTTTTCCTTATCTCTTATTGGGAAGTAGAGTAATTTTGTACTAGTTTATCTAATCTGGAACCGTCTCAACACACTGACAACAGGGGGGGGGAAGAAGAAAAACAACAACAAAAAAAAAAAAAAGTACAAATATGAATGAATATGTTTAATTCTCCCGGATTTATAAATTAGAAACAAAACAAAATTTATTTTTTTTAAAAAAATAGAGCAAATAAAGTTTGGAAGTAGTAACAAACACTGTAGAGCACATCTATAACAAGGTAGAAAAGTACACAATTCTGACTTCACTTTCAGGCTTCAACACAGCTCTGGCAAGACTCAATGTTTATGTGCTGCACTGAAACAGACCATTGTAGAAAACTAGGTTTTGTAAATGTCCATGATGCTGATCAGGATTATAGAAGGAAATGTAACAAAACAGAAGTACAACAGAAAGAAGATTTATCCTAAAAATATATTAAAATTTGTGCTTCTGTTACCCACAATCATGACAACATTGGATCAACAGGTAAATAATACAGTCAAGGCAGCCCTCTTTAAAAGTAATAAAATACCCTCCACTGTAATAACTTAAATACATTCATCAACTCCACTGGTCATTTGACAGTCTGTTGAATTGCTAAGGAGTAGTTACAGAACCAAACTGAAACATATCGACTCTTCAGGACACTGTTGGATTACAATAAATGTCTGAACATATCTTTCACTGAAACAACCTTTAATGGGGTTAGGGATCAGCAAAAAGAAATATTTGTACAGGCACTAATGAAATACTTAACACTCTACGGAGCTGACAGGAATACATGGCTCTCAGAAAAACGACTGGATTCCGTCAGTTTGGAATAAGTTAGTTCAAGCAGGCAGGTTTACCTTAAGAGCTCACGCTACAGTCCAGTAAGATGCGTTTACTGAAACAGCAGCAGCTTCAACAACATACACACTTGAGGTGTCCAAGTTTGTTTTGTTCCTATTCTGACCACTACTAGTTTGAGACAATTACACAGTCCCCCACCCACAAAGACAGGAAGTGACCGCTGTCCACAGCCTTCTGGTGGATCGTCTCAGCAGTTCGCCTTTGGTTCAGGGTATTCAAAGCCTGCAGCAGGTCATTTAAGCTCGCTCCTTTACCTTCTTTCTCCACCCAAATATGCAGCAGTTCATGGATCCTGTCTTCATAGGGAAGGTTCTCTTTGCTTTTGATGACATTGTCACTAATTTCAAGCTGACGGAAAAACCTCTTGTGATAGTTCACATCTAGTTCTTCAAAATATTCAAAGCATTTCCTGAGAGACTCTTCACCTACAAAAACAAACAACGACCTTCACTCCATCACATTAACTTCTTGTACTGATAACATTTATTGAAACATTTATTTCGACAGCCAACTGGACTGCAATCAAAAGCAGCGCGGTGGCATGAAATGGAAGCTTTATCTACTGTTGTTTAACAACAGGTGCTTGTGTGTTATGCAGTGGGTGAGATCAGGAATAAAAGTCAAAGTAGTTTACCGTTCACAGGAACAAGCTCGGGAAGTGGCACCTCTTCCTAAATGACACAAAAGCAAACAGGCATTAACATAAAAAGTCAGAAATTGTAAGACCTGCTAAATCAAAGTTATGTCTTATTTATAAGCAGGTGAATGAAATGAAAGGAAAAGCATTTATCTAAAAGTTCTTTCACAATACAGTGATGCATTTTCCTGTCAGTGTGGTTGGAAAATGAAAGGAGACACAAGATAGTGAGACTGATAAGGAGCATTCCCTGTTAATCTTCTACAGGTGTTTTAAGGACCAGGTGACTCATTAAGTTTCCACTAACACAATAACAGCAGCTTGAGACACTGAAGATCAAATGTTAAATGTAATTCATAAAACCGAGAGTCACAGGCTTCTTATACGGCTCCTGATTGTTGAGAGAATTTGCTCCAACATACTAGAGTGCAGTACGGAAGTAAAGAAGCGAGTCACTGAGGCTTATCCATGACTGCAGACCTGTCCCCAGACCTGAGGCTCTTTCTGTCATGTAAGGAGTCGTGTGTAGCATGAAAATCAAAGTGGGAAAACTGGAACATGAGGACAGACAGTAAGACAGTGGAGGCTGTTAGAGCAGCAGAGCATTAGTTAATAGCAGCAAACAAGACAAGCAGCAAGGATGAAGCAGGTGATGAGATGAGCTGCAGCTCTCACCCTCCTGTGAAGCTGCTCTGGGACCACGGGGCTGGCTTGGGGGGCAGGTGTGAGCGCGTCTGTTAGGCTGTGCTGGGAGTTACTAGCTGAGCTGTTGAGGCTTGGATTGAGAATTTGACGCTCATCCTCAGCAATGTTGGCGGATTTAACTCTCACCAGATGCTGGGACAGGATTAGATTTGTGCTGGTTGGTCTTCGAGTGTCCTTATCCTCAGGAGTCTGGATGGCAGTGTATTGCTGAAGAACATGTTAAGAGAGTCTCTGTCATTTAAGTTACCTTTGGAAAGCCATTTCCATTCAGCTCATCGTCATGTTTGGCTATTTTTGTACATTAATGAAAAACTTGAGTCACTCACCTGTTCTGCTTTGCTCCTGTCAGACAGATTTCTCTGAGACCCTGAGGAAAGAATGTGAAGAGAATTATGCAACTTTCAAGAATTCCCAACTCTCCAACACAAAGTTATTTAACTTTTGTCTGAGCTCAATTTAATTTCACCAACTGAGCAGAACCTGCTGCTGCTCTGCATCAGTTCTAGCACAGTGTGCAGCCTCTCCTGGACACTGTGTGTCACTGAGGATTTTTATCAGTCGGCTGGAAAGCCTGACCAGCAGTTCCAGTTTGTGCTGGACTGGGCACAGTTTACCAGCAGCATGGTCAACACAAACTGGGAAAAGCATCTTCACGTGGCTCAATCCAATTGGAAAAGTACTTTAGTGAACTCGCCAACAGCAGCCCACCTCTATGTGAGGCCTGCATGGTAATGATGTACACCCCAATAGACTGCTGTAAACATGTTTGCTGAGAGGGCGTACTTGATAATTAAGCTTTAATCAGTTACACCTGATCCCAACATAGTCAGCATGATGTGTTAGCAGCTCATCTGCTGCTCTTAGATCATCACACCTGAAACTGCACGCCCATTGTAGCAGGTTTCTGCACACATGTATATCCTCTATCATGCTGTCTGGTGTCTCAACTTATAATTAATAGCTTTTCAGTCTTTCAACACTGAACTTTTTTCCCCTTGTGATGTACAGTCCCAAAATTAGCCAGAACTGTTAATTTTCTTACCATGTTTTACTCATTTCATGTGCCAATTGAAAATCTCTCATCTGCTCTAAACAGTCCGATTACAGGTGCGTTTGGCCTTGTGCAGAGTCAAAATATCTCATCCTGTGAGAAGCTCTTATCCACTTGCTCTCAAAGATAGCACACGGACAGCACTGTGGGAAAATGCTTCATTGATAAGACTTTACTAACAGGGTTCCCAAAACAATGCTGTGAGGCTCAGAGAGGGAATCCAGAAATGTTGAGTGGAACTTTATTTTCAGTCGTTCGGTTGCAGCAGGTGTCTCTCAGCATTTATTAGCGTATGCTTATGGGTCAGACAGACTGCAGAGGCCAGTGGGCTCAAGATCTGTGTTAACGAGAGCCAGGCCTCAACAAGTGCATGAAAATGTTGTGGCAGCACCAATTTAATATCAGCAGAGTGCATCTGTTTGTGGTGTGAAGAAAAACAAAGTACAAGTCCTTCCCACAACACTGATTAACACCTGTCAGAGCAATAACACTGCAAAGCTGTATCACTACACACATGAGACCAAAATGTAAAACACAGTTCAAGCATCTGCTTCAAGTGCTTGGACCCTACAACACTGCTCCTGCTGACAGTTAACCATCAGAGCTGAAATAATAAGTGAATTTGTTTAAGAGTGATCAGGAACCATCTAGACAATAGGTTGAAATGTATATTTTTCAAGCAAAACAACTCCCCCACCCCACATTTTGATGATTTGCTGCTCTATGTCATGCCCCAAGACCACACCTGGCTGGACGGTGACTTCTGTGACATCAGAATGTGGAGGTGGAGCATTTAGTATACGATGGGGCATTTGTAAAATTGATGGAAATCTCTATGCTGTTCTGGACATCTTAAAAATCATCAGTAAGTCACTTCGGCAATGCTGAGCAGATAATACTTCTGATACAGCTGGTCAAGAGCATTTTCTTGAGTGGGCACAGCCAGCTGCAGTGACCACCAGAACATGACAACTGTGCAGTGTCCACATGTTCAGACGAGCAGCCTAAGCATTAGCTGCAGCCATAGAACTACTAACTTACTACAAATGATACAAACTGTGGCCTGTGTACATTTATCGTTTAGGTTCGTTTTCCCCATTGTATTGCAAAAACTATCCATCCTCTCCAGCTAACACAGACAAAAAGTGAAGGACTCAATGAACAGGTCGACAGCCTATCAGAGCACTAACAAACTTTTGCATCAAGGTGATTTTACTATTAGCATCCAACATCTGTATAAGAACAACATACCTGTTTTACATTTCTTCTTGTAGAAAAATATCCCAGCAAATGTTATGGCAGCGAGGACACACAGCACCACCACAACCACCACCACAGCGATACCTGTTTAAGAAAAAAAAAAAAAAGCCAAAACAAAAAAAACATAAGGGACAGTCACTGGCCATTTACAGAAAAAAAGAGATTCATGATTTGAATCAATGTACAGTGCGATTGAATCTCTGATATCATTTGTTTTTGGCCTGGAAAATCTGACTTTGTAAATATACATTTATCCCAGTGTAACAAAAGTCTTGCATGCATCTGCCACAGAGTAGGGTACCTGGATCAGAGCCAGATTTGTTCTGGATCTTCTTGCACTCTGTGTTTGTGGTTGATGTGCAGTTTCTCACTTTCTCTTCATCCTCTGCACACCTAGTTAGGAGAGAAGCAAAATGGATTGAAAGGTTTAAAGACCTAAATGTCAGTCTTCTTCCCGCTGCTCCCTTTAGGAGTCAGCACAGTGGACAATCTGCATCTAGCATCATCTTCTGTCACACCAACCCTCTTACTCTGGCAGCTCCACATTCAACACCCAGTATATCCACCATCCACTCCCTCCTTATGCTTATTGTGTCTTTACTGATTTTGAATGGCTTGCAGACACTTACCTTGAACACTTCAAGCACACCTCACATGCTTGGTTAGGATCACAAAATCTCCCTGGTTTGCACTGACATTTAGTATCTTCAGTGTGAGTGCATGAGCTTACAATTTCCTCATCTGAGAGAGTAACATGAAAGAGACCTTAAGTCAGAGTTTATGCTCGGAGCACGCCGACTACAAGAACAATCAATAGTGAACCTTTTCATTCTGATCGATGGTGTAAAGCCGCCAAGCAGAATTACCTGGACGACACCGTGTGCACTTCAAGCAGAACCTTAGTTCGTTGTCATGCTTGATGTATGTATCGTAATCACACTCCTCACACTGCCCCCTCTCTCCATCTACAGTGCAGGGTGACTTCACATATGTACCTAGAGCACACGCACACATACACACTTTATACATCTCCTTCAACTGAACATGTGACTCTAGCTAAATAATAAGGCCGTTTCATGTGGCTTTTGATGGCTTACTGGTTTGAAATTATTACAGAAGTTCAGTTTCACAAGACTTACCAGCTTTACAATTCAAACAACAGAGGTTGCCGTTTCGGTACTGATTTGCTGGGCAGTTGGCCTGCCGCCGTGCTCTGCTGCTTCCCACCTTAAGACCAGCCTGTGGGTATGCTGTGGTGGATTTGAGGAGAAGGACCAGGACAGGCACAAAAACCTTTGGATTTGGATGCGGGGTTTAAAAATAATAATAAAAAATAAATGGAAGTCAGAGTGGTGAATAAACAGTTTTTTTAAAAGAGTCCCTAAGTAGGCAGGTGGGGTGATCTTTGGTTACATTAAGGTACCAAAACTAGTTACGATCTGACAAGAATGGGAAACTGGGATAAAACATGGTGACTTATGAGCAAAAACCTGCTTTGTTATAGTCATGAAACTACCTTCTTAATTAAAAATATCAAGTACACAGCTTTCATCTTTTTCCATGTTTCAACTTAATGTACTCAATTTGAAATCTCTTAAAGAACTCATTTTATGAGTTTTACAGAAACATAATCTCTGATTATATGTTTTGGTTAACTGAAAACATTTTCACTGCTAACATAAAGAAAAAGTATATAAGTCATTATTCTGTGGAAGCTTCCTTGTATGATGATGTGAGTCAGATTAGACCACATTTCAGAACACGCCACTTCACTCTGAAAGCAAATAAACAAGTCAGTGCTGCGCAGGTGGGTGGGGGAGAAGGGGGATTTCCTTCCAACACTCCTTGGACTAAGCCTGTTGGATTCAGTATTAAGAAAGTGTACCAAAGTATCCGAGCTGATTTATGAACTTCTTAATATTGAGCAACAGGGGAAACGTGATCCACAAACAGTGTGTCCTAATATGGCCAACACCTTGATAGGTTGCAGGAATAACCAAATAAGGAAATCACACCCATGATTTCGTAACACCATCAGGTGCCCTAGTTACTGAGAGATCACAAGTGAGGGCATCTCCCAGCAGGCATGGAGAGAAAGACAAACACTCACCTGTGTGTGAAAGTGCCTGTTATAAGAATTTTAATCCCCCTGCCTTCACTGGAAAGTAGAAATGGCGTGCTTAAGCATATTTAACAGTACTTTGGAAAAGAAGAAAAAAGAAAGAAAAAACCTAAAGCGACCTTGTTTATACACAAAGACATACAGAAGAGTTTAATTAAAAAACAAAAAAAAGTTTATATTTCCAATACGTGCTTCTACTCGGCGACCCACTCTATAAAGTAGCACTTTAAGTCGATGGAAGTCATCTCTGACGTAATGCAAACCATCATTTCCATCGCTTTATGCACATAAACATATTAGAGGATATTTAATCAAAATAAATCTTTTAGGCAGCTCAAAATCAAGCCAAAAGCTAGAAAAAAAAAAAGCCTCAAACAATCGACTAGTTTCACTGCAGTGTCTCAGGTGGAGAAAACAGAAATGACGTGACTTTTTGGTGAGCCCACGAGGAATTTCACACCTGTTCACACAGCGCCGGGTGAGACTTTTGACACATAAATGCGACATCTTGCGCAAACCAGTTAACCGGAAAATTGCCAGAGGTCTTTTCTATTTAATTTACAGTCAACGGGAGGCTAAACTTTGTTTCGACAACCCGTGACAATTCTGGTCACTTCGATTCTCAATAAACAAATCAAAACAACAACAACAAAACTTTAAAGTTTACATAATTAACTTTTCATTAAGTTAATAGCTTAACATAAATATTAGAATCCCCCGCGGTTGTCGCGAAACATTAAAAACACTCTTTTATTACTTTGAGGGCTCTCCATTTTTAAAAATGAGTCACAAGGAAGCTGTTTACAGAATCTTCCCGCTGACTGACTGACGCCGGTACAACACCGGCCCGTGAAACCACAGCAAGCTTTGTAGATGTTTATAAAGACAACAGGACTTACCACAAACATAAGAATGTACTTCATCTTCTACTAAAAATGTCGGCTTCCACAGACTTTCAATTATTCCACTGTAACTCAGAGCAAATCGATTTAGATTTACCACCGTAGCGTCCTGTAGGCTACTCTCTCAAAAGTTTAACTCAGGTGTGAGCCGACTCTGAATAAATGACGTAGCTGATAGGCGGGGCCAAAGTACAAAGCAGCCCCAGACGTCTTCAGCTCTCAAACAGGAGGCGAAAAAAAACAGCCCCACTGATGCAACTCCAAGCGGCCACACAAGAAGTAATTATAATAAATGTGTATTTTTTTTATTAGTATAATTCAAATCATCTTCAACTGCAACGTTATCAATAATTATCAATAATTATTAGCGAGCATTGTAGATGATATAGAAGATTTTGTACTGACCCCCAGCTGACGTCACCTGTGCCATCTCAGTGCTAAGTTTCTGGAAGAGCAGCTGGCTGTTTAGGTTTAGAGTAAGGCTGGGATTAAAGGTTGGCGTTAAAATGCCCCGCGGACAAACGTCTCCCCGTCGGCGGCTCAGAACAAATATTGACCAGAGTGCTTCACAAACCGATAAGGCGCCTATTTAAATTTAAAAAACACAATTCAGTCTCATTAAGCCCCCGGGATAGAAAAACAAAAAAAAACAAAAAACCAAGAATTAACACTGGACTTTTTCCTCAAGCTATTACGGTTATTACAATTTCGCATATTTGGGCTATTAACCCTGCCCCCTCCTCTTTTCTCGGTCTTCTTTTTCTTCTTTTTCAGGTATAAATTCATTTAAATGAAATTATTAAAATGTACCGTGGTTGCAAGCAGACACTGCTTTCATGTAAGAGGCCTTATGACTGATTACTGAGAATACTAATTTAATATATGGTGAAATTATTTTATTAAAGAATGCTTTTAATCTCAGCTTCTGTTAACTATATATTTTGGGAATATTTTCTTTGAATGCAGTAGTATAAAATAACACGCAATGGCAAATTATTATCAGTACAACTTCAAAAATGCTGTGCTTTTGCTCAGGGGTTAAGCAAACATAGCTTTCCATCTCTGGGTGTGAGCATTTGTGCTGAAAACAGTTTTAAAGTTGAGGTGAGGAAACAAACAAACAAAAACAGTTTCATGCAGAGTAAATCATGACTAAACTCACAAATACTGCACATGATTCACATGAGGAAACACAGGTGTAGTTTGTGGCTACAGCTTATCACAGTAGCAACATACGTGGTGCCAAAGCTACAGAGAAATGAGATAAAATGAGCTGCCTGAATCCTGAAAACAACATGTATTTTTTTTTTACAGTAATATTAAAGGTATAGGTGATGAACAGTTTGTAGAATGTAAAATGTAAGAATATGTTTAGGCCTACAGTGGAATGCAATGTTTTTATCTGAAGGATCTGAGTGCGTGAAAGTCTAAACATTTGCTTCTCCTATACCAAACTGAGCTTTTGCCTATTTTAAACATAAAATGTTGGATCTGACCTTGTGTATGATCGCTTTCACTCTGAATGAGCTCAGCATTCAAACATTCAAATTGCTGCTGTATTGCAAAGTGAATAACAGTTCCAAGAGGTTCCTCTCTCGGCTGTTAGCCCCTCACGGGATAATGGGGGAAAACAGACTATTGTACAAAGGCTTTCATCACAAACTGCATGAAGTCAGCCATCACCACAGTGTTTAGCAAACCTCATGCTTGGGAGTGCCAGTTTAGCATTATCTAATGAGCAGTTGTCTGCAGCGCGCAGATATGCAGGCCGACAGGAAGCAGTGGGCTGTGGATGTGGAGAGGAATAAAACCTCCGTTTCAGTCTGTTGATTGCGATGCTCTGAGATGGTGCTGAAATGGTCTCACAGTTTTAGGCAGCCTGTTTCCAGGCTCAGAGATTGGGTGACTGATGGCTTCACAGGCTGCCAGGCACACTGAGAAATAGAGACCAGTCACTCTACAAGTTTCCTGCGCGTTGCAGCTCATCGACATCTTTTTTACCTATTTTATTTGCCCAATCATTCAGAGTCTGCTCCATTTCTGAATTTCTGCACCGTTTCCCCTCACACGCTGCTGCAAACTTGTGTTTTTTGATGATAAGGCCCGGGAGGTGGCTGGAATCTCTGAGCCACGTTTTCCGAGATAAGACATGAATTTTGCATTCAGACAGACCGTACAGGGTTCTGCTCATCGGCTGGGCCGAGGTCGAGATCAATTCTAATGATATGGAAAAATATATATATACTTTTCTTCTGTTACAGAGCCTATGTGTATACTGAGAGGGAGGTTAGGGGATCTTTCTGACACACAGTGCAAGAGGAGAGAGTGAACTGAAGACCTACATGAACTTGCTTTTTCATAGAGGAATTAGACAAAGCTTATCCAAAGACAGAGTGAACCTGCACACTGGTGAATAAGCAAAAGAAGTGCAACTAGAAGTTGTTAAATGTTAAAATTCCAACATTAGGTTTAAAGACTGACAAGAAATGGGTTGAATAAAGGATGATCTTTTATGCAAATGATGGATACAGATAATGGATACATATATTCCTGAAAAATGTTGCACTTTAATTTGTTTCTATTCCCTAGGAGCTTGTGTGGATGTTTAGTTCACAAATTTATTCTACGATGGAAGTTCAGAGGAAAGCAAGTCTTCCCTCTCAGTTATGCCCCGTCGATGCTTGCACAGTTACATGCTGTCCAGTACAATAGATCTATCGGCTCTGAGCAGCTCCACTGGAGCAGCTCAGAGTTAAGGGTCTAACTCGGGGGCACCAAAGTGGTGGTTAGGAAGGATGGGAAAGCACTGCTCTTTATTTTCGCCACAATGGAAGGGAGGTAAAGGTGTTCATATAGATCTAAATGGCCATGGCCATAGTGTGAGTATAGGAACAACAGTGGAAAGGTGGCCAGATTCAGAGGGCCATGAGCTTCACGAGAGCACTAACAATATCCACTCTAGTGTGATTGTAGAGTACCCAGACTGGGTCAGATGTGAAGGGCAGCAGCAGAAGGTTGACCAGTGACATTATCTAATAAAGGGAGACACTGAGGGGAAATCAAAGTTACATCAGAACTGACTCTGTGCCCCTTCTTGTTCACAGTAGAGATGGACAGATTGACAGATGAGATCAGACACGAGTCTCCGTGGACTACAATGCAGCTGACATTGTGATCTGTAGTGAGAGCAGGGAGCAGGTGAAAGAGAATCTGGACAGGTGGAGGTATGCACTGGAGCGAAGATTAATGAAATTCAACAGAAGCAAGACAGAATACGTGTGTGAGTGAGAGAAAGACAGGTGAAGGAGCAGGAGTAAAGATAGTGAAGGTAGACGAGTTTTAATACCTGGGGTCAACCGTCCAAAGCAACAGACAGTGCACAAGAGGGTGGAGTGGGTGGAGACGAGTGTCAGGGATGATTTGTGACGGAAGGATAGCAGCAAGAATGGAAAGAAAGGTAGATCGCATTGAGACATGCTATGGTGTATGGTTTGCATATGGTTACACTGACAAAAAGACAGGAGGTGAAGCTGGAGGTGGAAAAGTTGAACATCTTAAGGTTTTCACTGGAAGTGATTAGAATGGACAAGATTAGAAATGAGTGTATCAGAGGGACAGAGTGTGATGGAGGCAGATGATCCACTGTGGCGACCCTCTAAATGAGCAACTGTTCTCATTAGATTTGACTGGTAATTCCATACATGCAGTTCTTATTTGACTTTAGATAATACGTCAAAATGACTGCCTAAATTTGTACTTGGTGGCAAGACTTACTTCCAGATGGACTTTGGTCAGAGCCGGGGGTGTAGATGGCCTAAAAGCGTATTTCATTGAGTTTGCACTATGATTCAGCCAGTTACTAGGGGAAGTCTATTCATGGCTTTGTTCCCGCATGGCTCAAGGTCTCCATCTGGAACATTCTGTCAGCACACTAGTTCCTCTCTATTGACTGCATCACATGCACGTGTGCTGTATTAATGTGGGGTAATACACATATGCTGTTTCAATCTAAACAAACAAACACCTTCAGGGATACCATTGCTGGAACATATTCATGGTGTTGCAAGTAAGAGACTTGATTGGATAGTTTCAGAAACTATCCATGTTTAACATGTGACTAAAATCCAACCTAACCCCAAATCAAATCCTAAATTAAGAGGTTAACATTCATAATAATCTAAAAGCCTCCGGATGTTTCGTGGTAGACACTATAGGCTAAATAGGTTGCAATCTTGAACTAGTATACAGTTATAGCGTTTTTAAAAAGCATACACAAAAGGGAATCCCTGTGAGGTCCAAGTCATCGCTGATGATCCTGATGCTAATCATAACCCATGATATCGGAATATTTATTTGTTTTTTAAGACTGTGCTTCACGGTCTTGGCAATCAGGTGACAAAGAAATTGATCATTCTAAATGAGATACATCAAAACTGTTTCCATTTTTTCCAATAAAGAAATTAAAAAACAAAGTTTAGAGTTAGGGTTTTGAGGCAGGGTTAACATGGCCTCAAACCTAAGATGTGCTATATTTCCACAGGGAGTATCTCATAATAAGCTATGCTGATGGCCGCCTGGGACACCGGGCCCATTCATCTGCTGAGCTCACAAGTGGGTTTGTCTATTGACATAAATGACAATAACCTAGCTGGCCACATTGCTAATGTTAGCAGTTAGAGCAGGATTGCACAATTCAGTGGGCCAATTGCCTCACAGCCAGGAGCAGGAGAAGCAATCAATGCTCTTATGAATGTTTTGTTAGTCTTACTGATTCACTTAGAGACATTTGAACTTACTTATCTGTTTCGTTGTTGTAATGATGCATGTCACAGACAGTATACAATGCTGCCTTTTTTGAAAGTGTATTTATGGGTGTTCCGCCACATTTTACACAGTTTGCATGAGAGGATGTTTCATCATGCCTCACTTAATCAGACTTGTAATACAACAATCTTTTGCCTATTACTCATACCTTTACTTCCTGAGCTTTATGAATGGGAGCTATAACACTTTAAATCACAATCTTCTCTCACCTCTGGGGATTTGAAGAAGCTATGATTGCTCCAAAAATGTAAAATCTAGCTAAATACTCTATAGACATCATAGCTGGAAAAGTCCATACAACTCAGTTTACTTCCTAGTGGATTACTTGGATGTACTAGCAACTGTGCCTCAAATCAACATAAAGGAAAAGGACTTTTACATGCAGCAGGCCTTTATTTCTGATACTTTAAGCCTATTCAGTATAACTGGTCATACTCTACTAAGAGCTGCATTATGTTAATACAAAGTCAGTATTTCCTAACCCATATCAGAATAAAATCCCTTTATTTTCATCCATCCCTTCTCTTCCGCTTATCCAATTCCTTTATCCCTTTATTTTCAGTGGTCAGAAATCATTAACAGGGTTTTAAACAGTGAAATAGCTGCTAGAATGTATGCTACAGCAACTTCATGGGATTAAAGACTAACAAAGAGAAGTGGATAAGAAGCAATTCATTAAATCCCACCATTGTGTCAACCTGAACATTCTTAAACATTACTTGCAGTGATTGGAAATATGCTTTAAAAACAAAATGCACAGCAATAACAGCAATACTTTCAATGTGCAGTCCAAAACATCAAATTGCTTATATGATTGAATGATTATGTGGCACAGTTACATTGATTAAATTCAGTTAAAGAACTAGAAATGTGGATTATGTGTAACTGGCCTGCACATTATATGAAAGCAACAGGAGTCTGTCCACTCTTGCGTTATCTTCAGCCTTCCCCATCATTCAGAGACAATTATAAATTGATTTTTTTTAATACACTAGCACATTTTTGATTCACATGCTAGCGTTACTCTTACCAGCTTATACACACATACAGCCAATGATGCTTCCAAAAACAATAACAATTAAAATCACGCCAGGTTAGCAACTGTCAGCTACACTAACTGAAGCTTTTTCAGATGTTACCAGCAGACTCTACACACTGCAAACACAAACTAGGACAGAGCTTTTACTGACTACATTGTTGCTGCCTGTATAATGCGACATGTGCAAGGAACATCAAACTCATTCACCCCATTAGTATTCCAAAGTCCATCAAAACTAACAGACACTGCAAATATTAGAAACTAAAGCTAAAACTTAAGCGTATTGTCGCTAGTGACTTACTGCCGTGTGCAAGAGTGTTCTCTTGATAGTTGTTTAAATCTCACTTTTTGTCAGTCCTCACATATATTCAAATATTTCCATATTTCTTCATGCCATGCAATGTGCTACACAAATACCAGATACAGAATTGAACCACTCTGTTCTTTCTGTAATTGTTCATTAATTGTTTTAATCCAAACACAGATCAGCTAACAGGTATGGCAGAATTTCATCATTACAAAATTCAGATCACTACAGTACTAGCAGCCTAAGACACACCCTGTCGTACATTCCCCCACATGAGTCAGTCAGGCACATGGATTAGTGAGTTTGCCTACTGGAATCAGGTATGTTAAAAACAAACATTTTTTGGACAGGAAAACCCCCACATTCACAGTATGCAAGGCACATTAAAGCAGAACTCCATAGAAGCTGTTTCTAGGAAGGTCTCTGGTAATACTACTCATAAAATCTCAATGTGATGCTGGATTAGTGATCTTAGCAGAACACTCTTCATCTCTGCTTGATGCTAGCAGCTCCAGGCTGCATTTGCCACAACAAGCATGAAATATCATGGCCTGTGGCTGTGAGCCAGCATTTCACGGGAAATGCTGATACTAGTAGAAATTATGAAATTACAATTAGATCCACCCAATGTGAGTGCATGATTCCTTTTAACTCATAGACTCATAGTTTTAACATAACGTTGTAACATCACATACATATATATATATATATATATTCCTAGGAATGCGCTCCTCTGGACAGTGTGGCTATCGGGAAAAAGCTGTCTGTGCTTTTTTTTTTTTGTCATTACAGTACTTCAAGAGAGCACTGGGAGAATTTGGCAGCAAGCGGTTGCACCAAATCCAACTGTTTTATAACAATCATGCTTCACACCAATGTCTGCAGGGAAGAAGTTGATGAAGACTTTGGGTCTACAAAAGAGAAGCCAATGGAGAATTGCCTTAAACCTCGTCTTGATGCATGCTCAATCATCCAGGAAAGTAAATCCCCATAAGTTGATTCTGTTCATCTGGACGTAGCGTTTTCAGTGAGAGAAACATTTCGTCGCTCATCCAAGTGACTTCTTCAGTCTCAGCTGACTGCAGGTTTCCCCAATCTTATAAACAGTACACTTGTATAATGAGTGAAACCGGCACCACTGAAGGAACAATGGGCTGGGAGGTCAGTTCCTAGATCATTAATATGCAAATTCTCATGACCATTTGGTCCCCAAAAGTTGATTCTGTTCATCAGAATCAACTGATGTCTTAAGCCTCAATTTTCTCTAGAGAGCAGAGACAACTTCACTGATTCACAAAGGCTGCATAAAAGTCATTCCACTTCTCACTTAATTTATTACCTCATAAACACTTTCAGTGAAATGAAATTATCATCTCAGTCATTTGTTTAAAGCCTTCTTCAGTTCTGAACGATATTCATGTTATTTAGAGCCATTTTGAGAGTTCAACAGGTGAAAAACCTTTGGGCATGGCTACATTGTGGTTGTCATGTTGGCATTTATCTGAATCAGATAAATGCCTTTTCAGCTCTGCAGTGCAGACGATACATTTGGTCCAGAGGCCACAACTCAGCGAATAGTACATGTTACAGACTCTGACCTGCGATGTCGCCGGGGATAAAATAAATAAATAAATAAATAAGTAAATACAAATTCTAATTTAATTGGAGAAAGCCAATCTACATTCTCCTAAATAAACATGTACACTCAAACTGAACACTTTAGAGAATAAATCTCTGACATTTTTTCCCCTGGCACCTTGTGGACTGCTTGTTTCAGTTTGGTTACATCGACAAAAAATAAAGCAACGCCTGCAAGCATAACCCTCCATTATCATCACAACTACAGTCCCCTAGAGAGGAGGGTATTACTGTCACCCACCAACCCCCCAGTGTGTTGAGTCATCCCATGTGCATTAGCCAACGGAAAATGAAAAATTACTTGAGACAAGTTGATCTTTCAACTGTACATTTATTTCCAAAAGGCTGCATATACATTTGCAAATTCTACTGTACAGAAAACATCCAAAATGTCCATAATTATAGATACAGTATACCGCAAAGCTGCCCTGGCATTACCAAACATAGCTGTTCAGCACTAGAAAAGCTCTGCAGCCTATTCATTATTATAATCTTAAATACTTTTTTCAACTTATACCTTTAATGTAAGTCAGTATGATTAATTGTTCTTTTTTTTCATCCCCATCTGTACTTTACAAACATTCACCATTTACAGTAGTTAAACAAGGCACAAGAATAGTGATATGAAGCCAAAGGCCATGCGTGAAGCAGGAAAGAGCATCGGACCGACCAACTCAGGTGACGGGAAGTCATGGGTGCAACAGTGAAGTTTTTATCTCATGAAACAGGGTTAGTCTTACACCAAAGCATTATACACAGTGAAAATATGTTTGTGTAAGAGTGTGTATGAGCTCACTTATCAAAGAACTGAATTTCAACGTGTCAATGGGATACAGTAAACACAGCTGATACACATCCAGGATGAAGGTGCACGTTGAGTTTGCTTGTGTGTACCACACAGACAAGATGCTCTCGATGCGACATAAGCCACCGCTAAGCATTACAAAAGCACACGTTTCCTTTTCTGACACTCCGCTTGTAGTAATGAAAAGCAAAATCCAGTTAGTCACAATTAAAGGATAAAAAAAAAGACAAACAAAAGATTACCTTTCATATTCTTCACTTCAATTACAGAATAAAGGAATAGAAACTGATTACAAATGCATAGAAATGATGCAGGGAAATAAAAACGGATGGATGTAACCTTTCACATGCACAGTGCCAGTGGTGTATTCCAGGTGACCATATAAGTTGTGATGAACCACCGAGCAAGAGGTTATGTTTCCCTCTCTTTGTTGCAAAAATAGTCAAGAGAATTGAACTCAGATGAAATATGCTGAAGGACTAGATTCACAGGTAGGGAACTGTCTATGTACTTTGATCAAAAAGTATCAGCACCTGGACCATAAAAATCATTTGGTTAGTCTTCTCTTCTGCTATTCTGAGACTGCTGTGTGGAACTGCTGTTAGCTGTACCCAGCATGAACAGGAGATCAGCTAGTTTTTGATTTTTAGGGGCTGAATCCCAGTGTTTTCCCAGTTAGTATATCTGTAACTTTGTCAAATAATAATTTATTTAGTTAGTTATTTAGTTACAGTAATGTAAGCAATACAGTATTGCCTGTTGTGTTGTTGTATAAAAGTGGCAGGGGTTGATCTTCACTTGTTGCATCAGACCAATTTTGTACTTGTTAAAGACAGGGTGATAAAGAGCTGAAAACGCTTCAGCTGTTATAATGAAGAATTCTTTGTTTTCCTTTTCCTGATACAAAAGGCTGAATAAATAACCAACAAAAAACAACATTTGTAGTGACTCAGTCATTCACAGTTTATCTATAGCCAACATTTTATTATTCTGAGTAGGCTAACATCTATAACTCTTTATGTTTTAGTAATACCAGCGAATGCCAATGCTGGGGACTGGTCTGAGATTCTATTTTGTTCATTTTCATCCAAATCTGTTACCACTGAATTTCACTATGCAGTATAATGTAGAAGTTAAAAATGACCCCTTTTCTGTTTCTCTGTCTTGAAAATCTCTCAAAATTTGAAGAGTTGGTATATGATTGAATGCTGAAATGTAGCCTTATTGGAAAGTGCCATGCTTACCTTCAAATGAAACCAACACACAGTTACAGTACATTTAATGGTTTTTGTCACATTAGTGTTCAAAGATCATGTTACAGGAAAAAACACAAACAAACAAAAAACCTTTCATCTAAAATATTCAGCTACAGTGTTCTGCCCAGTAAATCTACCTTCTCTCTAAATTGTGTTAAAATTTGCTTTTGGATAGAAACCTGGCTTTAACACACTCAAAATGGCACACCGTGTCTTTGTCCTGATAATGATTTAAGAGTTGAAACAGGTCAAATCTGACATGTTTTAAGGTACCAAATGCTAAACATCTGAATTTTTCCCAAACTTACCTGTAAGTATACCAAACACATATATGTAGCCTTTTTGTATATTAGCTATTCAGGTTAGCTTATAATCACCAGATTATAGTTTTGTATTTTCTTTTTTTGCGTTCTTTTATTTCATTTCTGACTTATTTGTTTTTAAATTCAGTTTAATTTCACTTAGTTTCCAGAGTGTGATTGTTCTTTACAGTTTAGTTTTTATTAGTTTCAGTCTTTTTAATTATTATTGTATGTATGGTATATGCAAAAGGCATGATTTAGAAAAATCAGTGCTGATAAGCAAAAAAACAATGTTTTTCTAATAAAAACACAGAGCTTTTGGAAAGCAGATGACTTATACAGACATCGAAATACAAAACCAAATCTATCAATGTTTCAAGTTATGATAACAAATTTTATAAGGCTGACAAATAAAAACTAAGAATATTGCATTTATATCTGGATTCTTTTTTAGTTTCCAAGTTCACATAATCATTTCAGTTAGTCTGATTTTTAGCCTAACAAGTCTAGATTTATATTTTGATTTTAGTTAACAAGAATGTTTATCTCATTTTAGTTTTAGGTTTAGTTTTGTTTAACTGTAATATTGGTAATACCAATATTACCAACCTCCTGGTCTACATGTCCACATTACGTTTTATTTTACATAAGAAAACAATAAAAATGTATCACCCCCTCTGATTTTTAATGCTGCATCTGCAAACAGTCTAAAAGCACACAAAACCTGGTAATTAGTTTTTCAAAATAAAGTCCATTTTCTTTTTCCAACTTTTTATCAAAGTTAAATGAAAATTAGGTTTCCATACAGTTCGCGTGAGGCCTGTAAAACTGTAAAATTGTAAGCTAATGTTGACAACAAGATGTTTTGAGAAAAATTCAAAATAGGTTCCAGTTGGGCTGTTCCATTCGCCTGCTCTCTGTGTTACCTCATAGTATTATGTTTTTATATCAGCCAAATGTTTTTTGGCTAGATTTATGTCTGATTTATAAAAGTTTACAAAAACAGCTCCCACAAGTCCCGCTGACAAGTCTAGGTAATATATTATAGCTTAAAGTCACTTAAGACCTTAAACAACCTTTTAGAAATGTGTGATAAGTGTTTAGTTTGGTTAAAATTCAGGTCTGTTTTTCCCCTCCTGCCATCATTCAACTATTCTAACCTTCCACTACAGCTCCACTCTTGTCACTTGCTGGCCCTCTTCTGTTTCAGTATAAATTAGTGAGACTCTCCGTGGAATTTTTCATTGCTCGGTGCAGAGCAAAGGACATTCCGTTCACCAGGGTTGCAGACAGAAATCTCAGTGGCACATATCAGAAAATTCTAACCTGAAAGTTCACGGCTAGAGACTGCCAGGAGTACGTGAGAAAATATAATTTTGCATAATTTGGCCTTATTCACCCAGCATGCACCTCTCTAGCAAGGTGAAGGCTGTTATGAGACCCGCTGTGATTTCAGTCATACAAATCTCTCCACTGCAAGAACACTGGGTGATGTTTTTGAATATATCTGATGTAAAAAGTACTTAATTGAACCTTGAATTAAGAGTCTTAAATAATTACAAAGACGCTTCCTCCAAACACCAGCTAAAGCTCTGACAGCTTCAAACCTTAGTGTGTGTTCAAATATAAAGATGAGGGGTTAACGTTTCAATATATTTCGACCTCGAGGTCATCAAACGTTTCACTTACCATTACCTCACATGACTATGACATTTTCCCTTATTCCCTCAGCATGATGTGGGATTTATATACAGTATATACGGTTACTGTATGTTATATATGTCTGACACTGTCTGTATTCCTTTGTTGTTTTTTGAATAATATGAAAATATGTGACCTCTACAGCCGCGAAATGTTAGTGTGGTGTGTGAGTTGTGTATTTGTGTGTGTGGGTGGTAGACGGGGCAGCTGGGTGTGTCGGGGCCTGATATGAGGTCTGTGTGACGGGTGTTAATGGTGGGAAGTGGATGATAAGACGTAGCGATGACCTCCCCACGGTGCCAGGAAATGATGTTTTACAGCTTCCTCCCTCTCTATCTGCCGCTGGAGGAAACTGTAATGAATTGTAATGCCACGGTTAGAAATCTCACTCTGCCACATTACGCCACAACCAATGGCTCGTTTTCTTTCTTACTTTTTTTTTCGAGTAAAACTGGGGATGATATATTTATGATTATTTTTTGCATAAATGATCACATAAGTGCTAAAATTTAGGTTTGGGGATTTTTTTCTCTTAATAAATAAAAACAGGTGATTTTGAAGATACCTGCCTTGAAAGTTCACTAGCACAACATTTAAGCAATCAGGAGCTTCCCATTAAAAAATATAACAGTGGACATTAAAAGAAAAGAAAAACTAGCTTTTAAGTCTTTTTTCATTTGTTGACATGGGGAGGGGAGTGTCAGATCAAACATAGGCGACTAACATTACGCCACAATTGTATCATCTTATTTGCATATTCAAAGTTATATGCAAGCGTGTGGACTGCTGGAAAAGGAGCTCCCTTCTCCTCTAACGCGGGTTCAGACAATAGCAGACACAAAGGGGAATAAATTCACATCAACCTAAAATAAAAGAAGTTAGAAACAAACAGAAAGGACTGAGTGGAAAGGCAGACAAAGATTTACAGTCCAGCCTCAGACGGGTTCTTAAAAGAGAGGGGCAGATCCACAGCAGGTGCCGGCTCACCTCGACCTGTTGTGATCGGTCGCCGTGTTGAACACTGGCACCGTCTACTCACCTCGTGACCTTCTACCGCACCGCCGCAGTGTGTTGTCCATCACTGACTGTGTGCGTACACAGATATATATGTCAGTCTGTCAGTTTTTACTGGCTCTCTCTCCTCTCTCAGCCTGTGTATTCAGAAGCGCAGTCCTCTGTATTCTGACTGGTTAGTCTGCCTGTTCCGTACAGACTGCTTGCTTGTATGTGAATGGAGTCAGACTCACACTCGTCCTGGTCCTTGGGGGAACTTTTGGAGTGGATCTTTCCAATCTCCTCCAGGGCACTGGCTAGAGAGTCAAGGTCAGAAGTGTCCTGGTGACGAGCCTCCCACAGGCTTAGTATGACCGCAGACGGACTCCGCTGCTTTGCAAAATACCCCAGGTTTCTGTAGAGGAGCACATACAGAAACATGAAAGTAACTGTTTCTTTACAGATGCCACATGCAATGATCTTGCAAAAGACAACAAATGTTTTAATGACTTTATCAGGTGGTCTTAAAGTTTAAATGTAAATGTGTAAATCTGCTAGTCCATCACTCATGGTAGTTCACCTGCTTCCTATGTGCACACATGCTACAGGAGTCCATACACAATATGACTTTTCATTGTACAACCAGTTGACCAGAATCTACATATAAAACTGTATGCTTGTCACTTTGTGCCTATTGGTTGGTCGCTAGTAACAGTCACCTACATAACACTGTAAGATATTTAAGGCCCCATCAACTGTCAATCAAATGGTGAGAAAAGTTTCACTTGGGAGTCGCCCACTTCATGTTACTAACAAGTATTTTGCCTGATTGCGCAACAAATCATTGAATTTCACTGACATTCCTCTGTCGTTACATCATTGCTACTTTTGTGCACACCCCTTAACTTTAAAATCATGGAAAATGATCATTATGTTCTGCAGAAACACTTATTCAGGTTCAGCTAGCTGATGCATGCCCACAGTAGAGGTTCATGTCAGCTCTTTTTTTAAGCCTACTGTATCCACACACATGAATTAGCACAACATTTATTGAATGCTGTGATGGAATCAGCAGAGATGCTAATCATGTCGCGATGATGGATTGGACTGTTACTGAAGCTATAATCTTGCCAAGACCCCAGTCACACAGACCTAGTGACTGATTGGTGACTGCCTGGCAACCACTGGTTGCTAGGGGGAAAAATGTATTTCCTTAAAAGCTGCAAGTAGCTGCTGTGCAGGAATCATGCATGAATAAAGACAAATCAGTAACCCCAGCAGTAACCAGCTATGGAAAAATTTGTGTTCTTTAACTGGTTGGCAACCAATTGGGGAATACAGGGTGCTGGAGATTTGCATGCTTTCAGTATATGGAAGCAGTATATGTAAGAGGAATAAAGAAGAGGCATATGGTGCTGCAGCAAAAGTTGGTACAGAACATCCCAGTTGTCTGTTAACATTCAGCAACTACTTGTGGTTGTGAAACTGTGAATAGTGTGATGCAAACAACAAACAGAGACCATTTGCCTTCAAAGCAAAAGTTTCAGCTTTTTTAAATGATCTGGTTTCAGCAGTAAGGAATCACTTTTAACCAGCAAGCTCCAGCAACCACTCACCAACGTCCGCAGAGGATGCCTAACTTGCATGGAAAAACATTTTTGATCTTTTGAAGCAGTTTCTAATTCATCAGACTTGATTGGTGATCCTTTAAATGCAGTCTTTTTTCTTGTGACCATAAAAATTAATGCTGAGGCTTTTTCCCTATTCCCTATCATACACCTAAAAATAACTAGCTTCTTGAAGAGTTTAGTCCAGACTGACCGGGCTACAGCAGTGCCACTGACATTAAAGTGATCCGTCTTTGTGTAAAGTGTTTGCTGCCCTTAAAGAAAGAGAAGAAAGACGTCTGTTTCAAGCAACGTTAGAACTGTGTCTCTGTCTGCCTCCCCCTCATCACTGCAGGCTTGTTTTGGACAGTAAAGGTTAGCAGCTAACGAGCGAGACTAGAGTAAAGGCACACCAGCATTTTGAACTTTTAAAGAGCCTTAAAAAAGTTAGAAATGAACTCTGTAAGAAACATCTTCTGTATCTACTGTTCCAGCTTCATGTAGTTTACCAGCTACTGAGAACATGAAACTTGAAATTTCACAGCAATGTGAGGTGTGTTTCAAATCATATTTTATTTCACAATGAAATCTGTTTCTAGAAGGGCAGACCTGGGCATTGTACGCGTGACTTCAGTGGGGTCTGAAACAGTCTTAAACTAAACTCCCCGTCAGATAATGGCTTACTTGTTTTTTGTGGGAAATCACAAGTCAACTGTGCTGCTATTATTTTGAAAGTGACTGCTATTTTTCTGTATTACGTATGCCTGTGAATGGAGCTTCACTGCAAATGCACTGGAACCCACGTTTATGACAGATGTGAGTTTACAGCCTCAAAAGACTTGAGATCACATTAAAAAGAGTAACTCATGTGGACGTCTGAGTATTTATTTAGTGACGTCAGAGGTAAAGCTGTGCACTTTAAAGCTGTGTTTAAGGTTTACAGTTTGAATTGAGGAATACAAAAACTTGACAGATCCAGAGCTGCAACGGACATCTGAACCTTTGCTGGCAAAGCAGAAAAAGCAACAAGGACCTTTGACCACGTTATACACATCGAAGGATGAAGCTGTCAAGAGTAGCTTTGTGATTTCACAAATTCACAAAAACAACTATAAGTCGTTCTCTGATGGGGAGATTGTCAAAGAGTGTTTGATGGACTCTGCTGCACCAATACGCCCTGAGAAAAAAAACCATTTGGAATATGTCCCTCTCCAGGTGAACCATAATAAGATGGATCAAGGACAGTTTGGGAAAGTTGGAGCTTCAGTTGAATACTAAAGCGGACAATTTTGACTTTTTCTCCTTGGCTCTGTGATGTCCGTGATTTAGCCCATTTCAGCCGATGGTTGTCCAAGTCAGGCAAAATGTTGAACTTTTAAAATGATGCAAGATACAGTAAACCTGGAACTGAAAATTGGTACTTTCGCATTGTTTTAAACACCAGGAGGTGTTGTTTAAGTCAGTATAACTGCTGGACATGTATTCTTCTCTCAAAAAGGAGAACTCACATCCACACATAAGGAGACACGATCCAGAAGATGTTGGTTCTCTCGGATCTACTTTCATATGTGAACAAGCATTCTCAGTGATGAAGTTATATTTTATATTGTGATTTTTATCTGTATCATGATTTTACTGGAAAGCACTTTGGTGTACTTCGGTCTTTAAAATGTGCTATAAATAAAATTTGATTGATTGATTGAAGTTTAACAAACCCACATTAAGAGCCTGTCTCAGTGATGGCCACATGTATTTCCACCTCAGGCATCACATCTGACTTTAGCCCCGGTGTTCCAACCCAAATAGATTTCTTCCATTGTTCTTCAGTCTGCATGCCAAAGCATCCTTGGGCAAGATGCTGTGATCTTAAGCAAAGTATTAAGATACTATCCTTCACACTCTCCGATGTGTTCATTAGAGTGTGAATGTTCTCACTTGTTTGTACTTGTATGAATGGGTGTGTAAGAGTAAATGAGGCGTGTTGTATAAAATGCTTTGAGTGCTCAAGTAGAGTAGAAAGGTGCAGCAGTATACTAGAACCAGTCTATTTGCTTTGTACAAAGTTTGAAGTCTTTAACTTTTGCAAAAACATGCACAGTTGTTTCTGGCACTGCTGATTAAATATTGGTAAAATGTTGACATTTTTAGGTAGAGATAGGATTAATAGAGTTCTTATCTTGACAGAAATTCTTGTGCCTTTTCCATGGTGCAGTAAGAAGTGAGAAAACAAATGGAAGTAGAAACAGAAACACTGTGTGTGGAGTTACAGAGAGCAAAAACTTAACAGAAACAAAAAAAAGCTCAACCACTAAACAGCTACTGAAAAGAGATAAGATAAGAACAAAAGTATAAAACATAAGCATAAATCTTAATATCATTATATACAATAATTGAAAAAGGCAGAAAGTAGCAGAGTGTGGGTTAAATTTTTCAAATGTCAGAAAAAGGAGGATTTATACCTTCCCTGTTTCCCAACATCCACTCTTATTATTAGTAGTTTGTAAAGAAATAAAGGTACTAATGAACAGACCTGGGTTCAGCTAATTGGTCCCAGTTTCTCATGTTGCCCACCCCCGTTTAAGGGACCATTACAAGGTATTTTATAACTGTCATTGTTGCAAATCTTTGGTTTGTTTATTGTTAGCTGACTGTGCATTTACACATTATTTAAGGCGAATTTTTAAGAAATGGCAAGGAGAACCCGTATCCGTGCTACTCTACACAGTACTCTCTTGGTGGCGCTGTCACTTGGTGTTCGCTGTCACTTGGTGTTCGCTCGCTTTGTGGTAGAGTATCACTTCCTGTTCCTGCTCAAACACAGTGGTGTTTCTGAGTAGCTTTTCTGCTTAGCAATTTAATTTAAATCTTTTGATACATCCCTTCTTCATAGTATAATCTTAACGTGCTTCATCTGAATCACCCTTTCTGTGTACTCACTACCTAATTTGTAGCCAAAGTATTCACTCACTGTCCCTTTACTGTTTCGCTAGCTTAGCTCGTAGCCGACTCGTTAGCACCATGGCTACTTCACCTGTCCCTCCTGCACTTTCCTGCTCATTGTGTCAGATGTTTAGTTACTCCTCGGCCTCCTTTAGCAGTAATGATACCTGTAACAAATGTAGCATATTTGCAGCTCTGGAGGCCAGGATTACTGAATTGGAAACTCGGCTTCGCACCCTTCATTCACCCGTAGCTAGCCAGGCCCCTGTAGCTGGTGCAGCCGAAGATAGCGTAGGCCCCGCTAGCTGTTCCCCGGCAGACCCCAAGCAGCTGGGGAAAGAGGGCGGCTGGGTGACGGTGAGGAGGAAGCATAGTCTTAAACTGAAGCCCCAGGTACACCACCAACCTGTTCATGTGTCTAACCGTTTTTCCCCACTCGGCGACACACCCGCCGGGGGTCAAACTCTGGTAATTGGTGATTCTGTTCTCAGACATGTGAAGCTAGAGACACCGGCAACCATAGTCAATTGTCTTCCAGGGGCCAGAGCAGGCGACATTGAAGGAAATTTAAAACTGCTGGCTAAGGGTAAACGTAAATACAGTAAGATCATAATTCACGTCGGCAGTAATGACACCCGGTTACGCCAATCGGAGGTCACTAAAATCAATATTGAATCTGTGTGTAACTTTGCCAAAACAATGTCGGACTCTGTAGTTTTCTCTGGTCCCCTCCCCAATCAGACCAGGAGTGACATGTTTAGCCGCATGTTCTCCTTAAATTGCTGGCTGTCTGAGTGGTGTCCCAGAAACGATGTGGGCTTCATAGATAATTGGCAAACCTTCTGGAGGAAACCTGGTCTTGTTAGGAGAGACGGCATCCATCCCACTTTGGATGGAGCAGCTCTCATTTCTAGAAATATGGACAAATTCATTAAACCCCCAAAATATGACTATCCAGAGTTGGGACCAGGAAGCAGAGTTGCAGTCTTACACGCCTCTCTGCAGCTTCTCTCCTCCTGCTACCCCCCCAAAAACCCATCTCCATTGAGACTGTGTCAGCTCCCAAAAAGACAAATAACAAATTAAAAACCAGCAATAAACAACTTAAACATAAAAAATCACAAAGAAAGAACAATACAGTATCCACATCTGAACCAAAGAGTAAAACAGTGAAATGTGGATTATTAAATATTAGGTCTCTCTCCTCCAAGTCTCTGTTAGTACATGACTTAATAATTGATCAACAAATCGATTTACTCTGCCTTACAGAAACCTGGTTGCAGCAGGATGAGTATGTTAGTTTAAATGAATCAACACCCCCGAGTCATTCTAACTACCAGAAATCCCGAAGCACAGGCCGAGGGGGCGGTGTGGCAGCAATTTTTCACACCAGTCTATTAATTAACGAAAGACCAAGACAGACTTTTAATTCATTTGAAAGCCTGATGCTTAGCCTCGTCCACCCCAGCTGTAAAACTCAGAAACCAGTCTTACTTGTTATCATCTATCATCCACCTGGGCCTTACACAGAGTTTCTCTCTGATTTCTCAGACTTTTTATCTGATTTAGTGCTCAGCTCAGATAAAATAATTATTGTGGGTGATTTTAACATCCATGTAGATGCTAAAAATGACAGCCTCAACATCGCATTTAATCTGTTATTAGACTCAATTGGCTTCTCTCAAAATGTAAAAGAACCCACCCACCACTTTAATCACACTCTAGATCTTGTTTTAACATATGGCATAGAAACTGGACATTTAACAGTGTTTCCTGAAAACCCTCTGCTGTCTGATCATTTCCTGATAACATTTACATTTACAATAATTGATTACACAGCAGTGGAGAGTAGACTTTATCAAAGTAGATGTCTTTCTGAAAGTGCTGTAACTAAGTTTAAGAATATAATCCACCCACTGTTATCATCTTCAATGCCCTGTACCAACATAGAGCAGAGCAGCTATCTGAACGCTACTCCAACAGAGGTCGATTATCTTGTTAATAATTTTACCTCCTCACTACGTACGACTCTGGATACTGTAGCTCCTGTGAAAACTAAGGCCTCAAATCCGAAGTACCTGACTCCGTGGTATAATTCTCAAACACGTAGCCTAAAGCAGATAACTCGTAAGCTGGAGAGGAAATGGCGTGTCACAAATTTAGAGGATCATCATTTAGCCTGGAGAAATAGTTTGCTGCTTTATAAGAAAGCCCTCCGCAAAGCCAGAACATCTTACTATTCGTCACTGATTGAAGAAAATAAGAACAACCCCAGGTTTCTCTTCAGCACTGTAGCCAGGCTGACAAAAAGTCAGAGCTCTACTGAGCCAACAATCCCTTTAACGTTAACTAGTAATGACTTCATGAACTTCTTCACAAATAAAATTTTTATCATTAGAGAAAAAATTACCAATAATCATCCCACAGATGTAATATTATCTACAGCTACTTTTAGTACCATCGGTGTTAAGTTAGACTCTTTTTCTCCAATTGATCTTTCTGAGTTAACTTCAATAATTAATTCCTCCAAACCATCAACGTGTCTTTTAGACCCCATTCCTACAAAACTGCTCAAAGAAGTCCTGCCATTAATTAATTCTTCGATCTTAAATATGATCAACCTCTCTCTAATAATCGGCTATGTACCACAGGCCTTCAAGGTGGCTGTAGTTAAACCTTTACTTAAAAAGCCATCTCTAGACCCAGCTGTCTTAGCTAATTATAGGCCAATCTCCAACCTTCCTTTCATATCAAAAATCCTTGAAAGAGTAGTTGTCAAACAGCTAACAGATCATCTGCAGAGGAATGGCTTATTTGAAGAGTTTCAGTCAGGTTTCAGAGCTCATCACAGCACAGAAACAGCTTTAGTGAAGGTTACAAATGATCTTCTTATGGCCTCTGACAGTGGACTCATCTCTGTGCTTGTCCTGCTAGACCTCAGTGCTGCGTTTGATACTGTTGACCATAATATCCTATTAGAGCGATTAGAACATGCTGTAGGTATTACAGGTACTGCACTGCAGTGGTTTGTATCATATCTATCTAATAGACTCCAATTTGTTCAAGTAAATGGAGAGTCCTCTTCACACACTAAGGTTAAATATGGTGTTCCACAGGGTTCAGTGCTAGGACCAATTCTATTTACATTATACATGCTTCCCTTAGGCAGCATCATTAGAAGACATAGCATAAATTTTCACTGCTATGCAGATGACACGCAGCTCTATCTATCCATGAAGCCAGGTAACACACACCAATTAGTGAAACTGCAGGAATGTCTTAAAGACATAAAGACCTGGATGGCCGCTAACTTTCTGCTTCTTAATTCAGATAAAACTGAGGTTATTGTACTCGGCCCTGAAAATCTTAGAACTATGGTATCTAAGCAGATTCTTACTCTGGATGGCATTACCTCGGCCTCCAGTAACACTGTGAGGAACCTTGGAGTCATTTTTGACCAGGACATGTCCTTCAATGCACATATTAAACAAATATGTAAGACTGCTTTCTTCCATTTGCGCAACATCTCTAAAATTAGAAATATCCTGTCTCAGAGTGATGCTGAAAAACTAGTTCATGCATTTATTACTTCCAGGCTGGACTACTGTAATTCACTATTATCAGGAAGTCCTAAAAACTCACTGAAAAGCCTTCAGCTGATCCAAAATGCTGCAGCAAGGGTACTGACAGGGACTAGAAAGAGAGAGCATATTTCTCCTGTTTTGGCTTCCCTTCATTGGCTTCCTGTTAAATCCAGAATTGAATTCAAAATCCTGCTCCTCACATACAAAGTCTTAAATAATCAGGCCCCATCTTATCTTAATGACCTTGTAGTACCATATCACCCCATTAGAGCACTTCGCTCTCGCTCTGCAGGCTTACTTGTTGTTCCTAGAGTATTTAAAAGTAGAATGGGAGGCAGAGCCTTCAGTTTTCAGGCCCCTCTTCTGTGGAACCAGCTTCCAGTTTGGATTCGGGAGACAGACACTATCTCTACTTTCAAGATTAGGCTTAAAACTTTCCTTTTTGCTAAAGCATATAGTTAGGGCTGGACCAGGTGACCCTGAATCCTCCCTTAGTTATGCTGCAATAGACGTAGGCTGCCGGGGATTCCCATGATGCATTGAGTTTTTCCCTTCCACTCACCTTTCTCACTCACTATGTGTTAATAGACCTCTCTGCATCGAATCATATCTGTTATTAATCTCTGTCTCTCTTCCACAGCATGTCTTTATCCTGTTTTCCTTCTTCACCCCAACCGGTCGCAGCAGATGGCCGCCCCTCCCTGAGCCTGGTTCTGCCGGAGGTTTCTTCCTGTTAAAAGGGAGTTTTTCCTTCCCACTGTCGCCAAAGTGCTTGCTCATAGGGGGTCATATGATTGTTGGGCTTTTCTCTGTATTTATTATTGTGCTATCTACTGTACAATATAAAGCGCCTTGAGGCGACTTTTGTTGTGATTTGGCGCTATATAAATAAAATTGAATTGAATTGAATTGAAGTACTCTGAGAAATCCATCGTGGCCTGTCATAAAATGCTGAGTTCAATCCTGTGATTTACCGTCAATGTTTTTCGTCTTTTGTTGGTTTCTTTGCATTTTGTCCTGTCGGGCTGTGTCTACTTTTATTTGTCTTTGTTGTGACTTCTTCTCTTATTTTGATAACTGTAGACCTTTTGCTGTTTTTACTTCCTGTCCTTGTCTGTTTTCCCTCCACTGCAGTGATGACTACCTCGCCCTGATTGTTTTCACCTCTGTTAATTAGCTCCATCTGTTCCCAATTATTCCCCCTCCCTCTCCCCCAGGTTGCCTGTTTGTTCTCCCTTTGGCTCCCAGGTTTACATTTAAGTGATGTTTTCCTTCTTTCCTTCGCAGGTGACGTCATCTTTAATTTAAACATTTCAAAAACTGAATGCAAATACAGTGCATGTAATATGTTGATGAAAATGACCAAGACAAAAATTTTACATGGTCGTTCCAACTGCTCTTACATTTTATAGTTGTGTTTTTAATACAAAAACACCAATTTAGGCCTGCATGACTGGGGCTAAGGTGATTAATTTCACAGTGACTGCCAGCAACTGCTCATACCTGAGTGGAAAACACTTAATTTTCCCTAGCTACCAGAAGCTGCCAAGTAAACTTAGGACAAAAAGTAACACAATTTGTGTTTGGTTGATTATTTCTTTGTTGTAACAATGCTTCTTGGCAAGAAATCTGATACTGTTGGAAAGCCAGCTTATTTCCCTCAAATAGAGCCAGACTTGTAAGGAGGATGTATTTGTGGGTTGCATCAATGAAAAACTTGCAACATTATCTCTGCCACTGCTAAACAGCTTATTCTGCTATTGGCTCTTATTTGGTGTTGTTTATTGGATTGGATGATTGAAGTCTGAAGACACAAGACATATTGGCAGTGTAAACATTTATTAATTTAATAATTTACCAAAAAGGAGCCTCAGCAGAGTTCAGAAGAACCTTGGTCACCAGCTTGATCACACACGGGAGGGAGGGAGGGACTTCTGGCACACGCCAAATCAAACCAATCAATCGCACATAATAAAACAGTTGAACCTTGGCTAAATAAATGTCAGTGCAATAACCTCAGTAAATTCTTTTTGTTTATTTTCCCTGTATATCAGGTTAATTCAACTTAGTTTCATCTTGTTGTTCTGAAACCACTGTTTTAGGACCCTGGTTTAGAGAATCCACTAAAAAACAACAGTTACCTATATGGGCCCCAAAATGAATCGTTTAAAATCTTGGTATTAAACCCATTTGGGTCACTGAATGCCCTTTATTTGACTCTTAGAAAATCAGCATACTGAGTGCTAACTGTAAATTAATAGAACTAAAGAGTATCTCGGTGCAGTAAACACAACCATCTGCTTTTCCATGTACCTAGAATGAAAAGTTTGACCCTTTAAGAATAAATTACCACCGCAAGTGATTACCACTGAACAGAGTTTGCTTTATATTTCATTCTCAGCTTCTGCCAAAGGAAAGGAAAAGTAAAGCTTGTTGCCATGCCAATACAGTACAATGCCTTTGTGTCTCACTGAGCAGGGAGTCCAGCTGGGGGCAGTGTTTCACTGCCGCTGTGTGGTTCTTCACAAGACTCACAACAGCAAGCAGCACAAAAAAAACTGCAGCGATTGGTCACATCAGGCTCAGTTCAAAGCTGCCCAACTTGGAGAGGAAAGCTTATCTGGATAATTTAGAAATCCCAAAGGACTCTTAGATAGCAGCATCTCATGAATCATGCACTTAACAGGAGATCATAGCTGACACCAGCTAAGGCCAAGCAAAGACAACAACTGGGCTGAGGAAATAAGAGTGCAGTGTCTCATCAAAAATGCATATTTGTGTTTGGGAGAAGAAAAAAATCAGGTAATAAGTAAGTGATCAGAGTGACAGAAATGTTGGAGGCTCACTGGATTTCACGCTGTTTATGTTTCAAACGTAGAGTGGATGTAGGGGTCAGAGTGTGTATGATGTTCCACAGCATCCCACAGTCAGTTACACCACGTGCCGTACAGTTAAACAATCAGCCGTCTCTCTTGATGCTCAGGGAGCACGAGGAACCTGAAGCTACATTCAGCAGCTTATCAACACCCACCTGAGTCTTATCACTGTCATCAGCCTGTGTTCATTACAGAGAGGAGGACACACACACACTCACACACACACACAGATCATGCAGTCTCAAAGAGGATGCACATCATACACTCACCGATCTAAGTGGAGCTTTTGGGCTAAGAGTTGCCAGTCCTTGCCCTTGGCGTTGGCAGTGTCGAAGGTGGCACAGATCCTCTGGCGGATGGACAGGGGGATTTTGAAGGCCTTGGGCCCCGTCTGGGACGTGATGGTGCAGTCTGTCTGCATAAAAAATGGAACTGACTCCTTTTCGGTCTGGAGGAACAGAACAGAAGCAGACTAATCAGACCAGGCCAGAGAGGATTTGCAACTCTGCAAATAGTTGAGGTTTACTGGGTCAGGACCCTTCGGACAATATTTTTACACTTTAAAAGATCAGTAAACAGACTGTAAGCCAATGAGACAAAAGTGATTGGTGTATGGGGGTACTTGGCCTGTGGCCTGTGGATCAAGCCATGAAAACCATCTTTTAAGCCTACATGTGGACAATTTAAGGAGTACCAGTTTTCTGTGTCCTCATGCTCATTTTCATTTGACCATACCAAGACTTCAGATTTATTTATTTTTTACCAAAACAGAATAAAAGTTGCGTCTGTCCAAAAACATGGATGGAGGTGTGAAAAAATGCTCTCATAACACAGTGCTGCATTTGACTGCCTTTGTGAACTAAACTTGGAGAAGAAGAAGAAGAGGAAGAAGACAGCACAATGACACAAGAACGCTTTACTGAGTTCACAGTCTGGTTTCTGCTCAGTGAGTGATGAGGTCATAACTTGAAACATATTGCTGGATTGTAATTTACAAATAAAATATGTTAAAATCTTGCTGTGTGCTGGTTTTTTTTTCTTCTTTGTGTGTCCTCTGCACGTGCCCAGTGGAAGAGTTGCCTGCACTGGTTCAAATGTGGATGCAAGCCAGCATCACTAGCATAGCACACAAAGTTAGTTATCACAAAGTCAAGTCAAGATATGAGCGCCTTAACATAAAACAGCATGCGATTAATCATGAACATGGACAGTTAATACGTGTTTTTTTTTTTTTTTTTATCACAATACTAAAGCTTGGAGAATAGTAAAATGGCTTTAAAACACTTGGAAGCCAACAGGAAGAAAAACAAGGATTCTGTAATTTTTATGTTATTGATCAGAATCTGAGGACAGGTGTCACTGCTGCATTTAAAGTAATTAAAACAATTTTAAATCAAGTCAAATGTAATGTGGAAGTCCCGAAAAAAATTTGAATATGTTAAAAGTGCAGTAGACAAGCCTTAACCATGAAATTACTTGTGCCAGCAGGTATGAAACCTTTGGGGAAAAAGGAGGATTGATTGCCCTGTGAAAGAGTTCAAAAGCAACGTTCAGTTGGTATTCTTTTTAACTGGATCTTTCACAAAACCAGTTTACTTATTAGCCTAATACAGCCAAGTGATTTAAAGGAAAGCAGTATGCTGTTTGAGCTCTGTTACTAATATAATATCATTGAGTCCTCTCCTTCCATTTGGGTCTAACAGCATATAGTTGGAGAGACATTATAACATCTATGTCTTTTTACAGACTTAAGGCAATCCTGTGACAATGCAGCAAGATTTGGATAGACTGAGTAATGGTTCACTCTGGTGCAAAGAAGCAATAAGGCTGTTGTCACTGATATCCGTTCAACGTGGTGGCCCCGCATTGTAAAACATGCTGCAGACCTCTGGAAACCCCTGTTTGCTGTATTTACCAAACTGAAACCGCTGATGATTTGAATTCAACACACCACACCTATAAAAGCTTTTTTTTCTTGTTCCTGTCTGACAAACTCCACTAATCATCAAGGCAAAATTTAATCAAACCATAAAAAGTCATTGTAAATAATATTTCACATGTCTGACTGTGACTTTTATTAGTGCTGGTGGCCTTGAGGTAGGACAAGCACATTTGTGACTGGTTGTGAAAAAGCAGTTGGGTGAAATCAATGAGTAGCACTCTCTTCTGCCTTAACAGCGACTGTCAAGGTGCTCTTGAGTGAGTATTCCTGACTCCTAGCTGCTCCGGTGGAGCTGCTCAGCAGCTGATAGAAAGCTGTTGTTACAGCGGGCAGCTCCCAGGTGTTGGTGTATGTGAACATGAAGGCGGCTATTTGCTGGAACATGCGTCTTCTTGGACAAACAGAGGTTAAAAAACACAGAGCAAATGCACCAAACAGCTGGATCTTGTTTTTGGAAAGAAGGGAAGGAAGAGTGCCCTCCTCGCTCTATTAATACACAGCTCAAGCTCAGGAGAGCTGGTCCTGCTCCGGTGGACACACTCCAGGAAGGTTACATAAAGGTTGAGTGAAAAAAGTGAAACACCCTCCCCACAGCTGCAGAGCCTCACCTCGGCCACAGCCGTATAGACCTGCAGAATCTGCTCGTGGCCTTTGACCTGGCGCACGCTGATTTTGCAGGAGAGCTGGGCGGTGGCAGGGCTGTATCTCTCCAGAGAGAAGGCACAGTGCAGGGGCTGCTGGTTGCTGCACCACACTTGGGGGAACGAGAATTCCTGAGGAGGGAAAATAGAGAGAATAGATCACCGACATCGCACTCACAGGTCAATATGACCTAACCCAAATTATACATTATGTTAATATAAAGCCAAGTGATATAGTATTGTTGATGAAGTGCACAAATATAAACAGTTGTAATTTATCTTCTCCTGTTTATCCAATTCAGGGTCACAGAGGAGCTGGAGCCTATTCCAGCTACCATAGGGCGAGAGGCGGGGTACACCCTGGACAGGTCGCTACTCTATTGCAGGGCTAACACATAGAGACAGACAACCATTCACACCTATGGGCAATTTAGAATCACCAGTTAACCTAACCTAATGTCTTTGGACTGTAGGAGTACCTGTATGTATGTGTGTCATCATTCGGTCTATAAACACAACAGCTCAAAAAGTTTTGAATGAATTCTCATTAAACTTTGTAGGAGTGTAAAGTGGAGGCATGTTAACAATCCATTAAAATATGACTTACATCCACCAAGGTCATCAAGGTCAACTCAATGATTCATTGGTCTAAAATTGGCAAGAAGCCTTGTAACTTAGAAACTATGATTCTTATTAAGTGTGCTGTGTATTGTCAATGTGTAGAAAATACTGTATAAGATTGTAACACAACATGTCAAATTTAACCTCTCCTTCAAAGTCAACAGATTAATCTGAAGGTCAAAGTAATAATACTGCTATATAGAGCTATTTAAATATATGTTTCTTACTGCCATTGTTTGTACTGAGGACATATAGACATAAAGGGAATGATATATGGGGATTCTAAATATCACATTACTTTATTATGGCTTTGTTATGTACATTACAATAACACGTTATAACAGTTAGAATCCACAACAATGAATAAGTACAATTTTTTGAAAAAATTAAATGAACTGTGTAAAAAAATAATTATTATTTATTGCTAAAGATTTAAATGATTTACTAAACAATACAATGGATGCAATACATAAACCATATTCATAAAAAAATAAAAAAGTATATTAAAATTGGCTTCAACAGGGTAAATAGGAAAAGCCTTTGCACTTGTTTTTACTGCACTACAAATGTCTTAAAGTGCATAAAAAAACAATGTTATTCCCTTAAAAGTAAATACTTCCCAGAGAGTGAGTGGCCTTGACGGGGATTTGTGCTTTAGGAGTGTTTCTTGTGCCATTTTACCTTTTGTATAATTGTATCAGCAACAGGAAATCACAGTAACCACAGCGCCACTTGCTGGTAAACGCAAGAATGCATAGGAGAGTTGTACGAGCAACAGAAAGGCAAGTTATGGAGGTTTTTGGGGACAATGGATTATAACCAATTTTATATTTGATTCTCTGATAGACTTGTGTTCAGCTTATGTCTCTGCAGCTGATTGGTTTTTTTTTTTATTTAAAAAAGGATTTGCTGAACAGGCGACATGCATGAATGTTGCAGTAAACAAGGTGATTCCACCACCACTGCAGAGTGCAGCTCAGATTTACAGCTTTTGCTTGCTGAGGTCACTGTTTAGCAGGTTACCATGCACCAAAAGTGTTGTCATGCCCGCTCATGTGTGGTTTGCTTTGGTGTTGTGTTGGCATGTCATTCACCTCCTGTCAAGCATACTGTGGCCAATGAGGTTGGGCTGGGGGCAAATACAGCCATTTGTATTTGCATTTATATTTTCTAATCCTTCAGTGGTGAAGCAGTGTTTTTTTTTCTATGTTAAGGAGAAAATGGCAGAGAGCCATGAGTGACATCACAATTTCCACTAGCAACACATGGGATTACATCAGGGATTGGCTCTTCTTGACCCCCTTCTTGTTTTCAGTGTGTTGGACAGGCTGATGAGGTCAGGCAAGAGTCTTTTTGGACTATGATGTTTGCAGATGACATTGTGATCTGTAGTTTGCATCTATGTTTGCATCCAAAAAACCCCAAGAAGAAGATCACAATAAAGAGTGTCCTAGCATTTTATTTGTTTTTATCATGGCTGACACTGTAGAAAAACACCCGCACACTACCACACAGTAATTAACACATAATGCACCACCCACAAGTGTGACTGTTGGCAATGATGCTGGTCACTTGTGTAGGCTATGTTGAAGGGTCGACAAAGAATCACCACAGAACTCTAATTGAGCCATAAGGTGGTAGTGAGTACTACTAATGCAGGGTTTGGAGATTGTGACACAAGCAAAAAGCCAAGCGCTGAAGCCGTTAAGATTTTTGTTTCCATGGTTTAGAAACAAAGTTAGAGAGGCAAGGTTGAGATAGTTTGCACATGTACAGAAGAAGGATGTTGAATATGGAGCTACCAGGGAAAGAAAAGGAGCACAGAGAAGATTCACAGCCATGTAGAGGGTTGGTGTGACACTCCAGAATTAAGCATTTTGATTCAGACTTTGTGTGGTAGGAATAAACCATTTTTGTGTTTTCCAGAGGAACTAGATTGTAGCTCAAAATTGTGATTACATGCCGAACTGTGAAAATTAACTGTTGCTGATTTCTTGATCTGTGCTAAACGGATTTTTGCAATTTGAGTACTGGCTGAATTTCATTTTCTTTTCTACTGAATCAAATGCAGATGAAGTATTTGTGAAATTCCTGAATTGGCTGTGTCAAAGGTCACGGAGATGAAAGTCTGAACTGCACTTTAAAAAACAAGATAAGATATTAGAACTGAATAGACTCTTATAGCTGGAACGACAGCTACAAAGAACCTGGGTTATAATTAAACCGATACTTACTAACTCAAAAAGTTGTACTTTATCTTTTCATTCTTTAAACTGTTTTTAGGGATTTGCATGCACGATCGAAGTGCATTCTTCCACTTCTCATTTGCTCTCACAAACCTTGACTCTGGTCGCAGAGATCTGTAAAACACTTTCAGTGCCACATCGAAATGAGATGATTTGGGGCACTGTTCTACACGTGGCCACACCGTCACATACACAGCCACTTACATGAGGCAGGATGAAAGGTAAGAGCGGGCTTTGAAGTTTCAGTGATTCCAGGGTTTGATGTATTTATGCATGGAAATAACAACTGTTAAAGAGACAAAGAAGAAGTCATGATAAGATTTGCAAATAGAGCCTGAATCCCAGCGGAGTTACGCTGATAACAGAAGCAGCTGTGCTGTAAGCAGTCTACTGTACGGAGGAATTAGGTGCAGACGAAGAAGTTTGCCTTTGATGTATAATTAATTTCAGTGGAGGGGCACATCTTTGAGGAAATGTCCTTGACCTCTGTTCGACTCCATCTCGGCCATATCTGCATCTTGCAAAGTGACCTGTCTGTGTGGCAGACTTAGCACATGTGGCTTTGATCTGGGCTGCCCAGTGCAGCTCACGGCAGAAGATAATGGAATCTGGAATCAGAGGCGAACGGGGGGGTGATGGACGTAGAAAAGCTGGGATGCTCTTTAGCTGACTTGATGTATGGCTCGATGCTCTGCTATTATTCTGCACCTGCTCGGGCGAAGCAGGTTGGTGCTGTCTGCCGTCCTGAGGCCTTCATAAATAAGGCGGTGCACAGGGTAGCTGTCTTTGAAGCGCTTTCACCCTGTATTCACATCTTTAAGTCACAGCGGTGTTACAGTGAGGACAACAGGTACACAAACAGAGGCCACTGATCTAATACAGTTTGCATCTTAATGGTCCTGAAAGCAAAGCAAACACAGAGCTATTAATCACTGCTCACATCCTTCTTCATGGTCCTTGTGTGAAAGAGAGAGAGTGGGTGTCTGTAAGCCACTTTACAGCAGAAGTCACACTAAAAGAGCAGTTTAAATGACAAAATGGTGCAGAAAGACCAAAAACAAACGCAACTGGGACATTATAGAGCCTAAATTAATCAATTTCTGTTGTGCGTGTCTTATTATATATGGGGACAGAGCTTAAAGAGGGCCTTGGGTTGCTCCAACCCTCTGAGGGCCCATCAAAATCAGCGCAACCATATCACGGTACTTTCAGCAGCTTCTCTATTTTCCAAGGAGTTCCCACAACAGATAGACCCAAAAGTTTGATTTGGTACTGATTTTTATACCAGGGTTTTAATCCTGACCCCAATCCTTCCATTAATTATATTTCCCAGTCCCCCCCCTCACGTAACTGGGTTTTCTTTTGCAAGTGAATGTTAACCGCTACACTATGTGGCATAAATTGCTCATGCATGAGCATGTCCTGGTTTACCCTCCTTTCTGAATCTAATAATAACTATTTAAGACAGGGGTGTCCAAAGTCCGGCCCGCGGGCCGCACCGCGGTCCATTTTTAATTGACCCTCAAGTAATTTTATGAATAGAATAGAATATGGCCCGCACTTCAACTTTTGCTTAAGTGTATTGCACTTCTTAGTTTTAACACCAGGGGGATCAAGGCAGTTGCTTAACCAAAAAGGACAATCACAGAAGAAATTTATCCCCAAGTTACTAAACATGGCAGAACCAAAGAAGCGAAAGTTAGAAAGTGAGTGCAGAAAATTTCAGACACGGTGGGAGAGTGAATATTTCTTCAAAGAATTAAAGGGGAAGTGTGTCTGTTTGATCTGCACTAAAACTGTGGCAGTTATGAAAGAGTATAATGTACGGCCAGTAGCGGTTTTAGATACGGGCGACACGGGCGGTTGCCCGGGGCGGCATCACGGGCATCGGCAAAAAAAAATAAATAAATTGAAAAAAATGCTCGTACTCATGCTGCCCCGACATCAGCCAGCGCATATTGGGAATGTCATAGGCACCGATCGGTTTTCTATCGCCCATTTGCTGGGAGTAAGGGCGCCCTCCGTTTGCGAGGTGCACCTGCTGCTTGCGGCACAGGGAGGAGAGGGCGGGGCGGCGGGGGATTCTCTGGCTGGCTGGAGCAGCATCTAATAACCAACTTGTAAAATAAAGCAAAATAAAAACAAAACAACAAACACGAAAACACCAGACATTATGATACAGACTCATAATTTGCACCGATGTTTTTTCGAAATTCTATACACGAAAACTGAGCACGAGAGCCCTCGGTGCGCCTGCGCGCTGCTGAAGTCAAAGTAAACTTCATTGTCATCTCCGCTACATACAGTCCAGTATATAGAGAGACGAAACCACGAGGCTCCAGTTACAGCAGTGCAAATAAACGAACAATAAATATAGTAGAGTAAGAAAATAAATATACACTTTAGGACTCGGGGTAAAGGGATCAATAACAATTTAAAATTTATAATTTACAGTTTGATGATTTAAAGTCTCACACATAACCCGTCGAAAGCGGAGGGAGACCTGCTGCTTCCAAATAGAGCACATTTCATTCATAATGTTGTAAATCCAAGCCCATTATGTATTCATGATTTGAATCCTGGGTTGTGTGAAATCCCAGAAATACACCCTAGACAAAGTGAATCTGTGAACTAAGGTGTAGGTGTATTAGGTTATGTTGTGGTGATCCTCTGGTTGAGGGATGGGTGTTCATACTGGAGTGCAAAATTAAAACCGATGGAAGATGGACAAGAAAAGTTCAAAGCCATCAGGTGCTCAGTTTAGAAAAAAGAGAAAAGAAGAGGAGAAGAAACGAACAAAAGATCCAGGTAAACAGATGTGTCATTGGATAATGGCAGGTCATCCTGAAACAATCAGAATCAGAATGCTTTATTAATCCCTAAGGAAATAATGTGGATTACAGTTGCCCCAAGAAGAAATGGTAAAAATAGTAACAGTAACAGACTAAACTCCAAACAATACATTATGTTACAGATTTTAATATTAATTAGTCATTGTCAATTGTTGATTTGTCCTGTTCTCATTGTATGACGAATTATGATGGCTGTTTGGTAGCCGTTTGCATACTATGCATACTCTCTCTCTCTCTTCATATGTGTGTGTGGACAACAGTTTTATGTTAATGTACAATCCTTAACATGTTTTGTGTGTGTGTGTGTGTGTGGGGGGGGGGGGGGGGGGGGGGGCACCAGAGGGAGAGTTCGCCCAGGGCGCCAAACAGGCTAGGACCGCCACTGTGTACGGCGTCATTATGAAACCAAACATCAGGCCTATGCATCCTACACTGGTGCTGAGCGAAAGCAGAAATTAAAGCAAAGGGTAGCTATCCTGCAGGGTCAGCAACAGTATTTTTTTCGTGCTGAAATTGTCCAGGAAAAGGCTCCAATAGCAGCTATGAGGTCGCCCAACTCATCGCAAGACATGGCAAGCCTTTTTCAGATGGAGACCTCATAAAACGCTGCCTCGTTAAAGTCCCCGAAATAATGTGCCCAAAAAAAGTGCAGGACTTCAACAACGTCAGCATGTCCAGAAATACAGTTGTGCCACGCATTGAAGACTTGACAGCCAACATTAAATTGCAACTGTCTGATAAAGCTGTGCTTTTGATTTTTACTCCATCGCATGCGATGAGAGCACCGACACCGCACAGCTGCTAATTTTTTTTTTGCGGGGAGTGGACGAGAGCACGAGCACTTTAGGTGAGTAAAAAATACATTCCACAGTACCCGTGTGTTAATATGCAGGTGCACATGCTTCAAATATCAATAATGCGCATCAATTCTGTCACTACCCTGCTTTTGCACACCACTTTCTTATATGCGTTTTTCTTGTTAACACACAGAGTACACACCGCTGTGCACAGCGCACGCACACGCAAAGTCAGCTGATCTCATCTGATGCAGATTTGCTCCTTGATCAAGTGACATTTGTCCGGATTTTTGGCAGGAGTGGCGTACGATCAGCACCGCGGCTGGATGGCCCGATTTACATACCCAGCGCAGCTGATACTCAGCAGAATAATTTACTAAAATTATATGCACTCCTGTTATTAAGTCCAGTTCAGTCTGTTAATATTGATAACGGTTTCAAACGAACGTTAATATGTGTGTTGCTAAGCCTAAGAACTTAAATAACAAGCTTGAAATGTACCCGTCCCATTTTCCCCTTAATTGTTTTTTCTCTGTGCTGTAAATCTTCTGTCTAAGAAGAAATCTGCTGCTGTTCTGAGAATGAGCTACCAAAGCTTTTTCTGAATAAATCAATAAAGATCCATTTATGGAAAGCTGTGATGAAGGCAGTTTTGTCTTTAATTATATTCAACAATATAACACATTTGACCACTTTTAAATGATTTTTCTAACTTTAATACGCTACAGTTAAGGTTATATACCTAATTTCTAGTAAGTGGCCCAGCCCCTCCTATATTTTTATGTATGTGGCCCTCAGTGAAAAAAGTTTGGACACCCCTGATTTAAGAAATAAAACATGAACCTTGCTTTTAATATGACATTATCAAGATCAAGATTGTTTTTCCCATGGTTTTTCTTTTTTATTCCCTCTGTTCGCCGTCAAAAAGAATTCCGATTTTCGGTACTTCCATTTGGACTGTTAGGACTCTGGGTGGACCTTAAGAGTCCAGGGACATAATAAAAGGCAGCTGTGCCTCCTCAGCTGAATTTTACTGACATCCTTTTACAACTAAGTGAAATGAAGTCACAGCATTTTATAAGGAAAGCCTTTAACACACATTAGCAACAATTCTCAGTAGTAACAACCAAGCTTATTATTCAGGCAGTGGCAGCTTAGTGCATCTGTACCAAAACGATGCAACTAAGGACACCGACCCACAAGGGCTCAGCAGCTGATGGTGATGTACATGTAACACAATGACTGCAGAGAGCAGGTCGTCTACTATTTGAAAAGTTGGTCGTTCGATCCCTGGATGTAGGGAAACATGCTTGTATGAATGGGTATGAATGGGGGAATGAGACATGCTGTGTAAAGTGCTTTGAGTAAAGAATCGGTCCATTTACTATTTACTTCACATGGGCCATGCTGGTCAAATCTAGGAACTACAAAGAGGTCATTAGCTTGTGCAGCTAGTTTTAAAGCACGACATCACTGGAAAACTTTTTTAATTGTCTTAATTTCTCTCTGAGGTCACAAAGATGTAAAAATATGCTTTATCTAGGACTGATGTATGTTTTACAGATCAGAAAACCTAAACTGATTAGACAAGCAAGAGATTAGCTCAGCTGCAGACTAAGCCAGGCTGAACACAAAGAAAACTTAACAGGCTGTTCACTTAAATCACAAATCTGAAAGGTTAGTTTGGAACTGACTGGCAAAATGTCAAAAGGACTGCAGGATGTCTTCAGTTCACTATGATTTATAAATGAAAGCATTTTATATTCAGATGTTTTTTTACTTACAAAATAGGAAAATTATACAAATCCATTATGCCTAATGGATTCCATACGCAGAGAAATAGATGAAAATGATTATACAGTAGAATTATTTCCCCTATAATAATATCTCTTTATCCTTAACTCCAATTCATTGCTGAAAAAAATAAATGAGCTCACACTGAAACCCAAATGGCAATCAATAAAAAGCAGAACATCACAATCATTTAATAACATTTAAAAATGACAGCTTATGGGAAGGTAAGAAAATAATAAACCTAATCATTATTTCATTAAAATTGTGCAAAGTATTATTGTGTATAAATATTACTGGAGTAATGAATCAGTTGTCTTCTTAGGTATTAAATGTGATTTTGTTTATAACAAAAACCAAGATTCCCTTTTTTAATCATAAAAAGTTTATTTTGATTAATTTGAACTATTTTGTGGCGAAAGTAACAGTCAATATGAATTTCTATGTTCCCTTATATTTAAATGTAGATTTACATGACAGTCATATCAAAATGTGTTTACAAATGTTCTTTTTTATTAGTTTTACTTTTTATTTGGACCAAATATCAGTCTGATCCTCATGGCCATGAGCTGATTATAGATGATTCGTCGGCTCTTTGACTGTTGTTTACTACACCAAACACCTATGTAGTGTCCTCTTTATTTTCATTCTAGTAGACCATTTTTTGTTTTAAAAATCAGTTTTATTGTTTTGTTCAGTTGTTTTTTTTCTATAATGTAGAAAAGAACCATTTTAGTTTTTTAAATTACCTTCAAGTTAGAAAATCAAAGCTGTGACACTAAAAGTGAAGCGGGTTGACGATACCAAAAAACTGGAGTGTGCAGACTGATACTGTCTTTGTGAGTAAAAGTGGGTAACCAATAAGTATAAAGAAATATTCTATACAAAAAGAAAAAAGAAACTAATTGTGACAGCTAAGTAACAATTAATTGTTGCTGCCTGAAGTAATGTCAAGTATTGAGAAATGCTGCTTGTGTTAAAACATGTTTTAAAAAGAAACAACAAAATTGAAGTAATATTCACAGATAATATTTAAGTTTTCTCAAAAGGCGATTTAAATTTACTCACACAAAATGTCATAATGTCATCTATATAAAAATTCTTTTTCATAACGTCAGGTTAAAAAATTAAAACAGCAAGAGGCCATAACATGGACCTTATATACTGTTGCTCTTAATTAAATGTTAAATGCTAATGTTTCTAACGTTAATGAAAAGTGAACAACAATAAAGTTCTCTCCATAAGCATCTTACAATGAGGGTACCAGATTCAACAGTACAGTAATTAATGCCAACTAGAAAATCCCTAAAACTGATTAACAGGAAAAACAGGTATAAACACATCCGAGCGCTGCTCACACTCCTGCTTAATAAATCAACCCTGGGAGGAGCAGAATTTGCAGAAACACCGCACTAATTAGCTCGAGGGAACAAAAGCACAATCTTGCAAATTACCACTTACATACAGTATATGTTTTCAGTTCATGTTTTGTCACTTCCTGCTGTGGTTACCTGACATGTGGTAAAGGGTTTGATGCTCCACAGAAACTGGGGAACATCCTGGATGGACACCTGCAGGCTGAAGGTGTTTGCTCGGAAAGGCAACATCTTTGGCTCCTCAAGGAGCTGACCGCCTCTGGTCTTCTCTGCAGCCACCACTCCCTGAGGTGGAAAGGAAAGGGAAAAACAGACAGAAGAAGAGAGAAAAAAGCAGGTTAGAAAGGTCATAACCCAGAAAAATGGGAAGGGAGGACGGGGAATGAAAGTAAAGGAAAGTAAAGCAAAGATTAAAAGAAAGGAAAGAAAATGACAAAAGCAAAAAGGAAAGCAAAGGTAAAGATGAGAGGTAAAAAGAAAAGGAAAGGAAATGCAAAACCAAAGCACAAGAGAAGAAAAGAAATATATGGTAAGGAATGATAAAAGGAAAGTGAGAGTATGGAGGGAGGAGAGTTAGAAAGAGAGTCAGAAAAACACAAGAAAAAGATGAGAGGAAGAAGAAAAAGAAATGAGATTACTGCTAGAGAAAAATCAAGAACACAGCAGTGTCCTCCTTCCTTTTTGAATGTACACTACCTTTGCATATCAGCAGAAACACCTGTTGCTAATCCTTTCCTCTGTCACATCTGCTAATTGACTCATCTCAAATATTAGCACAGAGGCAGGCTGCCAGCGACTGACGTCAAGTCTCAACTGAACAAATCTTACAAGTCACACTCTCACATTAGCATCACGCTTGCAGCCTCGATGTGACAGCTTGAAGCTTGAATTTAATGCTGGGGGGGAACTTGTGTGAACTCGGCAGGGGATGGGTACGTGTTTGGCGGGAGGAGGGGTGCAAAGGTCTATCGCCCAAATTGGATTTGTGATGATGAGGGAGCACTTTGATTGTCACTTGCAGGTATTCATCTGTCATCATCGTTCAGCGCGGCAGTGGGATGGTTTGTCGTCTGGCACGTCTGTCCTCGGCCACCTCAATCACAAAAGTAAAAAGGACGAGAACAGAGCTGTGACTAATGTCAGGTTGCACTGATTGATTCTGACTGAGTGTCCGTATGTGAAAGGACTTGTCTGTGCATATGTGTGTGTGTGTGTGTTTGCATGTGTGCTTGCAGAAAAGCATGCTCGGGGCACGTGGCACACTGTGAATGCTGTTGGTGTGAAAACAAATCAGCTGTTGGCAAAATGCAGATAAGATACACTTGTGACAGTAAAGAGCGGGAAATATGGTGTCACTCCTTTGCCATCTGTCTTTGTTCTTACTCTGTTGGCCTGAGACTGGCCAGATCACGTTGGATTTCATTGGTTTTCCCCTGTTGCAGTGGGCTAGCTATGATCTGTGGTAACATCCCCACTTTTGAACTGATCTGAAGCTGTCAAGATGCTGTGATTGAAGCCATCTGTAGACTCTTCCTGATCTGCTGTTTGACACATCACACACCACTGATGTGTCTCAGATCATGTCTTGCACCTAAGGAAATGTCGCAATACCAGTCAAGAATGTTAAAGCCTTCCAGAAGAATAAAGTATCAAAGTCGAAGGAGGAATTCAAACATTCAAAATGTTTAACCCTCATCCTACTGACTGAGGTCCACAGAGACCCCAGAGGTGTATCTTTGGCCATGTTTATTAGATGTCTTTTTCATTATTCCAACTTTTTTTTATGGTTTTGTCAATCAATTTATTTCGAATGATGCCACATGACTGTTTTCTAGTTATGTTTTAATTATTGCTTTGCAAAAATACAAATGCTTTGGAGTCCCAGGGAGACCCCTGTCAAAAGCACCCAATTAAGCAAACTCAGATGCTGTCGGTGCATTTATCCTCTGGGTGGGCAACTTCCCAGGCTGAAAGCTATCAGAATTGTCTGATCTACTTGAGAGGGCTGGGGAATGCCGTAGTCATGCCACACATAAAAATTAGAATCATTACAGACACATTGCAAGCCTTAATCCAAGCAACAATGACCCTCCTGGGAGTGAGAAAAACGCCACCTGCTGATATGACTGTCCAATGCTCAGCTGAAAATTCTACTCCAAAAAGTGTTACCTTTGCTCCTGAAACAGATAGACAAGAACTTAGCAACTGTTTGGTCTCCCATATGCTGATGTAGATGAGAAAGGATGAAAGGATGAGAGAAACTGTGTACATTAACTGTCTGAAATGTGTATTTAACTAGTTGATTTCAGTTTCCAGACCCTGTACAATCATAAGCGATCTCGGTTTGCACTGCCAAGCATAAGTCAGACTCTTTCTTGCGTGGTGCTCTTCTCCACCACAGCAGCCCTTTGTCATTGATTCAGTTCAAAATCTCTATGGGCAGAATTTCTAGCTGCAACAAAGGTGTGGAGGGCATTCAGTCTTAATAAACAGCTCACTTAAAATTAGTCTAGTCTCCAAGTGTCTGCATTTGGGTCCCCTCTCCAAAACGTAAATTACTTCACTGACTCCCACTACAATGTAAAATTACCTTTAAAATTATTTTAATAGTTATGGTTTGACCCCCCCAGTACGTGTCTGACTTGCTCACTGTCAGACCTCTCAGGTCATCAGGTACAGATCTTTTAACTGTTCCCAGAATCAGATCTAAGTGTATTGAAGGCACTTTCAGTTAATGTGGTCTTGTTCTTTGGAACAGGCTGCCTGCTGACTTGAGATCAATTACATCTGTGTGTACATTCAAAAACAGACTAAAAATCGTTCTGCTCACACACTTACACTCAGTAGTTGTTTTTTGTTGTAAACCCACAGTTTTTTAAATGTCTCCATTTTCTGTTTTAAGCACATTGAGTTTTATTTTATTATTGCATCTTACCAGTGTTGGTCAAGTTAGGCTACTTGAAAAAAGTAATCAGTAACTAATTACTGATTACTTCCCCCCAAAAGTAATCCCATTACTTTACTGATTACTTATTTTCAAAAGTAATTAATTACTTAGTTACTTAGTTACTTTTTGAAAACACGATTTACAACCTGAATAGGTGATAAAGCGATAGATCTTTCAGTCCAATTCTACTTTTTCTGCATAATCCATCATACAAAATGTAATCAAATGGAAAAGTCTCTTTTTAAAACTTGTTTTATTAGTTTTAATCTTCTAACTTTATGCATCAAGCAAAAATTTAATTATATGCAACATTCTCTGACTGGAAGAAATTTGTTTAACATTTAAACCTATTTTCTGCACATTCCAGCACATAAAATAAAATATTTTTTTGTGTTTACACTGACTCTTTCAAATAGATGCAAGTAAAACACAGCAGAAAATAAATAAAATCAAAGACTAGCGGTCCTGTTGCTCTATTTTCACCTGTATAGCAGGAGTGGCGTAGGCGTAGGTTTACCCTGGTGCAGGTGTGCCGCAGCGGTCAGTGGAAGAATCCGCGAGTTTCTCTGTGAGTTTCGCATTAAGTGGTAGCGCACTCCTTGTGCTTGCTTGGAAGTTTAGGGGGGTTTTTTGCTTTAAAAAGTTTTCTTCCCACGCACAACAGACACTAATGTTTTTGTCACTTTTTATGGAATCAAACTCAAAATAAGGTCAGTACTTCCACGCTTTAAACGCTGCACCCTCATACTCTGTCCCGCACTCGATATATTAGATAGATTGTTGATCTGCACACAGCTGTTGTCACGAACGTCGCACTTGCTTACGTCACTGTCATGAGACATTCTCGCAAAAAAATCACGGTTTCAGTAACGCAGTAACGCAGCGTTCCTACGGGAAAGTAACGGTAATCTAATTACCGTTTTTGCAATAATAATCCCTTACTTTACTCGTTACCTGAAAAGAGTAATCGGATTACAGTAACGCGTTACTGCCAGTCTCTGCATCTTACAGTAAATAATTCTTGGGGTCCCCTGTCATTATTCCATTTATATATAGTCCATATAAATGTAGTGGTATGATGAGCACTAGAGTGAATTTCTGCAACGACATTGTTGAATGACAGATTGGTTAAACCAATAACACAAAAGATGAGTACGTAGAAGTGCTACAAGCCTTTACAGATGACAGCGCAAAGAGAAGGAAAGAGACTTGACTAAGACTTCCAAGGTTCATTTAAGTTAAAAAAACTAATTACAGAACTTAAAATTCTACAGGGTCAATGCCATAATCCTGTCTGATAACAGACTAGTCTTCCAGCTGCATAATTTTCTCAAGTTCGGCTGCAGCAATCAGGAAATACAAAATGGGAATAATTTTAATGATGTGAAATTTCTAAGACTATACAACATTTTTTAAGATAGGAGCAACTATTTTCAATATAAAGTGGAGTAATGAAAGAAGTTAGACTTTTTATGTGAGTTTCGTAAACCAAGATGATCTTTTCTTTGTCTGTCTGTCATGCGTTCAGATTAGCACATTAATATCAGCTCAGTTTGAGAATCGTGACTGTAGGGGGCCATTTTAATGACTGGAATTGCCCAGTCTGACAGGTGATTGCTTGTCTAACTATTATCTCCATGGATTCAGCTTCAGTTCAATTCAACGTTTTGTTGTAAGGTAGAGACCCTACAATTAACAAAACTTTTATTTGACTCCAAATGTATTGATATGAGGCTGCAGAATTCACGGGTGTAGTAGAATTTTTTTTAAAGTTGACTATCAACTTTGGCGCAGTCTATATGTGACTCGCAGTCACTGCTTTAATTCATCCCAAAGGTGTTCGATCAGGTTGAGGCCTTTCAAGTTCTTCTACACCAAGCTCACACATTTATATCTTAATGACCCAGTCATGGTGGAACAGGAAGGGGCCATTACCAAACTGTTCCCACAAAGTTGGGAACATGAAATTGTACAAAATGTCTTGGTATACTAAAAATTAAGAGTTTCTTTCACTGGAACTAAGGGGTCAGGCCCAACTCCTGAACTCCAAAGCCAGGCCCAAGCAACCCATTGTTTCACAAATGTCTGTAGAAGCAGGGTTAGGTGCTTGATTTTACACACCTGCAGCCATGAAGGTGATTGGAACCTGAATTCAGTCATTTGGAGTGAATACTGTGTAGGACAGTACACTGAATATCTCTTGGTATTGGAGTGTTGGTTAGACAAAATTAGATGAAAAATAAAATTTTTTATTATTTTTAAATATGATGCCAAACGATTCAGGAGAATAAGCTTCAGAGTTAAAATAATTGTAGGTGGCAACCCAGCACTTAAATGTCACCACAATTTATAGGGCTGCTCAAATCTTCACCCTCTTAAGCAGTTAAAGGTAGTCTGCATCCGAGTGAAAGTCTCCACACGTCAGACTTAAATTGCTTATGATAGGGTTTTTGTGGGAAGGGAACCGTTCTTTTGTGCAACCTTCACTGTTTGGAGGTTAAAGTGTTGTATAGCAACAAAACCCCAGCTGGCATTACCATAGCTGCAAACTCATCACACCTTTCAGATGTATGCATTTTTAAAAAAAGGTTACCCATGTAAACTGTGGGTGAAAATTTCATTCAAGGGTGAAAATCCAGTGCTTTGCACCAAGGTCTAATTAAGGGATTAATTAATGGCCTATTCATTATGCTTTATGAATGTATGTATGAATGCATGTTTTACTGCTCAAAAACAATAAACAAATAGGATTTAGTCTCTCTATTTTTGGACTTAGTCTGTTTTGCTTTAGCCGGCAAAATAAAATTTCAAACATGCTCGGTGCAATTTGAAACACATCTTATTTTCAGTTTGTCAACTGTAACTCCTCCTCCTCATGGCAGATGGCAAATAATCTTGTTTGCGATGTGGGTGAAATAGGCTCTGGATATGTGCTTAAAACACGTTAACAATTGTATTATTACCTTTCCTGATGTGCTGTTAAAACACTCAAATTATGCTTCTCAATGAAGTGACGAAAGGTCACAAGGATCTATTGTGATAAAAAGCATTGGATTAATTTTTAGAAATTATTTCTAGCTGATGTTAAAATTCAGGAGTGATTCTCTGCCAAGGCTAAAGACTAAAGGTTGAGGTGAAAAGTATTTTCTAGGAGCATTTTCATTGCTAGGAAAGGTCTGCCAGCAGAATACTAATGTAGGTGGTATTTTCGGGTAGCAAGTTTTATCCACCTTCTCTCCAACATGACTAAATGCTGTGACCTTGGACATGGACTTACTTTTGGTGGAGGGGATTGTTATTTCTGCTCATTCGTAAGGAACAAGACACTTTCTTTTTGTCTTTGTTGTTACAAGTTGGTGATTTAAGACCTGTTAATGGCTAAATTCAAAATTAGGTGGTTTTTAAAGGGACAGTGATGCTGCAGATTGAGAAAACAAAAAATCTTCCAAATACTTTTTTTTTTTTTACAGCTGTAACTTTTGTTTTATTGATTTCAATGATGACGTACAAAGTTAGCAACTGCAAAGTCAATCTTGATTTCTTCTTCCAAATATTTATCTTTTGTGAATAAGTGCTAATAGAGTTATGGACCACAACATTAAAACCATGGTGGTAAAGTGAACATCGTCTGCTTGGAAATCTTGGGTCATGGCATTCATGTGGATGTTGCTTTAAAATACACCACACACCTAAACACTGATGAAGACCAATCATACCCTAGAGCTGCAACAGCGCTGCCCGATAGCCATAGCGTTTCCACCAGAGTAATGTGCATGCAACATTGCAAAATCTGCTTGGGAAGAGAGAAACATGAAGAAGACCCCAAGGCAACTTCCCGTATATCATGCACCCACTGAATGCAGAGAAATGTCCTGCACACAGCGCCAAATAATTCCAAGTATTGTCTACCAATTTACTGGTGCCAGGACTGTGATGTTTACGTGATGTAGTTTTTATATTTATTTAGCAAAAATTGTGAATGTGGGCATTATTGTATGTAAACCACTGTATGTGACAAAGGTCTTAGAAGAGATGCAAAACATAAAGAATGACATTGCATGTTTGTTTTTTCCATTTGTGTTTTTTCATATTTCTTTTCATACATTGTGCTGTGTCAAAGAAAACATCAGATTCCTGCAATTTTTCTTTTTTTCTTTTTTGCTTTCAACTAGAAAAATGAAAAAAAAGAAAAGAAAAATGGCTCTGTCACACAAATGTTTGTGTTGCATGAGGCTTCCTGTTGATCCAGAATCCCGGTCTGTGATTGACTTTGTGCCGGAGCTTGGAAAACACACAGCAGAGATGTGGCGCTAACAAATAGGAGCCCAGGGGACATCCTAAAGTCTGGCATCTGCTCGGCAGGCTGGGAATTCGTAAACCAAATCCAGAATGCATTTTAAAGCCAGCTGCCGCTGATGTCGGCAGCATGGCAGAAGGTTGGTCAGGAGGTAGTCAGTCACGAGGCTCGCTATGCTCTGTTCAGTCTTCCTTTACTCAAGCCTCTCTCAGTAGGACGGAGAGCTTGATTTCCCTCATGTTCACTGATGAGATTTCAATGATTAAAACCCTATAGGTTGGTGAAGGATAATCAAGTCAAACGAGATTTTTAGAAAAGAATGATTGGTGAACGTTTGAATGGGAGCGATTACAGTACGGCACACTATGTCTGACTCTATTAAAAGAATAAGAAGAGCATCCATCAAGTTGCTACAGAGTGTTTAAAACACTGCTGTATTGTTTCTCTGTGGTAATGAATGTGCAATCACTCGTATCTAAAAGAGCACATGTTGCGGTCCCTGCTGCCTCAGAGAGCGCCGGCAACAACCACACAGATGATGTTCATTGTGAATGTGGGCCACGGCCTACAGTGCAATCTGCACTCTCCTAACAGAGTGGAAAATATTCATCTTTGTGTTTAAAGGTACAAATACATAGCTCAAGTATTGGTGGACATTTGCAAAAAGACTGAAATTTCAATTTAAGAGTCCTGGGAAATAAAGTCAGCAAATACAACACAACATGAAAATCACTTAACAGTGGTATGAGGCGAGGTTAAAAAAATAATTAAGCCATTTGCAGAGCTTAACTTTGTTTGTTTTATTTTTGTCTACATAGACAGAAATTCACATTTAACAGTTACTGTTACATTTGCACTCAGAAACCTTCATGTTCTATAGGATTGTAGGTAGAATGCAACCAGCTGAGACAGGTGACTCGAGTCCCTTGGAGTTGTGCTCATTGACAAAGACACATTCAGACCGACAGTCGGCAATCTGTCTGGATTTGTAAATTAGACAGCAATTATTTGCAAAGGTTGCACAACCTCTCTGAGAGCGATTGCAGTTTGTCAAAGTCAGACTGCAACTGTTTGCAGAAAAGTTGCTTCCTAACAGGCTACCTGTGCAATCACCTTGTGATCAAAAGCAGTCGTGACTGTGCAATACTCTCAAGCTGTGCAACCATTTAGTCACCACAAGTTGCAATTAGTTGCAGAATTCTGGAAAAAGAAAAATTTATATAATCACCAGAAGCCACCCATCTGCAATTTTCTTGCAGATGTATAGAGAAAGCTGCTGTCCTGTTTTTACTCATGTGACTGAATGATTACCTTGCTCTGAATTAGGTGTTAGCTTTATCAAGATGTCTTGCTGTTGATGTCCAGTGTTGGATGGTTTTTCAATAGAGTTGTTTTACTGCAGGTTTTCTCTTATCCAGTCTCTTTCAACCTAAATAATGATGGTGGACATGTTCACCTTGAGGTTTCAAAACGTGAGTTTAGAAGCCAACAGGTGACATCACAGCAGCTATATCCATCTTTTATACTGTCAATAGCTGGAACTGAATTTGTGAAATTTCCTTTTTAAAAGCTGGAAACACAACACAATAAAATCCTATCATAAGTGTAAAACCGGATCAAAAAGGAAGACAAACATTTGTCATGGCCAGAAAAGGTGCGCTAGTAGTTCAAAGTCAAACTCTGCACTGTACCACAATAGAGGGTGCAAGGTATGACAAGAGAATTTAGCTGAAAAAACAGTTTATGTAGATCCAGCAGATAGAAATCAGCCATGTCTGTTATGTATGGATTTGTTTTTATTGATTTGGAAGTGAAAGTAGAAAACTCAAGTGACAACTGCTGACGAACATCAGGACAGAGAACTAGCAGGAGGTTTGCGCAGCTCAAAGATTATGCTTCACTAAACACACCAGAGGAAACAGCATATACTACAAGACCTGAAAAAACGTTTTGTGTGTGTGTGTGTGTATGTGTGTGTGTGTCTTTGTTGGGGTAAGGGGGGCTCTTTCTCAGAGTAAGATTGATTGCATGGAAGTCTCTTTATTCCATCAAGGCAAGTGTCAGACCTAAAAACACCTTTAAAAAAAATCAGTGATCCTTTAAATCTGCACTAACCTGAACATTTCTGGCCACCTATGGGCAGGGTGTAACATAAGACTGATGTCGTAACAACTTCCAAAGTTGACACAAAAGTTTTTTGTGCACTCCACAATAAGGTGGCAATTTTCACTTTTTAAAGTCTCTACAAGTGCATAAAAGAAATGTGACTGTCTGGCTAAATCTGGCTAAATCTGGCTAAATCCATCACTTGCTAACTCGGGGTGCTTGCCTTTAGATTACTATAAGTAGCTGCCTGCCTGTTGAGAGTGACCAAAAACAGTAAAGTTGTGGATCATGTAACCAAATAAAAAAAAGGCAAAAACATGTAAAGGGAAATGCTACTAAGAAACAAACCTGCATGAATGTACTGAGTTTACATGTAGAAATGAGCAATATATGCAATAAATCTTTCATAGGTGGAGTTGTAAGCTGTAGCGTGTCCAGCGGGGTGGCCAACCAGACTGGCCACCCCAGGTGCCACCCCGAAGCCAAAACAATAAAATCCAATGAAATATCAAATGTACGATTATGTTTTCACAGTGAAGCTCAGATATCCGAGTGTAAGTGAATGCAGCGTCGGCTTCTGCGCTATGAGCATCATGTTAGCAAAGGTAGGAGAGCCAAGCACGAAAGAGGCACCACAGAAAACAGTTTTTCGGCGAAAGATTAACAGTTTAACATAGCTGGAGGCCATCGAGCATGGTGGAGCTTCCACAGCGGCTAGCAGGTGGTTGAGGGAAGGGGAGGCAGGAGGAGAGACCCGAGGCAGCCGCCAGTCCGAGTGTCAGGTGAACTGAACTTCAGGTAAGAAGTTATGACCTGCAGTCTATCTGGGTCAGATATAAACTAAGTTTAGGTGGAGTTTATTTTCGTTGTGCTGACTTTTTACAGTCAGTTACAATAACTCATACTGCGTACTAGCTAGCATGACGGAGTTTCTGTACAGCTGGGTGGGTGCTGTGATGTTACTGATGGTGAACTTTATTTTATTCATAAGGTTAGTTAGTAGAGTTGCCAACAGCTCCTTAAAAAATGGAATGGTCCCTCATTCAGAGAAAATATTACAGGTTTTGTATTGAGCTGAGAAGAGACAGTTTGTACCGGACTTAAGCTAGAATGAAAAAAAGACACAAAGCTGGAGTTATTCTGCGTCTTTGCTGCACAGCTGCCTCTTTTCCTCTTCTCCTCTCATTCTCTCCCCTCTCTCTCCTGTTGCTACTTCAATCATGAAACTGATCAATGATCAGCTGATCGGCTTTTCTCTTGTTTATCTCCCACTTTGCGCCAGAAAGAGGAAACCAGCAGATGTCGCACTAAACAACAGCAGCACGTTTAAGCTTGATCAGCTGTTGTTAGAATTTATTTAATATTACTTTCTAGTATCAGCCGATGTTTGCTGGAGCCACAGCTGTAAAGCTGCTGGTCATGATATCGGTTTGGATATGTGGTGAGAGGGGAACATGAAGATGAAACCAGGAGATGTCCTTACTGAATCATCAGAGCTGAACAGGTGATGGAGAAACAGGTTTACCTTTTAGGTGACATGGATGAGTTGAAGGGAAGTTATGAACTGTTTCTGAGAGACAAATAACACCAGGATCCTTTTCTACGTAGCTGACAGCTGGTAACTGTGCAGGGGTGGGTCTAGCAAAGCTATGCCAGGGGGCCAGGTAGAGCATTAACAGGGAAAGGGGGGGACAAGGAAATACTTTTCTTTCTTATTCTCATTTAAAATATCTCGCTTTTATTAAATAATTATCTGAATCTTGCGAACAAAGTTTTTATCTGACATAAAATTGATAGAAATCATACATATACCAACAAGACAGTGTACATCACTGTCACAACAGCGTTTGTTTTCATTCAAAGGCTTTATGGCTTTAATACCTGGTGGGCCGGTCTCTGGTCAAAATGCCCAATTTTTTGTCCCAGTCCAGCCCTGCATGTTAATACTGGCAGTGTCACCATGCCAGCTGACTGTATTTCATCATCAGCCAGTGTTGTTCTTTATACATCAATATTACCAAAGTTTATCATAAGGCAGCATAGAAAGTATTTACTTGCTTTCAGGTTTCATTCAGTTGTTAGTCTTTTCAGTTGTTTCCCCACTTTTTTCCTGTTTCAAACTCAAACACCAGTTTGTGAAAAGATTATCTTCTTTTTTTAATAGGCAGATAAAGTTTTGCATTGGCATTGGCTAATTTGCCAATTGTATGTTAAAAATGTTCGTATTTTAATATTTAAAAATGTTTTTGCCCAAAACATACGTGCACTATATGTCAGTAAAAATACTATGCAAATATTGCTGCACCATAGTGGTTAAAACCTCATTCTAATAAGAGTCAAAAGCAAATTCAGTTATTAGGTTTACAGGGTTATTGAATTATGGTTAACTGTTGGTAGAATTTTTTTTAACATTATCTGCCAATTACATCTGCCACCCTTCTCCAAATCTGTGCCCCTACCTGGCCCCCCCAACAAAAATTTTCTAGACACGCCACTGGTTGTAAGTATGTCTTGGCAATATATTTCTGTGAGATGCTGGCATTGCAGCTATGGCCCATTTCAAATATTCCATATATAAACATTTTACCTGACACATTCTTTTTGTACATTAAAAAAAATAAAATAATCTCCAATAAGTGAGAGATCAACTAAAACGGGAAACTACTTCAAAGCATAGGGGAGTGCAGCCATACAACCAAAGGTTCCACTTCAGCAGCTGTTTTTAAATACACCAATCCAGCAGAAAATTAGCTTTGCCCTGGGAATTAGCAGTTTATAATGTCAGGTTTAGTGCAAGGAAGCTAAACCCTAGTCAGGCCTTTATTACTGCCCTCTTGCAGATAAATTAGACCTTGGAAGATGGAAAGCACAATCATAACTCAACCTTTGCTGGATAAACAAAAAGGGCACACCTGAAAGGCATGTGGCGTGTCGTCCACACAGTACACCCGCAAGGTGTAGCTCATGGATCCAACCTCCATGGTTCCAAACACAGCCAGCTTCAGCCTTTTGATGGCAGCCTGCGTCAGGGGCTCACCCACGAGGGCGTAAGAGCCAGGCTGGTCCAGCAGCAAGTGGCAGCTTGTCGAGTCCATCAGGCAATAACATGAGGTGGATTCCTCCTCCACTGACATGACTTCCTGTCACAGAAAAAGAGGTGAAACACATGAAGACATTATCTTTAATCAACTCACATCTAGATGTTAACAAATGTAATTCAGTCAGGAGAAGCTTAAGCCCATCAGCATTAATTTATATATGGCAGCATGCCACTGCCCAGCGTTTCACATGTATATCTATAAAATATAAGGTGATGAGAGGATAGTTTTTTACACTTCCAGTAGAAACACAGTGACTAATGACTAAATTATGTGAAACATTTAAGTTTCACATAATTTAAGGATGAAATGGTGTGGTGGTAGACTGCAAAGAGGTTTGCAGACTAAAGCAGCTTAAAATCTTCATCTGTTTGACTGTTGGATGTGTAGAAGGGTGTTGGTGTTAGGTGAGCCATCGGTTGATGTGGGCTCATGCATTTGACTTTTGTGCTCGACTTCTCCTAATTCATGTAACCCTGACCTCAAAGCATTAGATCAGGGGTGTCCAACTCCAGGCCGCGAGAGCCGGTGTCCAGCAGGTTTTAGATGTATCCTTGATCCATCACAGCTGATTTAAATGCTAAATTCCCTCTGCAACATTTCTTGAAGTTCTCATTAGATGCTAAAATGGTGTATTTTATCATCTTTACTCATATGATTGGAGCAGAATTGGCTGAAATGATTGGCCTCCTAGGCTTCGTCTTGGGCACTAACAATGAAGGTCAAGGTCAAATGATTAGCCAACCTAGGTATTCATGTCGCCCAAGCTTAGCCTAGTTTTCAAGTTTGAAGACGATCCATAAAAAATTGGGGGTAATGTAGGTAAGTTTTTACTGATTTTCATATTTGGTGTGACCTTGATTTTGACATTGACCCGATTTTCACCAAACACTGGTATCTACCACCACACAAAATTTGAAAATGATATGTTGTACACTGCGGACACTACACTGCTAATAAACAAACAGACAGACAGACAGATACTCCCTCCTTTCAGAGGGATAATAGAAAAAATAGTATAGTCTTTAACCGATTTTTGTTGTTATTCATCTGATCAGTCTTAATGTCTTTAATGTCTTAATCTTAATGTCTAATGTTGCTCCTGAGAGTGAGATATAACACAAGAAACAACAGATGTGATCATTTAGGAAAAAGTCAGTTAATCACGAACAGTCATTCAGTTTTTTATGCTGTTTCAAAATGTTTTAGGAAAACTGCACTTCTGAATAGTTCTGAACAGAACTGCACTCATCGATAACTGAGAGCAAAATCTGTGACACCACTGTGATCCGTTGTCAAATTTATTACAAGCCTTTGACACATTGCTTTTTACACACAGATCTTCTTAAACTACCATACATGAACTCTATCTGTAAGCATATACTTGAAAAAACAACTTGGATTTAGGTTATCTCTTTAGGCCTAACCTGCAAACTCATTTAGCTAAAAAACTAATGTAAAAATTCCATATTCAATTCGTGCTGCTCCACCACGGAGGTCCCTGCACTGGGAGCAAAGCTGTACCTCTTATTAAAACACAAAAATCAAATCAAAGCTCTTAAAGTGCTGTACACATTATAGGACAGTAAACAATAAAAAAGCAGGCAGAAAACAGGATAAAAGCTAGAAAAATAAACTTAAAAAAACAAACAAAAACAAAAGAAGGAATTATCTAAAAAATTGAAAACATGATATGAGATTACCTAAGTTCACAATTCATGTTTTACACATTGAACTATTTTCTGTTGATTAGAAGTCTAACAATAAATTTGGTTCAAAATGACCATGTAGCCAATGTCGTCATCACAAGATGACATGACTCAAGAATACTTGCACAGGTCCTGTGGTTGTAATCCAAGGTAAATTTTGCATGGCTTTAAAAATAAATAAACACACCTTAAACTCAATTCTGTATGAGGCAGGAAATGCAGGGAACCTTGAGGTTATATTTCTCTTTTAAAAACATCTACTGTCACTTTTTCATGTTGCCTGTTGCCACAATCTTTTCATAAAGTCTCATAAATAGGTTCATATTCATCATTTTGACACATTTTCAAACTCATTACTGTGCAGTATGTCCTCTATGCACAGTATAACCCTAAAGGGTTATCATGCACATACTTCCATTTGCAATTTGTATTACAAGTCATTACATACAACACAATTTGCAGTTTCTATACTATTACGGCCTTTTTTTCTAGAAAGTGTTTATTGCATATTTCAAGTCAATTTAGTTAACAGACACAAAAAAAAGAAGAAACAAGAAAATAAACAGCTCGCAGACTGCAGGGCTCCAATTTTCACTTATTTATTGCTCCCAGAAAGTTATGGCTTTCTGGGAGCAATAAATAATTATTTGCTCATTTCTTCACGCAGCACCTGTTTTGGTTTGGTTGTCACGTGATTCAATCACCTGATTAAAAGTTACAAAACTTTAGAACAGCTTCCAATAAAGGATTAGGGTTAGGCAGAATTTATCTTACACGCTTTTCGAGGCTGTTCCACTGCGATACTTATTGCAGCAGAGTGAGTCGCTGAGGTAAATATTCATGCCAAGAGCTGCCGAGAGACATCGCAGTAAGAAAACTCTGCAAATGAACTTCTGTATACAGTAGAATGTATTATGGATTTTGGTCCACTGCTGTTGAATAATGATGTACGTAGGTAACATAATGCAGGTTTAAATCACAAAGCAAAAACCCACACAGGTTGTAACCAGTCTCGGGAGAGTGTACAAAACCATTTCTGACATAACAGATGATGTTAGTACATAGCGGGATGCAAAATAGTCATCATAAACAATGCTGAGTGTTTTATTTATGAGGCAGCAACAGCAACTGGAAAGCACTTTATTTTTTCCAGCTTTTTTCTATTTTCTCCAAACCTCATTCGAAGGGAACATACTTGAAGACAAACTGTGAATGGTATATGATTAGCAAAGATTTGTGTAAACCTACTTCCCAGATAAAAGAAAGGAATCAGAATAATCCGGGCAGAAGAAGGCCAAGAGCATCAAAATTCACCTTCAGATATCGTCTTTTGATTATTTATCCAAACCATCTCACAATTATTGTCACGCAGTAAGCTGCAGCAGACAGAATCCATGAAATCCGTGTGATTAGCTAGTTTAATGAGGAGCTGTGAGACCAAACAGTGTACCAAGACACAGCCTGAGGAGCACAACTTATTCCTCCTCAAATAATCAAGTTAACTAGAAACATGCCAATTAGAAGCCATGTTACCAGCAAACATGTCTTATAAAACAGCAAACCTCCACGCGTTTATTTAAACACCAGCATTAACCCTAACTACATCAGTGTACAACCTATTGGTCAATATACATGTTTTGACCTACTGTGTATGATGGTCTTGGAGCAACTTGGACATAAACCTCAGGTTCAGAGTCTCTTTTTCACCTTAGAAACAGGAGTGTGTCTCAACACAAAGTAGTTCCACAACAGCACAGCAGCAGCTCTGTGGAGCTGCTTAATGAGAGTTCTTCTGAAATGGGCCCGATGCTGAGCATAAAACATTTGCAATGTATCCATTAATGTACTATAAAGATCAGAGGATCTCTTTGATACACAAGGGAACTGAAAGTCATGAATCTCTGGTGAGTTCAAAATGGAGATTAGAAGTAATGACATCCCCAGGAAGTGTAAGCCGTGGTGAATTTAGAAAGAATTTTTTTAGGGTAGAGTGATTTTTTTTTTTTAGCTAAAATTAAAAGAAAAAAGAAAGGAAAATCAAGATAAACTAACCAATAGACCTTCCATTTAGTAATGATGCTGAAACCTAACTAAATAGTTTTTTCTGCTTAAAATTTCTCAATTAGTGGTTAGAGCTTTAATCTAACGGAGTGCAAAAGTAAAAAGTGAGTGAAAAATGAAACAAAGCAGCAAAGAATGAGGAGACAAAAATCAAAGACTAACTTATGTAAATGAAATTAAAGCATAAAAGGTAAAGCATAAAAGTGGGGGAAAAGACAAAGACAGGAAGTACTACACACAAAGGAAGTAAAAACAAAACGTGAAAAAAAATGAAAACATAAAACAACAAAACAACAACAAAAAAAGAACAGACACTAAACATAAACATAAATATCACAGATATGGGGAAAATGTGATCAATTCCAAAACCTGACAGATTTCGTTTACCCTGAGCCAAGATGAACCAAAGAAAAACTTTAGTCTACAAGATCTATCGTTAGAAAGTCTTAACAAGATTTCTGTAGAATGAACCTCAATAAAGATGATTAACAGCTGTCTCTTAGCCTGCCTGCCAATGAGCCAATCTCTTAATGCCTTTATCTCCTGTTGGAGGCTGTGACCAGCTGAGGCTGGTTGTTGTTCTTGAAACTATAGTACGGGACCTCACATCTGACCAGAAACCCCTTAGAATGACCAAATACTATTTTAAAATTAGTTTTTCAGTCAAAGTTTGATTTAAAGTAAAAAAAATCTACAGTCGGGGCAGACCTGCTTATGACAAATATCTCTGTTAAGAGTTATGAAACCGTGCATGTTCTGAAACAAACTGGTTTATCTGACTTTAAAATGCACCTTGCCTCCATGAGCTGTGAGTCACAGCCCCTGCTGTCACTGTTACCGCTGACCGTGTTGTGACCAGGGCAGTTCAGCAGGCCGGAATATAATATCTGAGTTCCAGTTATTTTTAGAACACTCCCTCTGTACTCGTTTCTTCAACTCTCCTTCATCCTGCTGGGGAGGCTCTCCACTGTTTGGTAGCCTCTATTATACAGTATCCTGAGTTGATATGCAGAATGTTATGTAAGTGATGAAAAATCTGAAATCTCAGTTTATCTTGAGGATTTGATCTTAAGGACCTTCTCTTTTCTTGTTAAAAGCTAAATGGGAATTGAGGCTCAAGCTGGATAAATGCTGGTAGAGAGACACTCTGCTCAGGATCAGTTCCACCAGAGAGATGGTGCTCATCCGATCCCAAAATGCGCTTCATAAAATTCTCCAATAGGATTCTCAAGATGGTAGTTGTCCCACCTCTACCACCCAAAGCTAGTCAACAACCAAACTGGAAAATGTATTAATTTTGCTGTTACATGACTATTCTGCACAGCTGAGGTCAATGACAGTTTCAAATATGTGAGTTTCATTTGTTTGAGGGAGGTTTTTAAACTTTTTGGTGCAAATTTACCAAACTTTTATAGTGTTATCCATCATATCACTAGTTCCTATATGGACAATGTGAGCATTGAAATTAAAGTTGTGCATCTTTTCAGATTGCTTAAGAACTCCTTTAGGAGCTTGAACAGAATAACTGCCAAGTGGCAGGAATTGGTTCTAAAAGGACTTTGAGTCCATTTGTACAGTGAGTTAGTTTTAAACTCTTTACACACCAAATTTGTGTGAATATTTTCCACTTACCTATTCTTAATGAAGTGGTTCACAATTTAACAGGACAAATTTGTAGCATTTATTTATTTGAATCAAGCTTTATTTTTAACGTGTATATAAACAGATCTGACCAATCAGACCACTGCATTTGACAACAACTGCTCTTGTAACTCAAAACATACAGCGGTACTGAATATACAATGATATGGAAATACTTCACAGACATCCTGAATTATGTACTAAAGCCATTGTGATAATTCAGCTCCTGGCTTAAACCATGAAATTCTCCCTGCTCCTGCCTTCTCATTACAGCTGGATGAATCTTAGAAATTCTTCCTTTTCCAGTTTCAAAACATCAGGACCAGCTCATCATCACTTGATGTCAACTTTTTTCAGCATGAGGATGAATTTCTCACTAAAACACAACGCTTTGCATCCAAAAAGTTCAGAATTTTTTGCAGACAACGCGTTCAGTGTCAGGTCTGTATTCAGATTAAAAATAGTCTCCAGTTGATTCCTACATCAGTTGCTCGTTCTCTACCCAGAAAACCAGACATAGATTTTTCTCTTGACCAAAGCTCAAATGTTTTTCGACACCTTCCTTTGACATATTCTCTGAAGTCTTTGGCATTTCCCTAATCCCGTGCTCTTTCCATGCAATCTTTGGAGTGTCTCCTGTTGAAGGTATGTTTACCAAATATCAGGCTGGCTTCGTGGTATTCGGTACCCTTATAGAAGAACGCTGCATGTCGTCCTAAGCCCCCCGGCACAACTTCCTGCTTAAAAGACTTAATACGTTTTAACCTCGTAGGATTTAAGAATATGACCCTGAGGACATGGGTGTAGTCTGCAAGAGTGAATCTAATATACTTTGGGTTAATTTGGCATTACATGTTGATTTTGGACTGAAAGGAATAAGAACACCATCCATGTCCTTCATATGGAACACCAGAATGTGCACATGCAGACCATATTTCAAATCAGTGAATAATAAATTCTCTTGGCCAGGTCAGAGTCCAGGCTCAGATATTCTGAGGCACCGTGCTCCTCAAACAGATTTAAATGTTACTACTTCAGCTACATTCCTGTCAGGTGCCTGGGACTCCTGTGATTATGTTTATGCATTTTGCACTTATGCTTCCTGCATGCTCATAAGCAAAACTTAACACAGTGCAATATGGCATTGAATAACATTATAGCATGGCTGGGAGTGTTGAGGAGTCTTCTGTGAGTCATGTGCATTTTAATGACAGACGAAATAAGGGTACTTTAATGGCACCGGGCATTTGCAGGTATTATGCTTGTTCAAACTCCTCTCTCTCTCTTTAGGTTAGGCCTCAGTGGTGGATCATTATTTCCGACCAAGAAGCTCTAAGGATCTCTGCGCCCTTTTAATATTAGAGTGAAATCTCAAAGCGACACGAATCGTGTATTCATTCGTTTCCCCTCTATTCCTCCTCTCTGTCTCATTCAAAACACTTGCACTTCTTGAGAAATTGCCCTCTTACAGTGAAAAGATTTTTTTCTTGCACAATTGCAAACTTAAAAAAGGCAAGGTTAGGTAAACATGAACTTGAACTCAAAGGAAAGGGAGTTTAAAACCCCCCACACATACTAAACTGTGAGCAAACAAAAAGAGCCCTTCAGAACGGCATTAATCTCTGACTGAGTGACCCAGGAGAGCTGACATGGTTTCTAATCTGCAGCAGCATCTGGTGGCATCTCAGAAAGAGATTATAAAGGTGGACACGGGCAAGGATATAACAAATGAGGGAAGTGAGGTCAAACTAACACTTGTATTCTGTAATGTGGCATCGACTTGTGTACGATTTCTGTTGGTGCGATAACTGCAGAGAAGGACCCTGTATTAGTGAGTTAGGCAGCTACCTTTGCACTTTTGAGGATCACTCAGGTGACTTAAAGTAGATAAGAGTGACCTGCACTTCATAGCCATTTTGTTCTCTCATTTATGTAAGAATGTAACAGAATACATGTTTTACATGTTTAAATAGAGTGTGGAAATCAGCAGGTGAGTTGATAAAGTGATATTAGTAGATTTGGAAAAACAAAACCAATTACAAGACTGGGAATTTCCATCCATCCATCCATCCATCCATCCATCCATCCATCCATCCATCCATTCTCTTTCACTTATTGATGCAGGGTGATGGGAGTGGGGAATGTCACTGAAGTGACAGCAGGCAAAATAAACAGAGCTAAAAGTGTTTTGGCGTGATTCCCAATTAGCCTTCGTAGATATGGTTGGTTTCACGAGTTATTCACAAAAGCTGCACTGTTTACAATATCAACTGCAAAAAATAAGAAATGGTTTTGTTTGGCATAACTAAAGCAATTAAGAGTAAATTGCATGTTGTAAAAAGGTTTGCAAATCAGGTTGCGCACTTATTTTAAATCTCTTTTCCTCAATATACAGGGTACATCAATAAGAGTGACCCAATTTTAAAAGATTATTTTTTAAAGTAATGGACACAGCAGCTTGCAGTAAATTTTACAATACATGGCTGAAGCTAAAGTTTTCCATACAAAACAAGTGCCCAATTTGCCCCCTCTTCAGATGCACGGCACATGTCCATACAACAGTCAAACTAATCCCATACTTTGACAAGCATGTTCATGGTTGCCAGTAGCAGTGGGATTAGTGAGTTTCAGTGGGATTCACAATTCACGTGGTTGCCAGTACCATGTGAATCTCCTCTTTCTAACAGCATGTGTTTTGATCACAAATGAAATCATATACAGACAGGTTTTATCTTTTTCTGTGATTTCATTTAAAATTTTTCACAATCTACATTTTCCTGACTCTCATTCTGTGACATCACTGGGGCATCTGTCAGTTTTCTTGACTATTGTTGGTATGACAATGCTGCCTACTAACAAAGACAACCTAGCCTACACCTCGAACAAAACCCTAACCCAGAGGCACAAGATAATCTCAGTTACTCAGTGGAGTCTGTCTCTGGTCCCCATCAAAACCCCAAACCACATTTGAAGTAGACTGTATAAACGGTTTGCAAGAAAACTAAAACAGTGACACATACTGTACACACAGCTACTGTTGAATACTGGAAACCAAACCATGATCCTGAGACCAAAGTATTTGTCTAAAGCCTTCCACATATTACAACATGTAATATACATGTACTGTAAAAGGGATGCAATGATATGTTTCACCAGCATTAACTGTTAATCAAATCATGTTTTAAATCTTGATGAAATGAACAATACTTTTGGTCTGCGTACACACGTGCAGTGTCAGATTAGTTTGGCTAACCTTAGCAGTGCTATCAGGAGAGCCTTGGTTTTATTCTATGTAAGAAAGAGACATCCCTGTCCAGAATATGGTTACACTGGAGACAGACTCATTTTTGGAGTCAGTCTATTTTATGTTTGCCCTCTGATTCTGTCTACCTGTCCATGTATACCCCACCTTGCGCTGAATGATGCCGGGATAGGCTCCAGCCCCACTGTTACTTTAGTTTATGTGATGCAGACTGAGTTTATGTTTAACGAAATGTAAATATATAAAACATTTATGAGTACATTTACATTCCTTTCCATTTGCACAGCCCAATGTGCACACTTCACTGTCAGAAAGAAGCTATTGTTGAAATTGTTTAGATGAAGTTTGAGGTTTGCATATGTAGGCTGCTGTGCTTGAATATTCTTCATAGCGGCTCAGAAAAACATTATTCAGGACAAAAGCAGACAGTGTAGAGAGCTGACAAATCCAGCCTAAATAACAAGCTCTTTTAAGTGCCGACAACCACCACAACAGCCGGGGGGCAAACCTGCGCTCTTCATTATTCTGACCCGTGCTCGGGTTTCACAAAAAACTTTACATCAGCTTTACATTTACATTACTGCCTGACTGAATATTCTCTTGACTACAACACCCCCCCCCCCCCCCGCATGCCACCCTTCCTTCCCCACATGTCTTGTTATCATCTTGTTGCTTGCTGTTCAAATTCACTAGCAAATAATGCAAAGTGACAACAGCAACTGGGGCTTTTTATTCCTATGGGGTTTGAGATTAAGCTCTCGGGATGTCATCCAGACCAGTGAAAACAATCTCCTTTACTGGAGGGGAAGGAGAAAAGAAAGAAAACGCTGACACTGTTGGAACGAAAAAGCGTTTAATATTAAAAGAAGGAGTCTTTTTATGTGTGTGTGTGTGTCTGTGTGTGTTCCTCACATTTCTTTGCAACAGTTCATCTGATCGACTTTAAACTCCACTGCTAGTAACATGACTGCATTGTGGAACTGTAGGTCATTCTGGGGTTTTTTCTTCATGTTAGACTTAAGGTCACAATGATCATTAGGGATGGTCATAGCCATTAAATCAAAGGAAGTAATTGTTTATATTTTTCCTCTGTTTTTGCTGGTTTGTGGTGTTTACAGCACCCTCTTTTAGACCACTTTTACCAAGTGACAGCCAGAGACGTCTAGCAAATACTCCCTAACTGGTTGGGAAATACACATTCCACTACTGATCAAAGGTTTCCAGGGGAGCGGTAACTGGCTAACTACATGACTGAGGCCTAATGCACCTTTACCACTACCAGGTACTGTTAAGCCAGATCCTGTACAAATTACTAGGTAAAGACAGTGTGGCAGGACGTGGTCAGTGGTGCCGCTGCAGGGGAGGCGAACGCACCTGCAGGGCATCCGCAATCACAGCGGGTTAAAAGTGTGCTAGGTCCTGGATTTCGGTGGTGTTGTTGGTGATGTGTGCAGCTGGCACTGGGTCGAGCTGCAGCAGTTGAGTTTGTAGCAGCAACTGTATGAGAAGTGTTAATAAAGATGCTGACAACCAAATTTCCCCTTGTGGGACAATTAAAGGATTATTGTATTCTATTCTATTCTATTCTATTCTATTCTATTCTATTCTATTCTATTCTAAAAGCATGCATGTGTGGACAGGTCTGCTGTGTCATTATTACAGACAGCATATAAATCATGTGAAAGGTGATCTTCCAAAAACAGTCAGATAGTTGGCAGTAAAAACTGAGCAGCAATTTTGCTTGCTGCACTGGAATGATGTAAAATGTTCAGCTAACATAAACCACTGGTCTCTGCTTTTCATTGGAACAATGCAGCAGTGTTGTTAAGGGGGCATGTTTTTCTATGGAGGTTGAGTGCTCAGTGAGTTATAGAAACAGACTGGTGTGCTACAACTGCTGGAACTGGATTTATGATATGGCACATTAACAGTGTGGGTGCATCGAATTCCTGCTCCCATGAGGCCACTGGAGCTAAATGCGCCCAATAAAGACAATGACAGCAATTCCACCAAATGACAGAAGCTGAGTCAAGACGCAGTGCTGGTTAAATGCTTGTGAAATGATCATGGTGCGAATTGAAGTTGAGCAAATAAGGGAACAAAACTGTGTCTGTGACTTGAGGTCACAAATACATAGTGGGGCCTAGTCAAACATGCATGTTTTCTTATCTACCTCTGCAGATGCTAACATGCTGATGAAAGCAACACTGTACTTGGTTCCTTGTTGCAAAGCATCAGACTAAAGCTGCTAGCAAGAAACATAAAACACATTGTAAGAGCTGAGATGCTTGGTTGTGCCCGGAGCGGCTGGTGTGTTGGCGGATGTAAATGGAGAGTGATGGTCAGCACAGAAATAATCTCCATGATTCTCCTCCTGATTGCCTCACGTCTGAATTCCCTCTGCCATGTCTTTTCCTGATCCACTAATCGATACCTACACACCCCCCACCCCCAAAGTCTTCCCACTCGCTGACAGCAGCCATGCCTCTTCCAGCCCATTACATGCTGTAATTGTTTCTTTATTTTCCTCCTGCCGTACTGGCAGTGTTACCACAGCGTGGCCTTATGTCACCCTCTGGACCCACAGAGAGCATAAGCCCGGATCAATTGGCTTCCCCACGAAAGTCCCAACATTCTTTTATGGCTAACACATTATTCACAAGTCACATGTCACGGTAACTCTACCTTTTGCCACACAAAGCACACATGTAAAGGTCAGCTGTCAGAAGGAGGACGAGAGTCAACAAACCCTGGCATCTAATGTTACGGGACATGACTTTAACATCCTTTTATTAGACTGACTGCAGGTATTGTCCCGAATTATAAACCAAGGGGAAATTTTACTATCAAACAATCCTGATGTTAACAGTGAGTTTAATTTACTGCTCAATATACTCCAATGAAGTTGCATGCATGCTAAAAACACACCGTATAACCATACTTCTATGTTTAAGCTGATAGTGTAATGCAGTTAATGCTGCGGTCCGTTCTTTTGACATTTTTATAGTTTTACCGCTCCAAGGACTTCAGACTATAAGCCAGAATGCAAATGTTGAGGCAAGAGAGAACAATCTACACACTAGAAAAACTGTGAGCAGGTGTTTTTATTTATTTATTTTCTCTATTTTGTTTCTGTCCACCTGATGAATGAAGTTTGACTGCCTGTGAGTGCTGGGTGTTGGGAGACTCTTGCTCCTTTAGTTCAGGTTACTGCTACACAGCCGGACTCGCTGGAATTAGTTCCAGTGCAAGTGAAAGAGTTGTGATCTGCCGGAGAGGTGGTTGTTAAAAGGGGCTTGCAACAAAACAGGTATTGCCTGGGTATGGTGGTAGTGGAAGGAGAGGTGTGATTTTTGGTGAACTGATGAACAGTGCTCTGTATCAGCAAGCAGGCAAGAATATTCCTTGTTTTTTTACCCTGTCCCTGAAAACACCTGCTTACATAGAGTGCTTAGAAAGGCTCTGCAGAGATAATTTGAACAACGTAGTTGGTAAAACTGGTCACTACAAGCAATACCTGTGCATCAACCAATTCACTGTTAATTTAAAACCGGCTTTTTCCTTCAGCTTTAAGGTTGAAAGCAAATTAGGCTTACAGAATGTTGAGAGACTTTATATAAAAAACAGACGTAGTCACTGTAATGTTGCCCGCTGGTTTGTGATAGCTGCTGCCATCTTATTGTTTTTTCAGCGTGAGAAGTGACCACATCCAGATAAAGTACATGAGTACAACAGATACCTGTTTCTAAATTCACAAATAACATAGCGCAGAAATGCTTTGAGTGCATTCTTCTAAGACGGTTATTACTGCAATGAACAACACAGAAAGACTAATTGTTTTTGAAATCCTCCTGAAAGGGGCAGCACGGTGGCCCTTAGCACTGTTGCCTCACAGCAACAAGGTCCTGAGTTCAATTCCACCATCAGGCTGGGGTCTTTCTGTGTGGAGTTTGTATATTCTCCCCATGTGTACATGGGTTCTCTCCGGGTGCTCTGGCTTCCTCCCACATTCCAAAGACATGCAGTTAGTGGGGATAGGTTAATTGGAAACTCTAAATTGCCCATAGGTGTGAATGTGAGTGCGAATGGTTGTCTGTCTCTATGTGTTAGCCCTGCGACAGACTGGTGACCTGTCCAGGCTGTACCTTGTCTCTGTCCTAAAAGGCGCCAACACAACAAAGAAAGATAAGAAATGTTTTTTTGCAACTCGAAAAACTGAGGCAGAGCAGGAATATGCCAATAATAATGCAAACCCTCAATGGTTATGCCATTAAAAAACATTAACTCATAATAGCTGTTTAAAAGTGCTAAAGCAGCAATAGAGGCCAAACCCCATTTTTGTATCATGTCTTAACCCTTTATTTACCTTAGTTATGCCCATTTTGCTATAGAGGGAAAATCAAACGCTTCCTGAAAGGACTGAAGGAGTGCTTTCCTTTTATATCCAAAATTACAAAATAAGTCTATTTACCAAGTATGAATCTTGGTAAATAAAGCATTAATTATATATTTTTTTATCCAGCTGTTATGCATGCAGTTATGCATTTTGACACTGGAGTATATCAGTAATGACTCGCTCACAGCCTCAAGTGGCCTGCAATTTTTGTTATTTCTGCATTTGCTTCATTCTGGGATCCGCAGGCTGTTGTGCGGCTGAGATTTATGCATTGGTTGTATTAGCTCGTTAAAAAGCAGATGGCTTCTGTAAGGGATGAACCAGAACTCAAGGAACAGGAATTTCCTCCTGTCACCTCAGACAGGACATTTTTTCACCAGGTGTCTACATGCATCTGTTGGAAGTGAAGTTGCATGGATAAATGAATTATATTTAACCATGTAAACAACAGAGCAGTATGGTGGGCACACTGTTTGTGTAATTCCTTTATCCTGTATACCGATTACAGCTGCAGTGTGGTTCTAATTGGCAGTGTGTCTGAAGTGGAACACACTTTGTGTTTTTGCTTATTGTATGCTTTTATCTTTGTTAAACAGGTGTGTGGAACCATGAATCTCTTCCAGCATATCCAGCTGAAAATAAATATAGCCATTTATTTCCATCTGCAAGTGTCTTTCATGCTCCATAGATATGAGCTGCTCTGGCAAAAAATTGCCCCTGTTCAGTGGAAACAGCAGAGTGGTGAAATGCATGTGAGATGGATCATCTCAGACAAGCATGATGGTGCCAGTTTCTACTTGGCCATTACTGCTGTAGCTTACGAGAAGTGAGAAAGGTGATCAGTGGGTGGAAACTGGTCCTATTCTCCTACTAATTCACGTAAAAGAATGAGCCACTGGTATTTAGGGCACTCTGACTTCAGTCCCCAATGCTTAAGGTCAACAGTAGATAGACTACATAATGTGTGTTTTCTTTGGTTTATCTGCTAGATCAACACATCTCTGCTTCACTATCATTCATGCTCTACTGTAGCAGGGTTTGCACTGCCTTTTATTGCTGATTACATTAAATAACAAGAAGCCAACCTCCGCCAAGGCAGCTCACTTTCTGGACACTGTTTACTTTTAATTGAATAATACTGTAGTTTTTTATATATTCATTCTGTTTTGTTTGTCTCTAAACATACTTCAAGAAATGATCTGAATAGATCTGAAAAATATAAATATAATTGCAAGCTGAACACTTAGGAACATGTGGCACCCTACAGTACTACTCTAATACTCTTTAGAATGACCCATTCAGCTAGCTCCTGATAGCATCACCTTCAACCACCAACAGCGAGATGCATCTTATACAAACTCCTGGAAGTTTCTGTTGTGATTTGGCTACCCTTTTAATACCTGTTTATCAAATGTAAATGGTGTCATCAATGAAGTGTACTACACAAACAAGGAGATTATCTACTAATTGGAAAATTGTTGGTTCTATCCCTGGCTGCTCCGGTAAGTATCCTTGGGCAAGATTCTGAACCCGAGTTGGTGTCTGAATTGTTTATCAGAGTGTGAATGTGTGTGAATGTTACACAGAAAGTATGCAAGTATAAAAAGCATAGCATAAAGTACTCTGAATGCTCAAGTAGAGCACAAAAGCACAACACAGGAACCAGTCAGCAGAATGGTAACAAAATGGTGACTGGACACTGGTATTCATTTCAGCTATGCTGTAAAATCAATACAATATTTAATGGTGTAAATAGTTGTTTAGGCCATTCACTTTTTTTCACTGAGGACTATCTCTCGAAGGCCTGCTACTTTTTGTAGACTGCAGCTGTTTTAAGCAAAATACGATTAATAGGAAGTGGAATGGCTCTCTGCATGTCGCCTATGGCCCAGGTGACATTGCAATGCACTGTACTGTGCTTGAAGGACATTCTCCCTGCAGCTCTCACCTCCCATTTGCTGTCCTGGGTTCTCCTCTTGAGCTGGATGTTCCAGTTCTCGGCGTCCACCTCTGCACAGTGGGCGATGGTCATGGCCACCGGGCAGAAGAGATCCAGGCCAGGAGGTCCGTATGTTACCTCTGGGCCCAGGAGGATTTCACAGCTGTCCAGTGTTTGGACACTAAAAACACACAGAGAGTAAATGCAAATCTTATTAGGTGATACTTGGAAATAAGTTACAGTACTGCAGACAACAGACACCGCCTGGGTTCACACGAGAAGACACGTCAGCAGAATGGATGCCTCGGCTCTTGTGTAATTGTGCCTTTTGATGCCTGGACTCGCTGTGCGTCATAAATGCATTTACTGCAGCCACGAGCTGCTTGCACAGCTGTCTTTGAAGCAATCTGTGCAACAAAATGCCTTTTTGCAAGACTGAAAAGCAGCTGGTGGCAAGGTGAAATGCTCCATTCACTTCTTTACCTATATTTTTTGAAGCTTCATATTTATGATAAAAAAAAAAGATGGGGCAGCTTCACTGCTATCCACTGCTTTCCATTATATTTAAAAGCATTGTTAAGACTCCTTGCTGTGCTCTTTATGACTTTCCATATTTAACACATTCTATTTAGTAGAGCCATCATATGTGCATAACATCTCTCTTTGCACTTGTGCTTCTGCTGCTGCAAGCGAACCAACAAATTAATGAGCTTATGAAAAGAGGTGGACTGCAAACAAAACATGCCTCCAGGCAGGTACTTCCAAGTTTGAATGGCCATGAGTGAAAATGCTGAACCCTTGCTCCCTGAGTTCAAGTTATTGCCACACAGCCAGGCTGCTGGAATTAGTTCGAGCACAGGTGAAAAAGTCACTGCTATTTGCCGGTGACTTTGAGTTCGCTCATTAAAAGTGGCTTACAACAAACAGGTCCTGCCAGTGGACGGTGGCGGCAGCAGCAACTCTGGTTGAGCTTTTGAGAAAGAGGGCAGGCAGATCATGACACAGGAGAGGAACACCTCAACAAAGCTCTTTAATCAGTCATCAGGTCAGAGATATGAGAAGCTTGGTTTGTTAAGACTTCTTCCTTTGAATGAGGCACACACTAAAGCAGCAGCTTTAGTGTATGAAACACCACTACAGCGTAGAGGAATGCCTAATGTTTTGTTAGCACCATTAATTTACTAAAACTTGTGTCTTAGATTTGTATTTTTCACCATCATTTTCTGATATAACGCTTGTAATACATCACAGTTTGACATTTCTTCCACTATAATGGATTACAGTGAAGGAAGGAAGCCATTCACTAGCGACTACAGCTAGAAATCCACAACACAGCAACAGATTGACTCAGCACTTCATGATTCAAGAAACTGACAGTTTATTTACACAACTGGCATCTATTTTTGTACTAAAGTAGAGGGTTTCCTTTGTTTGTACCAGTACTTTGTAGATAACTTGATTGGATTTTTTCTATCTAGCTTTATATAAAACTTTCACCTATTACAGAAATAGAATAGAAAATCTATATCAAAAGAATAGATTTTAATTTAAAAGGTGACATGAACTATCCCTGTTTAACACTAGCCACACTCCTAAGTGCTTCACCAGCACCCTGATGAATACATTAACACAACAAAAAGAATGCACTACTAACTACTAGGCATTGGGCTGGTAATGTGTGTGTCACAAACAGGAGAAACTTGCAAATCCAAAGACTTGAACAGCAGTCAGAAAAAAATCTGGTCAGAAAACCCAGTGCAAACCCCTCAACATAAAGCTAAGATTTGGGGTATTTATGGGCACCTCACTATGTATATTAGTAAGTAAGTAAGTAAAATTTATTTATATAGCGCTTTTCGCAAATAAAAATCACAAAGTGCTTTACAACAAAGAAAATGAAAAATAAAAGGATGGAAAAACAACAAATAACAATGTAAAACAGTAAAATACAACATAAAAACAACAAATTAATTAAAAGCTTGCCTATATAAAAATGTCTTCAGCTGCTTTTTAAAAAAATCAGTGGAGTCTGTACAGTGTAAAACCAGTGGGAGAGAATTCCACAACCTTGGTGCCACTGCCACGAGTTTTAAATCGAGTGCGTGGAGCCACCACCAGTCTCTGACCTGATGACCTTTGAGCTCGGGAAGAGGAATGCGGTTTCAGCAGGTCAGAGATGTACTGGGGAGCTTGACCATGTAGGGCCCTAAAAGTTAAAACTAAAATTTTAAAATTAAACCTAAAATTTACAGGCAACCAGTGAAGGAAGGCCAAAACCGGAGTGATATGAGATCTTCTCTTGGTGCCTGTTAAGAGTCGTGCTGCAGCATTCTGCACAGTCTGAAGACGATTTAAAGCTGATATGTTAAAACAAGTAAAAAGACCATTACAGTAGTCTAAACGTGAAGAAATAAAAGCATGAATAATCATCTCAAGTTCAGGCTTTGACACCATTAGTCTGAGTTTTGAAATATTTCTTAAATGATAAAAACAGTTCTGGACCAGCTGTCTGGAATATTGCTCAAGCGACATCGAGCTGTCAAATATGACACCGAGGTTTCTAAGGCTCGATTTTAAAATAAGGGTGTAAGAAGCTGATATGCTGCCTAATTTCTGGAATCATATGGTCAGGAGCAATAATTAAAGATTCTGTTTTATCAGATCATATTATACATTATATAATATAATATATACATATTATACTTTTCTAACAATATACATTGTATAATATTAAGAATTATTTTTATAGCATTAAAAGAAATGACACAGTGAACAAAAACTCAATCTGAAACTCCTCCTGCCCCCCAACTGGTCACGGCAGATGGCTGCCCATCCCTGACCCTGGCTCTGCCAGAGGTTTCTTCCGGTTAAAAGGAAGTTTTTCATTCCCACTGTCACCAAAGCGCTTGCTTATAGGGGGTTGTATGACTGTTGGGGTTTTCTCAGTTTTTTTGTATTGTAGGGTCTTGACCTTACAATATCAAGCGCCTTGAGGTAACTGTTGCTGTGATTTGGGGCTATATGAATTGAATTGATAGACAGACACAGGATTGGGAAAAAAGATCTGATAGATAACCTCGAGCAAGCCCATACAAACACTAAGCAATAATAATCAATGAATCATTCCTAAAGATGAAATCTATTCACAGAGAATGTTAGCTCTTAATTCAGATTTTTTGGACCATCAAATTATTACGCAACCATTTGTATGCATTTTTAAAGTGTGTTAAGTGATTCAGACATCAACTTTTTCAACTTTAACCTTGATAAATTTATGACAATGTCACTTAAACTTAAGCAAAACCAACATGCACATGTACATACACACTATTTCTAAACAGAGTCACTTTTATGATTAAGTCTTTATATTTCACTATCAATCATTCGCTCGACAATTTTTATAAAATCTGCCAATCACACCTATTGAAAGAATTAGCCCAGCGAAGATGTCTCAACAACATCGCCTCACAAAGCTAAAACTTTCAGTCCTCTGCGTGCTAACAGCTGTTCTGACACTTTTCCTAAATCACACTAAAACTCCTTGAAAATATATTTTTTCTCAGAATGTTTGTGAATATGAGCCTTGCAGTGGAGTGCCAGGGGAACAAGATGCAACCACATTTCGTCGAGCTCTGCTTTGACCGCTGCTTTTTTTCACAGGGTCATAAACATGTTTGACAGCGAGGCTTGGTGCTTTTATGCCTGTTTGTCTGATGACCCCCCTTCAGTGTGCTGCTCCCAGAAAGCAGAGTTCACACTGAGATTAAAAGTTGGCGCCTGGCATTGAGTGACTGGTTCCTCTTTGTGTTCTGTATGGTTTGATCTTATTTAAAATTTCTTTTAGCATTCATCCGGCAACCTGCTGAGACTTCCTGTCAAAAATAATGTTTATGTGCTACATAATTATTTGCCGAATTAAGCAATAGTGGCAGAACTTTCACAAAGTTCACGGTCCTTTCCTTCTAAGCATTGCTGTTAGAAATTAGCTGTCCATAAAAGTGATATCAAACACAAACAGTGCTACACTTCCGACATGACGAGCTGTCAGATTTGGTTGGATGAGTGTGTAAACAAGCTGGCAAGGTCAGCTTCAACAAATATATTTGGAGAAAACTTGTTTGCACCCATTTAAAGCAACCACAGTACCTGAAGCTCCCTTTCGATAAAGAACATATATTAGTTTTATATTACAGGATTTAGTCCAAACGTTTACTTTTGCAGCTTAATAAAGGCTGATTTGAATGTGACTTTCATATATTGTGCACACACAGGAGTGAAAATCTTTGTCCTGCAGAAATAACTTTTGTATTTATTAGCCATTTGTATTTATTCTGATTCCACTTCCACTGAAAATATGACTGAACATTGTTAGTCTTACAACATTTGCATAATTCTGATATTTTTTTCCAATGCAGATTTTGCATTTTAAGATTTAAACAGGCAGAATGATGCCAATGATTTTTGAGCTATGAGTCTTTTTGCATAATCATCTGAGCCAGTGGTTCACAAACCTGTAATCTAACATATGCGAGGCGCAGATGCTTCCGTTTTAATTGTGTTATCTTTAATTTTTTAGATACTGACAGCTGAAGACAGACTGGAAGGTAGAGACAGGGAAGGAGCAACAAACAGCAAAAACTTACTGTAAAGGTCCTGGTATGGTAATACATACGCACTGTTTCAGAAATTAATACCTTAAATTGTTTGATCGATTCATTAATATTGCAGCTGGAGATGATTGAAAGATTGAATTCAATTACTTACTACTGGGTAGCATAAATCTACAATACACTTGTAGACTTAGATTTTATTATCTGCAAAAGAAGAACTGACTATAGCTTTAAACTAAAGGGTGCAGGGCACCAAGTGTAATATTTGCATCCAAAATATTGTGGAGCAGAAGTATAAAGTTGTATAACATAGATACACACTTGTCAAAAAATTAAAGAAACTCTTAGAAAACACATTCTCATGATCTCAAAGGAAAAAAACCAATATATCTGTCTATACTGGGTAATATGCTACGGATGAAAGGATGCCTCATCGCTTGATGAAAATGAAAATGATCAACCTACAGAGGACTGAATTCAAAGACACACAAAAATCAAAGACAAAAAATGATGTGACAGGCTAGTTCATTTTGCTGAGATTTCTTTGCAGCACTGCATTTAAAATAGTACTCAGTAGTTTGTATGGCCTCGTATGTTTGCATACCTAACAACATCAGAGCATGACTGATAGTGTCCCTGGGGGATCTCCTCCCAGATCTGAATCATTGCTTCACTGAGCTCCTGGACAGTCTAAGGTGCCAACCTGGTCAGGTAAACATGTCAAAGGTATCTATTCCTTTGCCTTCCAGGAACTGCTTGCTTACTCTCACCATATGAGGCTGGACAGTCATGCACCAGGAGGAAGCCAGGACCCACTGCACCAGTTTTGGGTCTGGCAGTGGGTCCAAGGATCTCATCTCTAAACTTAATGGCATTCAGGGTGCTGTTGCCTAGCCTGTAGAGGTCTGTGTGTCCCTTCTTGGATATGGCTCTCTAGGCCATCACTTACATCACTGAATCATGTTAGCGGCAGCATAACATTCTCTATGGCATTTCTAGATCCTTTCACATCTGTCACATGTGCTCAGGGTGAACCTGCTCTCATCAGTGAAAAGCACAAGGTGCCAGTGGTGGACCTGCTAATTCAGATATCGTAAGACAAATGCCAATTGCGCTCTTGAAACACAGATGGATGGAACTTCAGTCAGTTTGTTTTTTTTACTTCTGCAGTAAAACATCTCCCTATGTACAGTTTTTGTCAAGCCAGCTTATATTTGTGATGCAACTGTGTGTGGTCCCCTGAGGATGAGCTCTAATAACTTGGTGGAGATTTCTTCCACAGGCCAAACAGTTACAGTGTTGAACACTTTAGAGTCTGAACGCTTTTACGGTGAGTTAACAATTCACAATAAGAATCACTGCCAGAGATTAGAAGTAACTACTTAAGTACTTCATTACTTTATGTTACTGTACTCTGTACTTTACTCGAGTATTTATCTCTTTACACTTACATGTCTTACATTTAATCCTTACTTTATTTTACACAAATATCTCTTCCTTATACTCCTTATCCTTATTTTGAATACAGGCTTGTTACTTTATGTTCAGTGGTATCATTGGCACTCGTTCCAGCCCACTTTAACATTGCAAGTTGTAGCCTCGGTACTTTAGCATTTAGCGAGCACTACAGAAGAGGAGCGAGCATAAAGGAGGTAATGGTTGTTTTTTTAACTATGAGGTAATTTCAAATACAAAATTTGTATCAGCTCAACAAACATCAGCAAACACAAACTGTGTGAAGTTTGTTGCACAGTGTGTAGCTAGCTAAAGGTGCAGCTGCCGTGAAAAAGACAGGACAAGAGGGGAAGAAGAGAATTATTTAATTGCTCAGTGACGCTTGTTAAACTACACATTTGACAGTTACATGTAATGTGTTCATTTTTAATCACATATAAGATCTGTATATGATGTGTTTCGATAAATTATGCATTTTCATATTGTGAAACGTCCTGCAAAACAAACTTAAGTTATTCAAACGTTGCTTGAAAATAGTTTGTACGAGATAAAGAGGTTAGCTTGTGGTACTGTGGTGTTCTTTTTACCAACTTTATGCTGTCTAGTATGAAGACAATACACACTATACTGTTACTGTATACTGCATTCTGATTTGTTCTTATTTAACATCACTTGCCCTAAATCCAGAGTATTTCCAAGTTAAGGATACCAAAGGATACGCTCTTTGTCGTCTGCAATGCCACACATTGGAATTTTGTTGTATATCTGTATTTTAATACAGTCTTACTCATCCAGACAAGTCCAGGAAACTTCAAATGGCAATGTGCAGGGAACAGCAATTATTGGGCCAAGCAGGCACGCAGTCAGATACTGATTTAGGGAACACTTGTTTTGCTTTTGCTCTGCCTTCGGTTGGCAGTTGGTGTTTTTAATATCGCTCCATCATGTTCATTTAGTTGTGGAAAGCCAAAATACACGATCAAGATTAAAACTGGATTATTTGTGCAGCCCTATATATACATGTACAATAGATGGCTAACTGCAGTGGATGATTGCACTGAAATGCGCTTGGATAACTTGGAATATTGTTTGCAAACTATTTTTTTCTGGATTTCAGCAGTTAACTTATTAGAACCAGTAGAAATTGAAGCTGAAATTACAAAGATGTGATTGAAGGTGTAATAAGGCAGAAATGTACGAGACATTTCATATTCCATGAATAATACCGTCCAAATTCTTACCAGCTAATAAAAGTCAAAGTCATATCTACACACCACATCTACTATTTTTTCTGTCTCACTGTCTCACTCCTTTTATTCTGTGCAGGCCCGAAATTGCTCATTACTTTTCTGTTCAAAGGACTGAAAGTTGACTCATGTTGCTGAGCAGCCCGCTGGATACAGCATGCCACCAACACCATAGCAGTTAGGGGTGTTTCCCACAGAGAGCAGCCATGCTACTTGCTGTGCTGCTGCTAGATAAAAGCATGCTTTTAAATGGCATGTGATTTACCCAGAACAACTGCCTGTTTGCTTGCAATGCCATGTTCATACACCCATAATTGTCTTAACAGCCTCCAAAATGATACTTCAACTTTATTTATGTCTTCTCCCGCCTCCACCTGCTGGAAACTTTTCTGACTTTTTCATAAGTGATGTGTTATGTAAGCTCCTCTGCCATTACAGCAGCTTATCAGAATTAAAAGCAGATTCTGTCTGTTGGAACACCTTCACAGTGAATGCTCTTTCTGGGTGCTGACATCTACTCCAGACTTCCCAATTACTGCTTCAGCATCCGCCCGGGTAAGGAGGGGTGAGGTATTCTGATTTTGTCTGCTTATCAGGCCGGGTGCTATCTCATTGCACAACCCTCTGCCCTATGTCTGTTAGCTCAGTCAGTTTTTCAGTTATGTCAACAGCAGTCCGACTCTTTACTGGCCCTGAGAGAGCTCTTGGCCCATCAGCCAACAGCACTGAGCCTGATCACACATTTAATGCAAAGTGCAGGGAAGGAGCAGATTACCTGCTCCTTAAGTAGCCTGCAGCTCAGGCCCCAGATTCCTATAGCAGCCTGAAGCGCCTGAGGCTAGCAGTCTCTTTTCTCAATTCCACTTGTCATCACGATGAAGGGCCCTATACGGCAGCTTCTTGAGCGCCTAGAGGAGGTGCATTATTTAAAGTGAGCAGTGATTCACTCCTCGGGGACCCCAGGAGCCACGCAAAGTGGCAGACTGGGTCGGGGGTGGTGATGGCAGACTTAATAAATGCACACATTAGCTCACTCCATTAGCTTCACCTCTATTTGCTTGTAGTCTCCCACCTGTTTGTCCCACTGTGCTTTTGTCCATTTTAAGTTAATGCAGGAACCTTATGTGGTGTATGGATACATTAATCAAACAGGCTCTAGGAGACCAACCTTTTAACTCTGCAAAATCTCTAATGCAGCGCAACATGAAAACAGCATTGTGAAAGCTACAGTAGCTGATTGAAATAACTGTTCTGGAGAACATTAACAATAACTTGAATCGCCAATTTGTGCAAAGAGTAAAAAAAAAAAAAAAAAAAAAGCACCATTAAGCATTGATTTGTAACGCTATTACAATTGCTATTCAACTAACTTTGAGACCACTTCATCTTTAGTCCCAGGACCTTGGCGCACTGCAACCCACTTGACTGGGAAAATGAGAGCAAGGAACAAGGCTAATCACTTGAAACAACTCAGCATGCTATTTGGTCACTTATCACTGAGAGCGCTGCTCAGATTGCTAAAAATAACACCAAATTACTGTAACTATTGAAATAAATGTTTAAAACACTTGTGAAGCTAGCATACAAACAATGGTATGTTTTGCTAAGGTTGAAGCACTATTGCTGTTGCTTTTGTACAGCAGATAGTGATTTATGAATCCCTTCCTAAAATGATCTTTGCTTCTAATTCCTGTCATAATGTTTTTTGTTTTTTTTTTTATCTCTGTGCCTTTTGTGTTCCCCCCAGGATACACTTTTAGTTACTTTCTACTTTATTCTGAAGGTTAATTCCTCATGTGGCTTTCTGTTTTTACCTTCCTCGTTTTTTCTTCTTCCTGCTTTTGTTGTTCTCTTGATTGAGTCTACGTGTGCCTTTTCACATTAGGGAAAACAGTGGTTGCTGATGCCCAAATTTATTACGACTGAACGCAGAGATCTAATTGCCTTTGAGATGGTTTTATTCAAAGACGTAGGTAAAGTCTGCAACCACTCGCAGTCAGTAGCCATATTCAAAACAACTGTGTGTCAAGATGTTAATAAACGGGTGCGCATAAGTGGTCCGCAGGTGCGCATTCACTGTCAAAATAAAAGGCGCACACCAGATCAGAAGTTGCAACGCGCGTTTGCGTACATAAGATTTTCTGGAGGAGGACAGACGTTTGTTTAGAACTCTTAAAGATGTCGAAGAAGCAAGCTCCTTTAAGCAATTACTTTGGGGTTCCTCCACCTCCAAAGAAATGTCAGGAGTCCGAACCGCAAAAGAAGCGCGTACTGTCGGAAAAGTGGTTGCAGGAGGTGAGCTGGCTTCAAACAAATGATGAACGCACAGAGATGTGGTGCAGAATATGCCGTGAAAATCCCACTCTAACGGACAAAAACAGTGCCTTTTATATGTACGCAAACGAGCGTTGCAACTTCTTATCTGATGCGCATCTTTTATTTTGACAGCGAATGCGCACCTGCGGACCACTTATGTGCACCCCTGTTAATAAAATTGCATTATGATGGAGCCAGTTTGCTGTACTCTGACATCAATTTGCAATGGCTTAGGTTGGCAGTTAAATGCAATCTGCTTATAGTAATATGGTGATTAGTTGTGATAATTTGTGAAAAATGCTGTTGCCATCTACATACACAGAAATTTATTTATCCATGTTCTTCCACTTATCCAATTCGAATGGGGGCTGTAATCTATCCCAGCTCCCATAGCTCGTCAGTCTGCTGAATGGCTAACACAGAGAGACAGACAACCATTCACACTCACATGTACACCTACAAGTAAGTACAGCACAGTAAGCATGATGTGACAATGTTTTTTACTAATGAGATTAATGCTGAGCTCCTATACATTGTTGAACACTCATGGTAAATAGAGAAACAAAGCACAAACCATTAGACTTAAGTCATTAATATACTCTAGTACTGAATGATAATATTAAATATTAGGCTCATTAGGCTCAGCATCAGAACAGGCAGGACAGATCTCATCTTCCTCATCATACTGCAGATTTCCTCATCTATGTTTGAGCCTAACATTTCAAATGAAGATGGAGCTCTGTCCTGATGAAGACAAGACTTTTTTTCTAAAGTGTAATGTCACCTTGGTAGGGACAGTGGGATTTGTGAGCCCTGAACCGAAACCACGAACAATGTGTTCATCCAGAACACTGTGCAGTGGGATCTCCCAACCACGACTGGACCTGCTTAAAGCAGGCGCTGAAAAGGCTCTCCATCCTGATAAACAGATCAGTTTGGACAGCCAGAGTGGAAGCAGCCCAGATTTTAACCAGAGGGCCAGGCATCCAAGCAGGAAGTCGTGTCACACCTATGCACTGGTGCACTGACAGCTATGTATAACAGATAATCAGTTTTTAGCCCTCAGACTCTATAAAACCAATCCTGCAATTTACTCTGTGAGCGCTGCTGGGTCTGTTCCTGTGATTTATGAATTAAAAACTTATAAACAATATACTAAACCAGACCCTGAATGTTCACCTGGGCCTCTTTCATAAAGCACATCCGTGGAATATAATTTCATCAGAAAAAAGTAATTTTCCTACGAGAACAAAGCTGCTTCTGCCTCAGTAGGTTGAAGGATTTATCTTACAATACAAAGTGCTCATAAAACCTTGAAGGCAAAAGCGAATATGTCTGACCTAAGCAAAACCGCAACTTCAGAAGATTTAGATGAGCCTTTGAAAAGCTTCAAGAAAAAAGTAGCTTTAATAGGACTGCGAGTGTGTGGAGAAGTAGGTTGGAGGGGGGTTGGGTGCAAGACACTGTAGTGGGAAAGAATAGGATACAATTCTGCGGATGTCCACTGGCCTGCAGACGGTGATTAACAGATGGCGAGATGACAAAGTTAACAGGCCACCAGAAGAAATATGGCTGTCAACAGTAAATATCTTTCAGTGCATGAGGAGCAAGGGGAAAAAAATAAAGACATGAAAAGCTGTGGCTGAAACAAAACAGCCTGACATATTTACTGAATGTTTCAAAGGTAGAAAAGATGGTGGGAGAAAGTAAACGCTTTCTGCTAGCAGGTAGGAATCTAAAGGAGGGGATGAGGGCAGCTCTATACCATAAGGATTTACACCTGTAAGGACTTTCAAAGACCCCATGGAGCATGCTATACAGTTGTCACAGGACCTAGGAAAGAGTGCTACCCGTAACCTGAAAATATAAAGAAACATACAAAGCTAATTATCTATTTGCTTTTCCTCCTGGTCATGCCTGAAGTAGCAAAAAATAATAATGGGTAGTTACTGACCTAAATAAAGGCTACATTTGCCTAAATTGAGTACACACTATCATTCCACCAAATTAGAATACTGTTTTTCTAGATAAAGTCAAATGATTTTTTGAGGGGAGTGCTCATCCCATCACCCTCCCCTCACCCTGCCTCTCCCTGAGCCTGGTTTCTTCCTGTTAAAAGGGAGTTTTTCCTTTCCGCTGTCATCAAGTGTTTGCTCATAGTGGGTCATTTAATTGTATTATTGTATATGATATAAAGCACTCTGAGGCAACTATTGTTATGATTTAGTGTAAACCAAGACATATTGTGTTGGTGACGTAACACTACATTAACACTTTTTGAAGTGTTACCTGTATAAAAACATATCTGAACCCAAGAGAGTAATGTGTTAATAAGTTAAAATCTCCCATAGAGGTCTATAATTGAGTCACTTTTATTGTCTCTTTTAATCAATTATCTATTTAATGAATGTCAAAATATTAATTTTTAAATGCAACCGGACAAAACAGTCATCTTTACTCATGAAAAATAGGTTTTGCATGGACTTACTCTTCTTCCTTTAAATTACTTTATGAAGCAAAGGCCAGACAGTGACATTGGCACAGCAGATCTGTGATCATTTTTAACTTACCATGATTCATAATTTATCTTTACTATGTATCAATTTATATTGCATATGTGTCATTTATATTTTACATAGTTTCTACCTGTCTGGTGACTATGGATGTAAAAAAGCAGTTTTCCTAAACTCTATCATGATTCTGTGTTTACAGGACTTCTTAAAAAGCTCTGAGATTGAGAGGTTTCCATGTATTGTGTATAATTGTGTAACTCTATAGAGGACAAAGAAGAGCTGTGCTGAATTTTTAACATCAGTATAAAACATGTAATGGAAAATTGAGTGACTGCTTTGAAAATCAACCTCAAATACAGAAAATCTGCATCGTGACAGGCATAACTCACTCTTTCCACCCCTGTTCGCATCTTATTATGTCAGTGGCTCCCGTCAAGGCGAGCTACATCCCTGTCATTTTGTAGGTTCTATTCTCTTTTTGCTACTTTGTTCAAGTGGAGCCGTGTGAATAAACAGTGACATTTCAGAGGAAACTAGAAACCCTTGTGAATCTCCACAAGGAAGACCGTGCAAACTTCCCCCCCTGGAGACAGCTCAGTCCATCTGAGGGTCATTACCTAGCCGTGATCAGAATGCATAATATACGTGCTGCCAAGATGAAAGGCCCCGAGAGAAATATGTGCCTTCTATTCTGTCGTGCATGTCCATCAGCGCAACCAAGCTCCGTTCATCACTGCATTCATCATCGTTTAAACAAGCTTCCCGGGTCGTGACTCTCTCCCAGAGCGCCACATTGTTGACACCGAGTGGAGTACATAACTACATATTGACTCTCAGAGTGACGAGGATGGGAAAGGCATTGGAGGATTGGACGTTTGACTTTGCTTCTTATCAGTCAGTTATCTAAATAGAGGACTCCATTGCAAAGTCCCCCCTGGGTCGTGTGGTGTAAACTTGAGTTTCTCCACAGCTGCTAGGACATCAAAGCCCACACTACCACCTGTGAGGGGCTTCTGGAAATGAACACCCATATCGAGAGACCAAGAGGGCTCCTAAAGAGAGAGGGAGATAGGCCCATCTGTCACATAGCCTGAGGGTAAACACACATGGACGCAGAGATGGCTTTGGGGAGGGTCACACACATTACCTTCTGTACAAGCTGTACAAGTGGTTGCCAATATATTCATTTGTTTATTTTTGATGGCTTTGTAACACGCCTTTACGATCACTATCATTGCTACAACTACTAACACTAGCAAGCCTGATTACCAAGTTGCATCCTTACTAATTAGTACTAAGCAGCTGATTAATTACCTGGTGAGTTATTACTCACCAAAACTGAGGCACAAATTGTGTTATCAGATAGTTCCAATAAAGATTCTCCATAAGTCCACCAACACCACTAACATAGCCAAGTTTAGCGACTTAAATTAGCAGAGGTGAAATGGATCAGCTACAGCTAGCTGCCCAAATGTTAATGCCTCAAAACTGTCCAAAAAGAGGAGGAAAACATCCCTTATACAGTAGCTGTAGCTTTTCTGGAGCCTGAAATACTATCTAGAGGAAACAAATGCATTATTTCCTGCTGGTCAAAAACTATACTAAGCAGGTGCTTTTGGAAATGAAAAAAAATGTGCTGAACTACTGAGCGGCAGTGATTGTAGCAAGGTCGATTGGTCGGTTTGTTAATGATCAGAGGGCCACAGCAAAAAACAAGCAAAGGTTTCTTGATACATATCGTACCAATAATATGGTACTGACATTAATGCTATAGTCACTCGAGCGAACTGATTATAGCATATAAATAGAGTTTGGAGAGGAACCAGGCCTGCCACCCACCGCCATCAGTTGGTAATAAGGTGGAGTCGGTCTGTTATAAGTTTGCAATTGAATGGGGTCAAGTTGGCAGTTACAGTTACATCTATGATAATAAAGTGATTGACTGTGATAAATTAGCAAAGATTGCAAACTTTTTGTCATCTATAGACCCAGAAATTTACTATAACAGCTTCCATGCAGAAACTCATGGATCTGAAACAGAATTCAAGAATTTCCTCCAAAAATAGTTACATAGTTACTGCAGGATGGGAAAATAACACAACAGAATGCAACCAGCTGGCAACCAGTTGAGTCAAATCCTCTGTTGATTGACATAGATTGACTGCAATGTATTGCCATCTGTCTGCATTTAGAAATTAGACAATTATTTACAATCCTTGGCCAATCTGTCTGAGACTGACGCCAAGCTGCAGTCAGTCAGTGCGGGACTACAACTGGTTTGAGACAGGTTGCCTTTCCATCAATTGATTCTTTATTACCTTTCTTGACTTCTTCTTGACATGACTTCTTTATAGTTTTTCAAGCTCCTAACATAAAAAATGTTTAACAGCAATTGTTAAGCTTATAGGCTTATAGCTAAGGTATGTTAGCTAACATTAAAATGATAGTTAGCTAATGTGTTTAGCCAAAACTGTGAACATGGGGAATGTAATTTGTAGTACACTCGCAGTAACCCTGGCATTTCTTATTTTGTCTGACATTTAATTTATTTTGGATTTAGTCACATATATTTTACTTGAGAGCAAACCATTCATCAAAGACAGTTTTCAAAGACAGAGGTAAATCCCTAATTTCAACAAAAGCAAACTCTCCTTTTGATTAGTGTCTCCATTTTTTTAGATGTGCTCCCACCTTCTTTTCCATCAGTGCAGGCGTTTGTTTTTGCATTCTGCATTTCAGAATCAAAACCTGCAAATCAAAACCTTTTGATTGCATTACCGGTAAAAAATAATTACAGCTTTCCTGATGAATGGTTTTTCAGGAAACTTTTTTCTTTTCTTTTTTTTTTTTTGCATTTTGCTTTCCATATGTTATTTACAGGAGATAGTACAGGGTCAAGCATTAATGGTTCAGCAGCTCAACCATCCATTATTAATCAGTAATAAAACAAAGTTCCTCCAGAACAGTTTTATAGCCTTACTACTACAAACCATGATGGAAAAAAAAGAGTCTGATGTGTAATATCTTGTGAAGGCTCCTTTCATTATCAATGTATTTTTTTAGCCTAAGAAGAGTATCTGTAGTCTTTGTTTGATACAAGATTTGTCAGCCTACCAGCTCAGACACATCATAAACAACTACTCATATTGGCTCTAAAAGGCTGTGTGAATAGTATGAAAGACAGCACAAGCATATGTGTGTTACACTCAGACTGACTTGCTATCCTCTTAAAATGTTTAGAGACAGTGACATGAAATCCTCTAACTGATCTTTAAAAAGCTTGATTTAATTAATTATTTTTTTGGGGGGGTTGAAATTTCATACTTGGAAGACAGAAGTGAAGCAGACATGATAACAAAAACACAGGCTCATTAAGCTCAACTCAACACAGACAACAGGCAGTAAGAAAACATATTTCTCTGAGTCAGAAAGCCTAAATCGAATTCCTTCATCCCCCAATGACAGAGCGCTGATACTGCAGCTGCAAACAAAGTAACAGAAAATGGTAAATAATTAGAGCAAAGCAGGACAGTGAGGACAGGTGATGGAGAGTCAGGGCAGATGGATGATAAGATAGAGAGAGAGTGACAGGCAGACAGATGCTTCAGATGATATTTAGGTAAACTGTGGCCTCACCTTGCTTCTCCCTGATTGATCACCATGTACATCTCCCAGGACATATTTTCAGCCACGGATCCATGAGGCACCAGGAGGCTGACCCCTGAAAAACACACACACACACACACACACACACATTTGTGTCAGCAGCAACTCCACCAGCAGCCTGACAGCATAGGGCAAAATAAGAGCATGTCATACATGCTAGGGTTATGTAGATATTTATGAGCGCTTCAGTTCACTTCAAAGAAAAAAGTGACCTAGACTTGGGCTTCTAAGTGTTATAATATTCATGCTGATTTTCAACAGGAGTACAATAAAAAAGGGCTTATTTTGGCATATCTAAACTGTTCACATATTATGAGCAAATGAGGGCATAAATGCTACTTTTCTATAGAGTTAGCTATAAGACAGCCTAGAGTATTTCGGGAGGACTCGGTGAAGCACTGGCATTTGCGGATTTCTGATTTTTGACTGGTTGTTAGCAAAGATAGAAATAGATAGATGTTACTGTACTTCAAACTTTTCATCCTGTCTCCATCCACTCAACCCTAACTGGTCACAGCAAATACCTGCCTATCAATCTGACAGGGTTTCTTCCTGTTAAAAGGGGAGTTTTTTCCTCCACCATCATCAAGTGCTTGCTCATAGGGGTTTTCTTTCCACTATTACAGTCTCTACTTTACAATATAAATAGCCTTGAGGCAACTATTGTTTCAGTTTAGCGCTATATAGATGAGCTTGAATTGAAAAACACTGATTGGATTGAATTATTTAAATTTCATCCCAGCCTGGTAAAATATTTCTATATTTAGACAAAGAATCTGCTTGGTGGAGGTCAAGATGCTTTTTACTGTCATGGTTCAATGGGAAAACGCTTCAGTGAGCAGACCACAGTGACAAAAAATGAATTTTATTAACCTTATGTCTTTTTTTTTTTTTGCTTTATTGCAAAAATTTCCAAGCAGCTGCAGTTTAAGGTTTGCAGTCAACTATATGTGTTGTCTGGTACCAGTCCACATGGTCTACTTTACACTGCTATGTGTTGGAGAGTTCAGATATAAGACATCACAGAGTTCATTACAAAGTTCTGGTCATGATGGAATTTTAAACAGAGAAATTTGGTGGTGAAACTATTCTCTCTGCCAATAATTTACTTTCCTTGTGTGGGTGCAATCATTTCCGTTTCAAGTCCCACTGAAACTACATCTGTAAATTTGCCCTGTTGGTCACCAGTAAGCATTTTTGACTTTGCTAGGCTTTGGGAGGATGTAGAGTCAGAAAACTTAATATAAATGTAGCTTATTGTCGCTAATTAGCTATATTGAAGCATTTACTTTTCATATAACCGTCCCGAGTACAAAGTGCTACAAAACAGAGCAACAATTTCCATACTGATGAGGGGGAATCAATGACACAAATATGCATTTTAAATAAACTATGAAGTTATTTCTTGTTAGTGAATGAGAAAGATAACAAATTAATGGGTTAGCAAACAAAGCTTGTAGAAAAAAAGTGTAGTAAGCAGGCAGAGCTGTGGGAGTTATTGTGACTGAGTTGCACTGGAGTTATTGATAGAATATTTGCATGCAGCTCTTTAACAGTCCCTACAAAATTATAAAACAAATATTTTTTGCAAAAATCAGTTGGATTTTCTTATTTATCGATTTTTTTAAAAGAAGCAACAACAACTAATTAGTGTATTCAAGTAATCAAAATTTAGCCTGCAGTTATGTGTGACTGAAGCAAACAGGCACTGAGTACTGTTTTAGTATTTCACTTCTGAATTTCAGCCAATTAGCAAACGCATTTTATATATTTATTGGATATTTGTTGGTACAGATAATGTTAGTGAGGGAAACTCCAAAGCCATTTATTGTTTACATGTAAGCTTACATGAGGCTGCTATGAATGAGAAGCAGACAATGACTCTGATCATGTACAAGATAAGTGAAGGTTTTAACTGAGCTAAACCTGTGCTTGTGTTGACACAGCAATCATGTTCATGCACACAGTTTCCAGCACAATAGGGCTCATTTTAAACATGGCTACACAAGTCAGATGTTAAGGGATTTAGCAACAGATCTTTTTGTCACATGATTGTACGCTCTTTAAAAAAACTACACTTTTTTCCCCTTCAGCCACAGAACTGGTTAAAAAAATACTTTTGACCCAAGTCTGTTAAAAAAATTAACCATGTAATTCAACCTCTTATGACCAAACAAAGTAAGAAGCTACTTTTGGCTGCTCTCTCATTTCAGTGTGTGGCTCTGCATTTTTGATGTAAAAGTCCAGACCATTCTTTCAACTGCATTTTCTTTTCTTTTTTGATGACCTATAATGATGATGGAAAAGTTACTTTAACAATAGCAAAAAAACGATATAAACAATTAAAGAAAAAATCCCTTCACATTACATTGTGAAAACCCATCAGCTTCCTGCTTTTCTGACCTTAGGATGAATTTGCTGGAACGTCCACCTGACAGGTCCAGACCAGCAAACTCCAAAACTACTGCCTATATAAAGGTGCTCAGCCTTGCTGATGATAAAGCTAATCAAGTGTATTTGATCAGCAGCATCTGGCTGCAACATAATTTCATGACTATCAATCAATTTTTATTCAGTCAATCTTTATGTCCATAAAAACAAAACAAATCACATACAATAACACAAAAACAAGAGAAAAACAAATAAAAATACACCCAAATCACCTTCCTGCAACTATACCAGTGTCTCCACAATGAAGAGTGATAACCTGTGGTGCCAAACCTTGTATCTGCTTCATATGCCTGCAAATAGATTTATCAATGAGATTTGTTAATAAAACTTTAAATGTAGTGGCTCCAGCAGTTACAAACATCTCACTTGCACTGAGCCATCTCAGTTTATTCAGTAATAACCTCAAAGCCTCAATAAAAGCTACATGAAGTTTAAACTTGTTTTCCTATAATTCGTCCAAAGGCCTTTCGTATACAAAGGTGAACAATATGTTCTGAATGAAGAAATGGTCTCTCTATCGACATATGCATTAAATTTACCTAAGAGGTATGCACACTTCATCCAGCATTTCCATTAAATATCATCATCATCTGACATTTGATGTGAGACGTCCAAGATATCCGACGTAAAATGATTATCTGACAATTTCAACTCTGGAAATCTTTGATCTTTGGAAATCTTTTGATATTTGTTCCTTACTTGGTTCTGCAAATCTACAGCACTCTTTTACAGACATTGTATCTGATATCATGTTAAACGTCATACAGTAAGGAGAACGTATGTGAAAGACTAAAGACAACAAGATCATCTGTATACATAAAATGGGTCAATAAAATACCATGCATCCCATATAGGCTCTCAATTTCTTTGACAAATCATCAACATAAACACTGAAAAGAATTGGGGACAAAATTTCTCCTTGTCCAACACCATCACTCACTCCAAACAGGGCTGAAATGCAACAGCTTGCAATGTCTGCTTGTCTTTTATAGTTAAACCAGAAATTTCATGATGTATTTGGCACCCCTCCTTGACTCAGCTTAGCAAGTAACTTTATAATTTACACACTTAAAAGCTTTGGAGGCATTGATAAAAACACATAAAAAGTGATGAATTCTGTCTTATATATTGGTTTAAAGTTTATTTCAAAGAATATATACAAAAATCAGCACCATGCTTGAGTTTAAAGCCAAAGTGATTATAAGTGAAGTTAATGAACATATGTAATCTATGGAGCCAGTTTCTTTCTAAAACTTTTGATGTTGTCTTCACTAATAGTGTTGGCCTGTAGTTATCATGACTGCTGACTTTCCTAGCCTAATCCTTAATGATCGACACTAACAGAACAGATAACACTGGGTCTGGCAACAAGCCATGGATCATGCAACCAGTAAAACAGATGGAAAGAAATGGATGCCAGCTTATTACTGGCATGTTTAAGATGTTCAGCAAAAATATGGTCTAACCACATGCTTTTTTATCTGGTAGCTCAAGCATTGCTTGATATACCTCATGTGCCATAATGACCATGTACAGAATAACATTTGCAAAATATATTGCTATTTATTTTTGTTGGTGAATCATGAAAATATCCACATATGCGCTGAAAATTAAGGGAAAAACAGAAATGTTAAAAAGCGCCTAAAGAGGTAAACATCCTTTGTTAGGAAAGATCTAGGAATTGTGGGGAAAATATGAAGATGAGTGGCCAGTGGGTCACAATGAGTAAAACCTGTTTCTCTGTAAACAAAACTGAAGTTTTTCAGTAAAATGTGTAGGAGGTTGTTATTCCTACATAATCTGAGTAAACACTGTTATTTTTTCCCCTGAGGTCTTAGTAGTCTAAGAGCTTAGCTGATCAGCCTGAATATACACAAATGGCTACAGAAAATAAGTGACTGAATCAATATGTGATTTAAGTAAAGCTGTAAACATTTCTTTCTTTTCACTCTGATCTCCCAGCCAGCTACACAACAGCTTTGAAAAAGCAAGTGGATTTTTTTCACAGCATGTCAAAAGATCAACACTGCCCATCCTCTGTTGCTTCACACTATTCATCTGCCGCAGTGTGAATGGCAGAGCATTCACACTGAAGTGTAGCGAGCATATAAAGGCCCTGCTTTACAAATAAGAGGTTCAGAGGAGCAGCGAGGGAGATGACAGATAAAGGGTTTTGGCAGCTTTATGGAAAGTGTGTTTTTGTAATAACTTGGCCATGTCTGAAATGGGCATTCTTTAGAGTTTGTCTGTGTTTAATAAAGCTGTGTTTCACATGTTGGGGAGCTTGCGCTGGTGGTAGGAAGAGTCAATTGCAACTGTCTTTCTTGAGTAGTTAAATGCCTTGCTGTAAGAGTTCTCATTACCCAATTAGACAAAAATAAAAATAAAAAATCTCACTAGCCAACAATGGCCATTTAATGTGAAAGCTCTGTACTGTGGAAACACTGAAAAGCAGTTTTCTTTTTTTACTATACTGTGAAATTCATTTTGTGCATGGTTGAGACAAACTGGCCCCTTCATAGGTAGTCTGAGTTTCTCAACGTTTTGCTCATGACAAATGGATGGCGGCAGAGTGACAGGTGGGTTGGTTCTGTGTCTGTAGTGATTTGGACATTGTTTAAAAAGGAGCTGAGCCTTAGGGGATACCGATGCTAGGCACGGTTACCTCGCACTGTGCACCATTGTACCTACTCACCACTCCTCCACGGCCACTTCATGGCCCAAGTGCACTTCACTTTGTCTCAGCATCTCAACTCATCCCTCTTATCCGCTCTTTCTCTCTCTCGCTCACACACATTTGCACCCTTGAAACGTGATCTTGCAGAGCACCAGGTTTGTGATTTTTATGACTTAATTAGGGAAGCAGTGAGACACGATCTGCTCAGATGTTTGTAAATTACTTAATGTGACTTTTACAGAGGCAGACGTAGATGAAGATGACTGGAGTTCTGTGATTTGGTGCAGACATTGATTACATAACATAGAACAACTGAACCACACCCAGGTCCACCAGATCCCAGTTCACTTAACTGCATCGAGGCACAGCATGGAATGATCACACTAGTCACACGTACTGGAGTGTGGGGGGTCAAATGTGTTTGGGCACGGTATGAATCATCTAGTGTTCGTATACACTTGCAGTGAAGTTCTCAGTTTACCAGTCAATCTACGTTCCCATCCTCACATCCCACTCAAGAACAGAGTAAGAAGCTCAGAACGTAACTGCTGCTCTGGATGGGATGTTAAAGGATCTGAGCTGGACGTCACCTGGAGCCCTCTCTGGTGAGGTATTTTGGAAGCATTCAATTGAGATGCCACAAGCTAGATAGACCACAGGCTGGTAGATGTCTACTGTAAAGGGATGATCCCTCTTTCCAGGGAATTCTATGAGATTGTTCAGCACTGGGATTCACAATATTTCAACATAAAGAATGTCTCCTGCAGAGCAAGTATTTCATGTTGTCTGTAATTGTATTGTTGTGAGGCTAGTGAGTTTCTTCAAGACCATTTTAGACCCCTAACCATGAAATCATTGCCAGAAAATTCAAATTATTTGAAAATGAAGTGTTTAGAGAATTTAAAAAGATTCATTACACATTAATTAGAATATATGACTTTTAATTTGCATCATATTTGCTAAATCCAATACATATGTATTGTGCTATTTTTTCAGCTTTTGGTGCAGAAAAAAGTCACACAGAATATGCAGAAGTCTCAAAAACTCACAAAAAATGTATATATCAAACATAATACACTAGGATATAAAGGGCTGATGTGCTTTAGAGTCAGTCAGCACTAAAGGGTTTAGGAAGCCTAATATGTGAAAATTCTGTGATTTGTAAGAAATAATTTCCAGACAAGCTGAAAGCATCTCCTGATGTCCAGAAACATTGAAGCAAATCAAATGTCAAACATGCAAGAACATAGTGTCATAAATGTGGGACTTTGAAAAAATTCTGTTAAATGTCAAGACAAAGTCATTCTAACTACGCCATGAGTCTGACACATAGTGAACGGTTAATGTAGCTAATAAACAGGCTACACAGCTGTAGGATTTATACTCAGCTTCATTGCAAATGCTTCATGGTTAACTTTTGTGTCCTTAGGTAGGTTAAAGCTCCATCCACAAACACAGTAAGGTTTTCTGCCTTAATAATTTTGTACTTCTATCTGGAAAGAATTGTTTCTAATTAATCAGGTTCTATATTAGTTTTTAAAAACAAATAAACAAACTCCAAGCTCTTCTAGCTACCAAAATAAATTGCTTTAGTATGATAGTAACTTGTGCAAATGTTAAGCTAACACTATCTCAAATAATTCTGAGACTCATAGTTTTGTGTTCATTTAGAAAGTTTAAACAATCAAAAGTACCTTTAAAGTGATTAAGAGTGCTTCCTTAAGCTTCATGGCCACTGTGAAAGGATTTATTTCTTTGGTAGAAAATAGTTACAACTACTGAAAATGCTGAAAGTGGGGTTTGTGAATTATCCAGAGTAATTTAGGACATTGTTTTCAAAGACAGAATCAGCTGCACGGTCTTTCGTTTCTAATGAAATTTTAATTAATTCTTCAAAGCTGCAAGTCCCCTGCTTTTGTGTGGGAGATGTAGTGTGAATCCACTCCTTAAAAATGGCTGAACAGATGTAAGGAACGTTGCTATTTTGGTTTGTATCACTAAGGTGACTGGAGAGCTCCAGTAATCTGCAGTGAAGTGCTGCGTATGGCTGCCTGTTCAGTCTAATGAACAGCAGTCCCTGCAGACACACCGCGCGAGTTCTGCTCTTGATAGCAAAGACTTCTCCACACAGACCTTCAGCCTGAAAGACGACCGCAGGAGGCTGATTTCACTTTGCCTCTCCATGCAGGCCGAAGGACACCACCGTGTATATGGGAGGACCACAGAAGAGGGCTGTAAGTGCAGTGGTTGGCACAGTTCACGCAGACTCCTCCAGCCATTTGTGTTGGCAGGACATGATGACAGCGTGACCCCCGTTTGCCTGAGAGAGCCCACGAGGACGTGGAGGAATAACAAACAGCTACCTGCCTTGGCAACAGCACAGATGGATCTTAGCAACAGCTTACAGGGTCTAAGGAGCGTGTTCGTGTACTAATAGTTGTCATATACTAATGATATGTGCCATTTGTTTAGAACAAACTTTGACAAGGTGATTTACATGATCATTTTCTTTGTCCTTTCCATCTGATGACTTTTTATATATATATTCAACATCGATTCAGGAAACATCTATTTGTAAATCTGTGTGTATATAGCATGTTTCTTTATAGGTATAGCTGTAGGTAGAGCACAAGCCCTGCATTTAATTTCGCTTATAAATCAATTAAGTTTTATACTCAAAGTATTCTACAAAAGTAGTCAGTTGAAAATTAATGAGTTTGAGGGTAAATAAATAATTCACAGGAGGGCTTTTAGTGACCAACGTGGCTTCAGGTTTTGCTGTAGGTTTTCAGTGTCATGGTGGTGGGATAGTTCCCACGGGGGAACACAGACAAGCTAACATATGAATGGCTGGGCAACTAAGCCTTGCAATTGCTGACCTTTTATAAAATTTGCAAGCAAACCTATTTAGTAGTTTGAATGATTTTATATTTGCTGTTTGCTTGCTCTCATGTTAGTACTGCCAGGGTTGCCACAGGAGCAATACATTAAAGAAAGACATTAATTTAACACAAATACCAAACAACAGCTAGATCTTCTCTTGATGTAATGATGGGGCACTGACGCTGATAAGCCTGTTAAGTGACACGGTCAGCATTTCTGCCAGCCTTGCCTCCGGGCTTTAAATGGACTTTATTTATAGCACTTTTTCCAGTGCACTCATACAGTGCTTTATAATTCTATACATATTGTACACTGCTTTTCCTATTATGCACACTCACCGGCTACTGCTTTGGCTACAGCAGCTGTGTTGATTTCAGCTTTTATTATATGTTTTTACCTTCGGTGGATTTTTCACATGTTATAGTTTGTTTGTTTTTTCATTTAAATTCAGCGACTGCTGCCAGTCCATATTTGTGATCGTTCATATGATACCAACACCCCCTTTTAATCTGAACATGATCACAGCTAGAAACCCTAGATTCATGTGGCCACTCCTGGCTTTGTTACACCAGAATAGAACAGCAACCTGTTTGCAGCTAGGAAAAATTGATGGTTGATTACAATTAATTTCTTCACATTCAGGAACCAGCTGCAAGTAGTTGCAGGGATTCCTTTCAGTCTCAAGGTGATTGTACACATCAGCTGGTGGGAGGCAACCTGTCTCCAAACTATCATGGGGCAACCTGAATGCAATCTCGTTTGGACAAAGACTGGCAAAGGTTTGAATATAATCTTGTCTAATTTATAAATGCAGATGGATTGCCAACACACACATCAATCAATCTGAGTCCATCTGCGCCAATGAGTGCAATTTGTCTGCGACATGTCTCTTTGCAACAGAGGACTTAACTCAACAGCTTGCCAACTGATTGTATAGTAGTGGTTGGTAGTATTAGGTAGGATTGAGGGTAGGGTTAGCACATATTATGACTCTGACTTCAGAGGTTTAATGCGAACTTCGGCATATGTAGATGGCAACAGATTTGTGATTTTCGCCCATTTATCACAGTTAATTGCCATGTTATCACAGACAGATTGCATGTAATTGCCAGCTTGACCCCATTCAGTCACAAATCTGCTCTCAGTCTGCCATCAGACGGACTCCGCCTTATTGCTGTTTTATTGCTGTCTCGACGCACCAGAGTCACTTTGAAACAACTGACTGTGAGTGGTCACTTGTTCATTGCAGTCTCCAACAATTTTTTTCCAGTGTGACTGTAGCATAAAAAGTTTAAAAGATGGATAATGGAAACATGTTATCCTTAGACAACAGAAACTTTAACTCCTCAATGTATTTCTCTGAAACAATACTCTGAAGAAATGCAAAAAAAAAGCTTAATATTCTGGGGAGTCTGGAGTTTAGGAGTGAGTTGGTCTTTCAAGCTATTCAAGCTATTTCTGTCTGATCTTGCAGTGACTTGAGTCAGAGAGACACGGCAGACCTCAACTGGTCACAGCTTAGAGTCTTTCATAAGTAGGGATGGGCCAGCGACCGGCTTCCCAAAGCAAAATGTAGAATCTATTCTTGTGCATAAATTCGTGTGTATGCTAGTGGCTGTTCTGTGACTGTGGACCTTTCAGTTGGAACAGTATGGGCTGCCTGTTCTCTGGATTCTTTCTTTTGCCATGCAAGCCAGAGAGCTCTCTGCTCCTATTAGTCAATGTCACAAAACAAATTGTGGAGATTGTCATAGGAGGTCGAGAGAAGGTAAAAATATCAGTTCTGGCGGGCTTGTCTTTTTGTTAGAATGTCACGAGGTGTCTAAGACGTGGCTTCGGTGGTTGTCAGCTATGATACGCTACAGGGGATAAAACAATTGCCCTATGCTTATTTTTGGACCCACTGCTCTACATCTTCTCAGCTTCCACTGTGTAGTCTGAACTTGGCATTGCATCTGCATTATGTGTACACTTTCTATCTCGGCTTGAGAACATGTGATGCGTATTTGGGAAGCCCCAGACGATGCTGAGTCACTTTTACTGTCAAGAGATTAATCCTTCACACTAAACTGACAGACACATCGCATCTTTTATTTCCCCTCTGTGAGCCACTGACCTCTGAGAAACACCCTAGCTGCAAGAAATACAGCGTTCTAAGAGTCTTTAACTTCAAGTTCAATCAGCAGTAACCTGTAAATCCTGCTTTATAGTTTCTGATTCAATCGATGGTTTGTTATACTTTTACTGTGTCACACTAGGATTTTTTCTTTTTCATGATACGTTGATATGGTGGTCCCTGAATACACTTTGGTTAAGACAGTAATAATTTTCTGTTTTAAAAGAAAGCTAAAATGGTTGCTGATTGCTGATGTGGACCTGTTTCTAAGCAGTCCTGCCCACCTTCTACAGAATCACTCTGCTGTTTGTCTTAATGAACTGCAAAAAAGAAAGACTATGCTTTCAATACGCACAGGTGAAGCAAAAAAACCAAAAAAATAAAGAAAAGCAAAAAAACCGGTGGAAAATTATGGTTATGGTTTTGCATGATAGTCCAGCAACTTTTCTGTAAAGCTCACCTGTGTTTGGCACAACCAGCCTCCCTCCATGGTGACCAAACACACCGGTGGTCCTCAGCGGCTCTTTGCAGGAGCTGAAGGGCCCATTGAGGGTAAGCAGGCCCTTCTTCCTTCTGTCCATGGTGCTACAATAGTCCCGGCTCAGATCTCGCGGGAAGGTCTCAGCTGGAGCTTTGGCGTGAAACTCCGCCCTCTCGGCCACACCTAGTGAAACCATAAAGGAGCTCTGAACTTTGACCTTGATGTCTGGCAGGGGGTCAAAGAGCTCTTTATCTGTGCTGTCCTGGAAGCAGAGGGGAGTGCTGTATGTCCGGCCCACTGTTAAGTCTGGCTGCATGGAGGAGTTGAGAAGCAACGGGTTTCCTACAGAGATGGAAAGACAGCACACAAGTCACCTAGAAGCCCTGCTCACAAGGGACCTGTATTATTCAGGGAACTCATTTAACTAATGAATCAAAGCCCTACCTAAACAGCACTCACATGGGATAATGAAATTCACTGTTGTCCCAGATACAACTAAACAAGGTCAAGATTGTACCATTCTGGTATTTTTTTAATGCCTTGATTTAGGAAAGCAAAAAAAAAAGAAAAAATTCAAAGATGTTTAAAAGCTGGAAAACATCTTACTTTGCATGGATTAAATATTATCCAGGCTCTCTGTCTGCAGCACAGTGCAGCAGAGTACATTCAACTGAGTTGTCATTTCACCCCCCAAAAAAAGAAAAAAAATATTAAAATCAGCTTTAATATTTAAAATTAATACAAATATCTGGATGTCACCAGATAGCACTGATTCAGGTCAGTTCAGGTTTAAAGGCCACATCTCCTGAAAATTCTTGCAGCTGACCAATGAAACTCCAGCAGCAATTAAAACAACATGCCCGGGCAGGCAGCCGCTACATCAGAGGTAAGGGAGCACAACCTGGACAGAAGGTCCAGGGCTCTGAGCCACGGTCAGAGCATTAGATTTAATTACCAAGCACACCCACAGCTTGATCTCCATAATCCATCTGCTGGAGTCAGCTCCTCTGGACACCCAGTTGTCCTCCTGAAGGACAGGAGGGAGGGCCACGAGGATCTATGTGACCGCTCTGTAAATGAGGGGAGTCCTTCATCTCCCAGCATGAACCCAGCAGCAGCCTACGGAGGGAGGTGAGAGGGAGGCGTCTTCATCTGTGACCATTAGATGTGACGACGCTGCCAAACAGAGCAAGGAGCACGCCGCAGCGATTTGGCAGACGTGCCGCGCCCCTCGATGAGCCAGCCAAGATAACAGTGAAGTCATTGAGTCCTTGCTGCCCAGCTGTTGCCAGGCGAGGGGTGCAAAGCAGGAGGCTAATCTTGTTTTATTTTTAGGGAAGTCATTAATTACCTGGTATGTGATTTGTGATGAGCATTTTGGAGTGTGTGTTGCTTTTCCACTTATTCTTTCAAAACTTTATCCCTTATTTTTTTTCTTTTACAGGTAAAAGGTTGCTGGTTTAATTCCAGGAGGAGATATAAATCCCTTTTAGGATGATGGCAGGAAGAGTAACCTGAGTACCCTGTACCCTGAGCAAAGGTGTGTACACTTGAAAAATTACCACTGTTTTTGTGAAACATGGTCAGTTCTGTTAGTGTTAGAATATGTTAGTGAATCAGTTTCTGTATCAACAGCTTGTGGTTGCTACACCTACAATGTGCATACTGCCATGTCCGTATTTGTCTTTATAAGGAAACAGGTTGTCGTGAAAGAGAAGCCTGCACTGCTAAGAGGGGAAACAACAAACAAAAAATCAAAAAGCAGGAGAAAGTCAGCTGAAAAACTGAAACAATAAAGTCCAAAAAGAGAGCCAGAAAACGAGTATCGGACTGACATAACAAAAAAACAAAAAACAAAAAACCCAAAAAATACCATCAAGCATTTTTTTCCATCTAACATTTGGCATTTTTATTACCAAAAAATGTCTAATGGGTTGTCTGCACTGTTGGCTTTTTTGTGTTTTGTTAAATACAAGAAAATGATAGATTTTCTCCTCCACAGTTTGAATATCAGGGCTCGCAAAATCGCTAGCCCGACGTCCCGGGGCTAGCGATTTTTCCAGTCGGGCTACCAAAATCTACCTCAGCCCTGCCCGTCGGGCTATCATAGGAAGGAAAATATATGTCCATGCTTTTGCATTCTTTCGAAAATGTAGCTGAGTAATTATGTCATTGGCATCGATGAGCCACTGTCAATATGTGACATATTGAAATCGCGTTTGAATTTGTGCTTGTTTTTTGCTTTCACTTTCACTTTGCGATCGCGCCAACTGTGTGTAGAGAGCGGCAGCACTGATTGGTGAGTGACGATTAATTGCGCACCAATTCCTCTGACATCGTCTTATCACTCATTAGCTTACTATTCAAACGTGACAAGTGAAATCTCCCACAGCAAGCTTAAACATGTGAGAGGTCGATTGCGCAGAGAATCGCTGACCGTTATGTAAGCACGTGTGTAAAAGCAGCAGGATTTATGCAGGTATTTTAGTTCTGCTGAGCCAAATAAGACAGGTCAGGGTGAAGAAGGGGCAGCCAAATAAAAGCCTACCACAAAACGGAAAAGTTATGACAAATCAGACTATGAGGCAAGAAGAAAGCTCAGCTTTTTTGGTTTCATGGACAAAAGAATTTATGTGGCTGGAATATGACGAGCTAAATAACATCATGTTCTGCCGGGTGTGTCGTGAGTTTCATTTCATTTGAGTCGCCAAGCGCCTTTGTAACTGGGACCAGTAATTTTAAGAAAGACCCCATCAGAACCCATGAGAAATGCAAGAAATGCATTATTGCCCAGTCTGCAATATCTTTCCCAGAACAAACAGCAATTGCAAAAAACATACTAAAAATAAACCAAGCACAAGAAGAAGTCCTGAAAAATCTTTCAAAAGCGTACTATGTTGCAAAGAGTGAACTACCATTGTCAAAATTTAGCAGTCTATGCAAACTTCAAAAAGCAAATGGCCTCGATCTTGGTTCCACTTACCCCTTACCCTTGACTTCAGTGGAAATTTTAGATTCAGGATCTGACACAGACTGATTCATGTTCTACACAGTTCTTACAAGTTCATAGAAATTTCTGTTCAATTAGAAACAAGTATTTGAGTTGATGACTGTGATTTTTATACAGTTGTTGTGATTTGTATTTTAACAACTTTCGGATTAATTTTTGTTTCCGTTACAATATTATACATTAAAGTATAATATTGTAAAGGAAACAAAACATTAAAAAACTGCTCTCTTTTTTATTCGGGCTACTTAAATTTATTTTGGGCTACCAAAAACTGAAGAGTGCCTGCCCGAAGGACTACCAGAGATTTTGAAATTTTGCGAGCCTTGAATATGGTGTCATACTCTCCTCACCATGTGGCAAAAGCACGAACAGATGTTCATGAAGTAAATATTACAAAACTATATATTGTTACAAAATCTTCACAAGCACTTTGAGTGCTCAGATAAAGTAGAAAAGCGATATATAAGAACCAGTCCATTTACAGTTCTGCTCACAGCACACCAGTGTGCCTCTGTGTACCATATGGAAACCACTGCAGTATACTGTATTAATATCATTGCAGATTTAACATACTTTATCATTCACCACTCTCACGCCTGCATTCCAAATAACAAAGCACCAGCACATATGATGCGGGTAACATTACCTGGTAATTGCCACTAAAGATGATGTTCCCAAAGAAATGGATAAAAAAGATGCATTTTTCATTTCAAGTGAACCCACGGGCGGCTCTGCTGATATTCTGGCTCTTGGTCAGAGCCGCACTCTGGTGGACATTACCCCTCTGCAGCTGACATTCGATCACTGCTAAATTTTCTCCCCTCCGGTCGAGTGGAGAATGATCTGATTATCGCTTGAGTGTGCATCTTTAAGAATGGCGCAGCGAAAATGGAATGGCAGTGGTGAGATGAGAGAAGTTAATGAAATGTACCTCAGGTTGAATACCTTGAGGGATAGGTTTGGAATTGGGCTTCTGATTAAAAATCACTCAGAAGGAGAAGTAATGCACAGAGACAGGGTCAGGTCCAAAGACTCATTCTGCACTCTGATAGCAGAGAGCCATCCGAAAGCATTTAAGAACTTCTTAAAAGTGTTTACATTTTTTTTTCTTGCTAGTAATTACTGGGCATGAAAATGCTATTAAGATACAATTAAACAAAGACTTTGTAAGGTCTTTCCATCCTCAAGGAAGCATTTAATTTCTTGCCATGTTTATAAAAAGGATTGTAAAACTTTAACAATGCAATCATGGAACGTGCAGGCCTGTATAAAATGCCTCCACAACTTCCTTCAAAACAAACTGTGGGAAAGAGATGTGGAAGAAGGTGTTCTACATTTCAATAGAAAATGGAAAGGAGTGATTGTGGCTGGTCGAGGGCACAGCAGGCAGGCTGTACGGAGAACTGGCCTATTTAAATAGGATTGATGACCTGCTGAATGTAGACCTGGTGTTTTGTCTCGCACCTTTCCAATGCCATGACAACGGGTGGGGGATTAGACCGGCTCCCTAGGCCTTGGAGTTGCTGTAGGGTATAGTGTAGGCCCCTGATGGGACTCCTCACCGATGCACTGAGGATGAATCACCTGTCAGCGCCATGGCTATCACATGCACTAACCCAGAAGTGTTAGGAACGGTCATGTGGATGCCTGTAGCGAGGCTGTCTGAGATGGCCACAGTCGTATAAGCAACAAAAGTTACCGCTGCACCCAACAGAAATTGAATTGATCTTCACTGTTCCATACCCATCAGTGGCTTAGGCCAGTGTAATCTGATGGAGAATATTGGTTGCCTGACATTCAAATGTGTGGTCTGCAGGGAGGAGGGGTGGTAGCATAGGTGTCTATCAGAGATTGATTATCTACCACTTCACAATAACAGAGGAGCAGGTCTGTCAAAATAGAAGGACTAGTTCTTTCGCTGATTATGGAGGTATAAATCCTAAGCAGATAGGGAGGCTGCACAGCATTCTGCTTGATGCAAACAAATGCCATCAATCACCTGGTGGCCCTGTCAGAAAGGTCTGTGATGATGCTGCCGTTTGGCCTTGTGGTCGCTGTCTCGTGTCAACATGCTGTCGAAGGCACTCTCTTACCTTGTCTGGTGTTCTTGAAGTTGAAAGACTGGAAACCCCCGGTGAGCGCAGAGGAGTCAATAACGTCCACGCCGTACTCGCTGTGATTTTTCCTGTACAGCATGACAGCCACCACAAGGATTGCAACGGTGATTATGCCGGCTCCAAGGCCTGAGTACAAAGCCACATCATTGGAGCTCTCCATACCTGAGACACAAGACACACAAAAACAGGCTACCTTCAATTCTCATATTCCTGAAGAAGCACTTCAAGTAATGGCCTAGGGGAATAGGACAAAAAAATAATGGCCAGGCACTCAATGTCCATTTATGTTGCTCAAATTCAACATAATTTAATTTAATTTAATTTAATTTAATTCATTAAAGCATGGGAATTGCCATTTTAGGTACTCTAAACAATGTTTAAAAAGAGCAATGCCACTGTGACTGTGGGTCAAGGCTACATTAGATACTGTCCAACACATACCTGAAACAATCTCAAACTAAACTGTGGGCAGCATAGTTGTATTGTGGGTAATCATAACACCTACAGTGTTAGGATTCAAAAAGATGAGAAATGCTTGGAATCCAATGTTCTGCTGCAATAATCTGACACTTTTCCTGTCCAATACTGAATAGGTCAGCAAAATTCAACATTTTTTTGGACATTAAAAGCTTTTAATTTCAGAGGCTGAAAGAATCATTCATTAAAGGCCATGCTTCAGTCTAATGGAACTGGAGCTCAGCGTCAGCTATAAAAGTAAACAAATTGAGAAAAATGGAGAAACTACTTTGGTAGTGACAACTTTAGCAAGCAAATAAGGCTAGGTTAACCGGCCAGCTGAATTGCTGAGTGTTGATGATTTTATCAACGAATTCACCCAAACCTCCAAACCTAATCTATGTAACTCACTGTAGCTATCCAAATTTAGTACTTTATCAACTAACATCCCACACAGCAAGCAGGTCTGGCCCGGATCTGGTATCAAGCCGGCACTGCTGGCTGACTTCTGGCATGTAAAGACATATGTCATCCAGATATGGGCTGGGCCAGGCATAGATGGCACTGTTTATGTGATGGCATGCCATATCTGGCTCGATTGTGGTTTGGTTTATGTGGCCCAGGCTCATAGAAAACAGGTCTTCCCTGGATCTGGCATCAAGCTGGCACTTCTGACTGACTGCTGTCATGTCAGGGTGTATGTCAACCAGATGTGCGCCAGGTCTGGCAATGATGCCACTGTTTATGTTCCTATTTTCCTATTTTAGTTAGAAGACCCAAATGCCATGTTGCAATACTATACTGCTATGGTAGCCTAAATTTCAAATACAGGTTTGACAGGTTTGTGAGTGTACACTTTGTCCAAAACCTAGTGATGGTTTACTCATCTTTGCCAGTGGGTGGCTGTAGCTCAGGAGGTAGAGCAGGTCACCTACTGATCGGAAGGTTAGTGGTTCGATATCTGGCTCCACCAGTCTGCATGTCAAGAGTGTGAATGAGTATGAATGTACTCAGGAAGTACTCAGTTTAGAGAAAGTGTGTAATTCGGTGAATGTGGCATGTTGTATAAAGCACTTTGAGTAATCCAGAGAGAGTAGAAAAGCCCTATGTAAGAATAAGAATCAGTCTATTTGCTGTCCGAACAGATTCTCGTCATGTTACTTTTGCACTGTTTTGCATGTTCTGGCACATGTTGTTATTACATGGCTTGATTAAGGTACACATTAGGCGGACATCTGGGGGCAGAGCTGAAACTGTTCTGGGCCAGCACAGGGCCAGCAGTGTGTCTCCAACTGGCCCATGTGTGGGCCACATCTGGCAAACCTGATCTGGGCCACCAAAGGGCCGTCACTCTTTGCGGTATGTGGGCCATGTGTAAGCACATTGTGTGGGTCAGATCTGGGCCATACCAATTTTGCTATGTGGGATTAGGAACTGACAATAACCAGACTCTCACAGCTAGCTAGGTTTAAGCTAGCTAGCTATAAATAGCTTGAATTTTCACAAAATCATATCTGTAATATAATCATTTAATAGTGTTAAACAAAAATAAGACTAACATTTAGATTCTGCAAACTATTTTTGTGCTATTATACTGAGGGATACAGTATGTGCAATGTTCTTCTAGTTGTTGTAGACCTACATTGTACAAGTACACCATGATAGTGTAGATCAGCACCATCTAATATACGTCTTATCACTCTCACTCTTTTAGCCAATGTTACCTTGCAGTGTAGTGCCACAAGCAAGGAACAACATGATGACCACAGCTCACTTAACAATTAATACCAAGGTTACGCACAACTCCTTTAAGACTGTAATGTAAATAATTTTATCAGCCACATTTTATTCAGTTGCAGGATATAATTTCAGTTTTAATATTATTTTTCTGTAAATGAATCACTTTACCTAAACAGAAAGAAGCTGACTCAGTGAAAGGCTTTTTCCTTAATGTTGTGCAAAAAAGAGCATAGTCTTTGTTGTGATAATAGAGACCCACAGAGAGTGAAGATGAGATAGAGAAAACAGTGGAGAAAATGATGTTATTATGTAGACATACAAGAGCCAACTCAAGCAAGTTTTGCAATGTGTTACAATGGGTTAGTATGAAAATAAAGCAAGGAGGAAATGAGGTATGACATCCAATATTCACATGGCAGCTAGAGAAGCTACAGTGCTACAGTCAAGTTGATATCAAAAGATTAATGTGGGTCTTCTTACTCCTACCAAAATTTTACTTAAAAAAATATACTCTAACCCACATAGGAAAATTGGTATGGCCCAGATCAGGCCCACACAATGTGCTTACACATGGCCAAGCAGGCTAAACAGTGGCATCATTGCCAGACCTGGCGCACATCTGGTTGACATACACCCTGACATGACAGCGGTCAGTCAGAAGTGCCAGCTTGATGCCAGATCCGGGGAAGACCTGTTTTCTATGAGCCTGGGCCACATAAACCAAACCACAATCGAGTCAGATATGGCATGCCATCACATAGACAGTGCCATCTATGCCAGGCCCAGCCCATATCTGGATGACATACGTCTTATCATGCCAGAAGTCAGCCAGCAGTGCCGGCTTGACACCAGATCCGGGCCAGACTTGCTTGCTATGTGGGAAGTGTCTTACTAGAAATACAGTTTCATTATTTATTTATTTATGTATTTAAATTGTTTTGGAGTCGTTAAAAATAACTCACAATTGTCATCAGATTTTTCAGATTGTCACTACAAGGCTCCTGCTTGGAACTGCTTGGGCTACATGCATCTTCCTTTAATAATGCTTTACACTTTGACCATGACTTTTTTTAAATGTTTGATTAAAAGTGCCTCTGCATCATATTAAAAGTTTAGTTTAACAGATCTGATTTTGCTTTGAAAAAGTAGCATCAAGTCATCCATTATCTATAAAATGTGATATAAAAATAACTATATCAACTTCATAATTTACTTTCATCATTTTATATTTAGCCAAATGAATCACAATCAAACAAAGAGTGTAGGGTGGAGAAATCAAAGGTTACCATAACTGGACAAAAATGCACACACACACACACACACACACACACACACACACACACACCAGCACAGATATGGCGACAGCGACCGGGAGCACAGCTGTTGGGCTGTATCCTTTATAAAACAGAATTTGTGAGTTCTATCCTTAGCATAACATAATAATAAAACATAAGTACTTGGACGTTAGCTCTTTTTTTTTTTTAACTATACACCGCCACTAGAGATGTGCATGACTAGTTGACTACCTGACTAATTGTTGCTGTTATCACTAGTCGGTACCAGACTTACTAATCATCATCAATTGTTAAAATTTTAATTGATGTCCAGTGATGCCCGCTAAATGTTATGTAGGCATCTGCCACCAAATGGCGCATCACTGTTGAGAAATGCCATAAATCCGTCCATCTCGGCCTGATCCTTTTGTTTACACTATCAGAACGAGACAGTGATACAAGTGGTGGAAATTAGCAAAATGGTGAGGAGTTCAGTCATTTGGGAGGGGCTCAGAGTAGAGCCGCTACTCCTCCACATTGAAAGGAAACAGCTAAGGCTGTTGCCTTCTGGGTAAAGTTTTCCAACTGGGCATATCCTACTGGGAGGAGGCCCCGGCGTAGACCTGGGACGCGCTGGAGAGATTACATCTATCAGCTAGCCTGGGAAAGCGTTTTCCTCGGAAAAGCTGAAGTAGGTGGCGAGAGGGAGGTCTGAGCTTCCGTGCTGCTGCCCCCATGACTTCAAATAAGTGGAAGAAGATAGCTGGATTTATTGTTTTGTTATTTTAGATTTTAACTTTTATTTTGGTGGTTGTCATGAATTTTCAAACAGCCTACATCACTCATAATGCACGACACACTTTTCAGTGTACTTTATTAGTTTTTTGGATGTTAATTTGTCATATTTTAGTAATACATTAACATCTTTTGTAGTAACATTTTTCCATATCATATTCAACGTCGGTTTATTTGAAGTGTTTTTCTTCCTCATTTTTTGGAGTATAACGTGTAATGTTGACACGTTATACATTATACTTGAAAGATATGGAGCTGATCCCAGGTGCTGAACTTGCAGTTTTGTAGCTATTCACTGTAACTGTCAATATGAGGTCCAAAAAGATATCAATACAATCGAAGGAGGCCATCATTACATTGCAAATCAAAAACAGCGCCATCGGAGCGATAGAAAAAACTTTAAACTGGCCAAATAAAAAATCTGGTACATTCCTAAAAAGAATGGATGCATGGACCAGTTCAACAACACTAAAAGCCCCAAAGGATCACAGACAACAACTGCAGCGGCCGTTCTCAGAGTTCCTTCTTTCGTTAACAACAGTTTCTTCAGAGCATCTAACCAAGTAAAGAGGTAGGATTGTCAAAAGCATATCAAAAGTTGGCTACATGAAGAAAAATTTTTGAACAGATGAAACTAAGATTATCTTGTATCAGAATCATGGTAAGAGGACAATGTGAAGAAGGAAAGGAACAGCTTATCACAAACTATTAAATATAGTGGAGGCATGCACGAATGGGCATGTTTGACTGCCAGTGGAACACAGCCATTAGTGTTTATTGATAATGTGATTGCTGATGGACGCAGCATGAATTCTGAAAGGTACAGGGCTATATTCTCTATATATTTGGTGATATTCATTGGTCCTAGACTTAAGGAAGACATTAACTACAAAAGACTTTTATAAAGATTAAAAACAAATCTTTATATTTATCATGCTAGTTTGTCTCAAATTGCTTTTGAGACTCTGAGAATGGGGAACTATGTGTAAAAATGGTGGTAATTACTAAATAGTTTATGTAAAATTTTTCTTAAAGTTTTGTTAAACTTGAGCTGGAATTTTGTACTTGATCTATATCTTTATCTTAGTCTTGACCTTAACTTACTCTGGTTTAAAAACCACCAGGGTGTAGTATATTGGAAAAGCTAGAAAGAAAATGTCAGTCAAATACTTACAAACCTAAATTTTGTGACTTTGTGAGAATATGGTGAAAGGAGCAGACCATAATGTTAAACTGTGATATATTACTCTAAAGCTAGTAACAGTGAGAGTGATTAGCCTTGCTGTCTTTAGACCTACTGGTCTATGTCCAATAGCTGTGATGGATATCTCGCAGGAAAGGCAATCAGACCCCATACAGTATAGCCCCAGTGATTGCTTGCCACATATAAGCTTTATGCACTCCCCATTCAATCATTTAAGCTTTTGTAGTAGGCACAACTTTCATCTTGAAGTGGCAACCTAATGGAGCTACAATAACACCTGACAATCACTTACTTGGACTAACTCTGGCAAGTGATTGAAAGCCACCACAGGAATGCAAGGACATCACTGTAAATTGCTCAAATTAGCTCATTTGCAATGATTACAACTCATTAATCCTCCACAACATAGCACATGTTCACTTGTCACAACCAATATATCTCATGGCTCAAAGTAGAAACACAGCTGTGATGTCACGGTTGTCATAAAAGTTCAGCACTGAATAATGACATGAATTTGTAATGAGTGTTTGCTGGGTTAACACCAGAGCTGCTTAGATCAAGGTGAACTAAATACTGTAATTCATAATTTGTCCATTTCCAGAGTATATGCTAAGAGAATGCAAAGGACTGTCACTCCTCTAGTTTGCCTATATTATTTCTTGCGCTCAAAATTAAGGGTATATAACATGTCAATGGCAGGTGGGAGGGCAGGGGAGTAGAAGATGAAAGAAATCCACAGTGGAAGACTCACTTTGAGGTTTAACGTCATGTAGCAGCTTTCGATCTGCAAAGACAGAGAGATAGAATGAGACAAAGAGGAGAGAAAGTGGTGATTAAAGTCTGAGCCTCTGTGAAGTGACTATCAAATGTGGTCTCAGATCCAACACCCTGAACAGAGGGAAGCTCTTCTACTGACTGTACTTACAAACGATATATTGGATCTCATAATGGCCTGGAAGGTTTTAATATAGTTATCAAAGCATCACAGATAAAGAAGGTGAGGTATAGATTGCTTAAACTAATCTCTGAGTGAACTAATGATCTCTAATGTTTGAGGACTGAGTCATACTTTTCTACCAGACTACACCGATCACCCATAACATTAAGACCACTGTCTAACTGTCTAAAATGATTATCTTATTGCATTGCAGTGTTCTGTTGCCTTCCCAAAACTGGCAACAACATTCTTTTGGGGAATACAATGTATGAAATGCACGCTGCACCAAAAAAACTGCTCAGAATCCACCGAAAGAACACAAAAGGAGGCCTATGGTAAGACGAGCTTTTGCAGGATGCACTGGAACAAGCCAGGTCCACTCAGGCCTCACTCCCACCAGACCCAAAGGAACTACAACCCAGTGCCAGGCCACACAGAACAACCATAGAACTGTCTGTAGTCTGGCAGCTCAAACTTGTTTAGGTGTGACAACAGAGGCCTGCACAATTCATGTAGGATTTTAATGTTGTGGCTGATCGGTGTTCACAATACATATTATGGAGGTGAAAGTGACTATTTCAATCTAAAGCAAGTTCGGCTATGGATGAATAAGTGTAAGACTTTTTTTGTTGTAACCAGTATTATCTAAATTAAATTTCATGGAAGAGAGGAGATATACATACATACGCACACACACCCACACACATGCTATATTGCTAAAAGTATTCACTCACTCATCTAAATCATTGAATTCAGGTGTTACAATCGTTTCCATGGCTGCAGGTGTAAAAAAAATCAAGCACCTAGGCATGCAGGCAGCTTCTACAAACATTTTTAACAGAATGGGTCACTTTACGGAGTGGTACCATAATAGGATGTCACCTATGTAACAAGTCCAGTTTTGAAATGTCCTCACTTCTAACTTTTCCACAGTCAACTGTTAGTGGTACTGGGAATAACAGCAAGTCAACCACAAAGTTTTAGGCCATGTAAAATCACAGAGAGGGGTTGGCGGATGTTGAGGAGCAGATTGAGCATAGGTCGCCAACTTTCTGCAGAGTCAATCACTACAGACCTCACAAACTTCACGTGGCCTCCAGATTAGTTCAAGAGCAGTCAGTAGAGAGCTTCAGAATGCATTTCTATGGCCAAGCTGTTGCATCCAAGACTTGCAACACAAAGTGCAATGCAAAGCTTCAGATGCAGTTGTGTAAAGCACATTGCCACTGGACCCTAGAACAGTAAAGACACATTCTCTAGAGTGAGGAATCACGCTTCTCTGTCAGGCATTCTCATGGATGGTGGTTGCCAGGAGAACAGTACATGTAAGACTGCATTGTGCCAAGTGTAAAGTTTGGTGGAGGGGGGGGATTATGGTCTGGGGTTATTTTTTAGGAGCAGCTCCTTAGTTCCAGTGGAAGGAACTCTTAACGCTTCAACATACCAAGATATTTTGGACAATTTCATGCTCCCAACTTTGTGGGAATAGTTGGAGAATGGCTCCTTTCTGTTCCAAGATGACTGCAAACCAGTGCACAAAGCAAGGTCCATAAATGAGTGACTATGATCTGTGAGTCCTGAACGCAAAGCAATAAAACACCTTTAGGATAAATTAGAGCGGATACTGTGAGCCCAGCTTTCTTATCCACTGCACAAACGTGCTTCTGGAAGAATGGTTAAAAATATCCATAAACACACTCCTAAACCTTGTAGAATGCAATTATTTTTTTGTTGTAACTGTGCTTATTGTCAGTAAATCTTATAGAGTTGGAAAGACTTCTTATTTCCGCTAAATGGTGCCACATTTGTAAGGAAAATGCATTTCTGGGTAAAGCAGCAGAGTTGACTATGTGGGTTGTGCCTATGAAAACCTGCCAATCTCTGCCAATGCCAAACAGCTTATTCTGCTACTGACTCTTCTTTTGAAGATGTCAGGGACATTGCGAAATGGGTGTCCTCAGGAGAGTACACCACAAGAAGACTGTTTCCTCACCATCTCATCACTTAGGAAGGAAGTGTAGGCAATCTTCCACAGTTTTGCAGTAAAGGTTTGCAGGACGATATGGAAAAAAGCTCTCTACCCAGACAAGTGGAGGAGGATGGACTGACCTATAGTCTTCACCTCAACCCCATTGAACACTTGTAGGATCAGCTATGTATGTTGTTGATGTCAGAGCGACCAGCACGACTGACATGACTGACTGATGACAAACGCTGGTTGAAAAATGAGATGCTATTCCACAGCTGGTGACCAGCATGAGGAGGAAGTGCCTGGCTATTGTGGTTATGTATGGTTTCTCCACATCCAAAGGAGGCCCCTGCTTGATAAATGAATGAATGATTAAACTGCCAGTATGTCTGGTTTCTTCAGACTTCTTAACAAATCCAATACACAGCACCAAACAAGACTCAATAGCAGAAATAGTTCTTTGGCATTAGCAGAGAGCATTTGGTCACTTATTCATGGGTGCAACCGGCAGACTCAACTCTGCTGCTCAACCCACAAATGCAATTTCCCTACAGTTGTGGCACCAAAAAAACAGGTTTTCCAGTGGTATAATATTTCTTGCCAAGAAAAGTTAGTACAACAAAAGAAAAAATGAAATGTAGCCTACTAAGTTTATATGTATGTTTATATCATGCTTATTTATGCTAGCAGCAAATAGCCACAGTACTTAAAAAACAAAAAAACAAAAAAAATAAAAAGTACTCTGAAAGTTTTTAGTGATGTACTTGCACAAAGAAAAGTTCCTGTATCATAATATGTTTATATAGTCCATTTTACAATGATGCTAACTCACATTTTGGCAATTGTTTTTGGCTACTGTTACAATGGAGCTGCCAAGTTGACTGATAGAAAAAAGCTACACTGTTTTTCAGTGTTAAGATTGAGTGTAAACATTTACAAGCAATCCAAGTCAAGCTGGTATTAATGAATGTATCTCGATTTATCTACTATGTTTCTCCACTATCTGTTTTCAAACATAAAAAAACTGATAAAAGCTAGAGATCTATGGTAGAATGGACCAAATGGACAGAAGTCATGCAATAGTCTGCGTAAAGCTGAATTAGCATTACTTGCACACTTGTGCATAGAAGCAAGGTTTATATTTATTAATTATACTTACAGCTTATTTAACTTGATACTGGCCAGCTCATTTGATTTTTATTCACTTCATACTAAAATAATAATGAAATTTGTATTTCACACATCAAACATTATTTAAAAGTAGTGACTGACTGACTCATGACATGTCAAGAGAGCGGTATACAGAAGAAAGAGTGGTGACATTATCATGGACTGGGAATCTGTGTCAGTCCACAGTGTGGCTTCTTTTTCAATTCACACCTCCTCTTCAAGCACGCTTGTGATGACTTGCCATGTTATAGTAAGTGTATATATGATAATGTTGGGGAAAAAAATAGAATAATGATGATGACAGTAGAGAGAAAGGCCTTACTCTGGGTACACAGTCCATCTGTGCAGTTCTCAGTGGCCTCACTGTTCCCTTCGCACATTTTGCCTCGGTGTCTGGGTACTGGGGAGTTGCATTCCCGAGTTCGCTGCCTTTCACACTGACTGCTGCACACTGTCCACTGGCTCCACTCATTCCAGCCTCCATCAACTACAATATAGGGATGTATACATCACAGAAGGATTAGCACAAAGGCAAAACAGAAAGACAAAGAATGGCACCAATCCACATCAGTGGTTGACAGTACAAACTTTCAGTGCAATCACCGGTGACAAGTTACAATGTACTTTGATTAATATTAAGATTAGATGTCTTAAGTGATTTCAATAAATGGAATATTTCAAATTAATTGCATATAATGTGCATCCTAATTAAGTTTAATAAATTATACATATATAATATAAACAGTGTACTCGTGCCATTTTGTAGGAGTTTAATTGGTTCACAATAAAAACCTTGTTAAGAAGTGAAGGGTTTCAGTCTATGCTAGGGGGCCATTTCTTTGAAACTGTAAGAGTCAAATAATGCAGTAACATTAATGGAATCAAAATGAGGCTGCATAATAAAATTGTTCCTGGAGTTCCTGAAACAGCCTAATTATCATTAGAAAAAAGACGGCTAAAAAACACTGTTATACAGGCTCAATCAAAGGACTTCTAAATGCTGAAGAACTCAAGGGACTTTCATAAAGAGTACTTTTTGACAGTTCACAGTTTATGCAGGCTTATGATGCTTTAACCTGATGTCCACTTACGAGGACATTATACTGCTACTGTTCTATCATAATTTTTAATGAATATCCTCATTTGTGGCTGTCATTTTTCTTAAAAACAAAAATAAGGTAAAAAAAAAAAATCTGGTAATTCTTTGTTTTTACATTCATTGGGCCCCAATATGCCCAAATATCAAAGAGAAATTAAAAATGCATGTTGTGGAAGAGTTCAGGTCTTAGGACGTTAAACTGATTTTTTTTTAAGCATTAAAACCACTTACAGCTAAACTTTAAAATTGATCATCTTATTACATTCCACTGTTCTGTTGTCTCCCCATACAGGCAACAGCACTCCCTTGGCAGGGCAATGTACCGCACAACAGCAAAAAAAATCTGTTCTGAATCAGCCAGCAGAATACAACAAGCACAGTAAGATGAGCATTTGCAGCATTTAAATGAATAGGTCACAATAATAAATACAGATACAGCTTTAGATTTTTATAGGTTTTTATTAAAGTATGGTATAATAATATAGTATAATAGGTTTCTTGCCATAGCACCATTAGATACTTTATGACATTATTTTTATAATCTCAGGTATAGAGGAGCAGCAGCAGAAAACAGCTGCTTATTCTACATGTTTTTAGAATTCTTCTTCATTTTAATTACTTACTAGTTACTGTTAGCAACTAGTTACTGGGCCACTGAGGGCATGTGTCCTTAACTGACAAATCAATGTGTATTACCAGAAAGCTAGGATTTCACTTGGGACATACTATCAATACTGTATTTATTAAAATATAGATTCAATTTTTTGTTTGTTCGTCTCAAAAAGGGGCAAACGGATTGATTCAGTCGTATTTGTTGAGGGCTCACTACTATGTTCCTGGCCAAATTGCCACCCAACTCTGTTCAATCTGATTAATCAGAAGGGGAACATAAGTATTCCTACCTGTTTTCCTCTAGAGTGCAGTTTCCTAAAAATATGTTTCTGAAGAAATAAGCTACATTCTCAATGACATTGTTTGATTTAAAAAAAAGTGTCTTAAATACATTTGACAGTACTAAACAATATTTGCAATTTATGTGTTGGTTTATTAGTTCTATTGATGATCATAACTTCTTATTTTTGATAAATATTTATTTTTTCAGAAAGTAGAGTCCATGTTATGGACTCTTTGAGGTCTCTGCTCAGTAAAATAAATGATAGTAGATAAATATAGTCTGCTATAAACAAAATAGGAAGTGACACATCCCTCGCCTGCCATCAAGCTCATCTTCTCTCTAATTTGGAAAGAAAGCATGTTGAACTAAATGTCCATCTTTCTTTAAGATAAAGACTAATTTTCCCTTCAGTGAAATATACATAAATTTAAAATGTACATGTTTCTACAGCAAGCTCAACTACGCACATGGATTCAGTATGATGCACAAATACACAAGTGCTGGTCTGTTGGTACAGCTTGAGAGAGACACTTTTTCCCCATTAACCCCTAGGCCTGTTTATATAATGGAGTTTCATGCAAGGCTATGAAACCAAGACAGCCTGGTGCATGCTAATAGATGAGATTCTTCCACCATGCTCTGTCATCTGATCAAGGAAGGCCTCATCATGCTTAGCTTAACAAATACAGGGAGACCATATGGCGCCTGAAGATTTTTTGGCAGCAGCGGCGATACCCATAATACAGTCTTGTGGGCGATGAAGAAGGTAATTTTCCTTTGTGAAGTTCCACGGGCCCTACCTACACACTGCAATTGTTTGTGGGTTTTTCTCACCTACTTGTAATGCAAACGAGGTGTTTGTATGTTGGGGAGAGAATGCTGAGTGCTTCTGAGTTTGACCACAAACACTAGTCATTGTTTGCGTATTGTTTCCCCTATGACTTTTTGCTCTGATTCTGTTGAATGAGCTCATTTGCCAACTGGTAAACAATAGAGAGAGTTTAACAAACTGTACCACTTGCAACATTTTGGCTTCATAACATACCCTTTCTGGTAATTTTATGTTGTTTTTCTGCAATGTCTAGTTTCTTAAATTGGCTAGATACAAATTCTAATTAATTTTCTTTCGGCGACATTTTTAGAGCATACGTGCCCTTTGCTTTTTCAGTTTTACCAGATCTTCTGGTTGAACTTAATTACAAACACAACACAACATTTTCTTTCATTAAAAACAGGCTTCTGTGTTTATCAGAAGCAAGCAACTTTTGAAGGTTTTATGAACCAGCAGTAGATTTAGCTTCTATCATATTACAAAAACAGACAATATATAATGCATTGATGTATAAATATTTTGTGCTCAGTATCTTGGATTCAAAACCCTGCAGTGGCAGCAGACTTTCAAAGCACATTTGAAGAGAGATAATTTCTTAAATTTCTTTTATTTTACAGTCACACTAGGGAAAACAGTGGCTGGAATAACCAAAATGACTGTGACTGTATGAATTTCAGATCTCATTGCCTTAGAAATGATTGCTTTAAAGACATAGACCCGGTCTATGACTACTCGTCTAAAAAAAACGGGATAAGAGGGAGTCAGTAGACTATGATGTAGTTGCTGAAGGATTGCAACTTGTGCAAAATGAGACGGCACTCAGTAAACATACTTTTAAACAGAAATCTAACCAGAATGCAACCAGCTGAGATGACTCCCCTACTGGAGAGACAATCACTGACAAGTTGGGCTCATTAGAAAAGTACAGATTGATTGCAGTGTGTTGGCAGTCTTTCTGTCTTTTTAAATTAGCAACTAACCAGGCAACCTTCGTGATCAGTTTGCGATCAAAAGTGGTTGTCGAGAGGCCGAGGGTGCTGCAAGGTCAACTGCTGGTTGACAGTAAAAACTTTCAGTGCAATCGCCAGGCAACAACAAATTCTGACTACTTGTAGTGGCTCTTGTGGTCCTCCATAGTAGTGAGGGTGCTGTCCTATTTTCACTCTGGTGTGTACCAAAGTATTAGCATCACTGGCTTCACTTTTCAGATTTTTTTATAATACAGAGGAAAAAGAGAGAAAAAGGTATGTATGTAACACTGTCTGACATTTAAGAAATAACAGTCACTGCTTGTGCCCGTTACAAGATAAGCTCACAAATTGCTGGTTTTCTGCTTAGTCTGTGACGGATGTGAAAATTATACTCATGCAACACTACACTTGTCTGGGCCAAGAAGTGATGTGTCAGACATCTTCTGCTAAATAATACAGTAATGTACTAAGTGTTTACTTTGTTAGCAGCAAGTACTTAATGTTCCCTAATATTGGCTAACTATGAAAATTTGCAGGACACACCAAACCCAATGAGACCCAGGAGTGATTGTATAAAAACATGCAAGGGGATATTCTAATGACTTATAAATTTATCTTGTAACTTAGAGCTAAATAGTGGTTTATATTTCTTTGAAATCATAAGGTTTTGCTTTAATTTGACAAATGTCACTGGCAAAAAGGGAATTAATTCTGATTTCATGTTCTTTTTCTTCCCTATTAACATAATGATGCCATAGAGATTATATTGTGCCGACTTTCACATAAATGCATAATTACAGTAATTTGTGTGGACAAATTCAGCAGTTTACAGCTCAATTTGTTGTGTGTCTCTTTGCCTCACATGGCTAGTGTCTTTTCTAACTTGGAGGCTTTTTGAGTTGTCCTTGCTGGGCAACAGCTTCCCAGGTACAATGTTCAGAGCATTCTGGTATTACAGCCATCTCCACAGTGCAGTTGGGGTCTGTCTTTGGGGATTTTATTCCCAGATCAACTTTTTTTCAGAGGAGAGCCTAGGGGATCCAGATACTCTCTATTCACACCATGTAACCACGCATGTGTGTCTTTTTAGCTGGGTGTACATGCGCATTATTTCTAGGATTGTGATGTTTGGCACTTTGTCCTATCAGATAATGTTCTGGATGAACGGGAGGTAGCACATGTGGAAGGTGTTGAAATTATTTGTTTTTATCCAGTACAGAACATTTCAGGGCCCTCTGGTTTAGAGGAAGTGCATGGATAGAATATTCAGGCAGAGGCACTGGTATGAAGAGAATGGGAGAGTTAATTCCAGTTTGTATTGTATATGTATTATTATTGGGGTGTTTTTGGACTTCTTTCAAGTTTCAGCAGCCCTATTGTTAGCAGGGTTAGCATTATAAGCTGTACTTCATCCTCAACCTTTTTCAGGTAACTTATGGTAATGTATAGAGACACTGCAAGTTGTATATTTATATTATTGTTATTTTGATTTTTTAAATTTATTTTAATTTTACACTTCCAAAATAAACATCAGAAATTATAAGGCAGGTTTTCCTTAAAGAAATGCTCTTCCAAAAGATATACAATATATATCGCCAACAGTTATGGTGATTAGAGATTGACAAGGTACAACACAAACTCTATGGGAAGGGGTAGCCAAGACATCAGGTCAGAGGGGAGATACTGTCATCCCCACCCTCAGAGACTGGGTACACAAGCACCAAGAAAAATGCCTGCATTGAAGGCACTGAATTCAAGAGTAGATGAAGATCATAGGTAAATCAGAAACCTGGACCCTTCATTGCCAATTGTCAAGTAGACTATCCTCTGAAAGTTTACAGAAAGATATGAATGCAGCATTACGGACAATCCCTATTGGGACCATCAATGAAACCAACCAGTTGATCTATACAACAGGAACAGAGATCATTGAGATCTTTGGCTTCAAGATGAACATTCACAAGGATCAGTACCCTCCATTGAGAAGGCAGCATGAAGGGATGTTAGCCAACTATTGGAACCTCAGAAAGGTAGTCCAGGTGGTGCAAGACCTGTGCACCACCTGGACTGACTAAAAGAAGGCCTGTGACTCAGTTCCTCACACATTGATCCTAGAATGCTTGGAACAATACAAGGTCAACATGAGAAACTGACAGGTCATCATCAGAAATTTGATAGGGATGTGGTGAACAACACAACTTCAAGCCAGGTCACAAGTGGTATCAAGTGTGGGATTTAACAAGTAGATGTTCTGTCCACACTGTTCTGTATAGACCTAAACCCTTCAGCAAGGTCATTAACAATACTGCTACTATATGGCATGTATGATAGACAGATAGAAGTGGGTGATATTGAGAAGCCCTACCAATGGCTGGACAAACCTGGACTGAAAGAAAACACATAGGCGGTAATTATGACAACCCAAGAACAAACTCTAAGTACAAGATCATTAGACGCTGGGGTCTACCTCCCCAGATGCAGACTGTGCAAAGATGTCACTGAGACAATACAGCACATAATAGCAGGGTGCAAGATGCTGACAGCCAGAGTGCACAAGGGACACCATAACCAAGTGGCTGGCATAGTATATTAGAACATCTGTGCAGAGTATGGGCTGGAAGTCCTGAGGTCAAAATGGGATATGGCTGGGCCAATATTCCGTGGGAATTCCAGATACAGACGGACAAACTGGTGATGGCTGACAGCGGTCAGCCATAGTGGTAGACAAGCAGAGGAAGAAGGCCGTAGTGATAGATATTGTTAGACCAAGTGATAGCAACATCAGGAAAAAGGAATACAAGAAGCTTGAGAAATACCAAGTGCTGGGAGAGGAGCTAAAGAATATATGGAGGGTGAAAGCAACAGCTGTCCAAGTAAGTAAACATAGCACCCGAGGCTGCGACCCCCAAACTGGGTGAGTGACTCCAGCACATTCCAGGAATGCCATGCAAGATTTCTGTCCATAAGAGAGCATTACTAGAAACAGCAAAGATACTATGCAGGGTCCTCAAGATATCTAGTCCAGACTTCCCAGACATCTAGTTGAGGACCCGCGCTTGAAAGATAAAGATAGCCTGCAGGGCGAGTGGAAAGTATTATTTTTTTCCATTGTTACATTTATATATTTTTTGTTGTTAAGTGTTTAAAAACAATAAAGTTTTTAACATCTGACTATGACACTGTGGTATAATAAAGACATTAAACAAGGATAAATTACCCATACATGCCTGTGCCATACATGAGCGATGTGAAAGCAGCATCCACTCTGGTATGACTGTTTTTGGAGGGTGAGTTTGTGCATTGCAGTGCAGAATTTCTATTAACTTAACTTTAAAAAGCAGTTTTTTCCAAATGGAAACAGGGGCTTCATTTCTGTGTATTTTCTCTTCCCTTTGCCATCTACCTTGGCTATCTGCCTCATCATGCTGCAGCAACTATCCTTGTGCATTCAGACCATCATTGAGGCAATGCTCTGGGGTGCCCTGTCAAAACTGGACGGACTTGTCAATCAGCAACTCAAGACAGGTTCCCAGGGTCTTCTGCTTCACTCAAGTCTGTTTTTTCTACGCAAAGACTTGGTTCAACCCTGATAACAGGGCAAAATGAACTTCAACCATCATGTCGGGGCTCCAGGCCATGGTAGCGGCACAGGCCTGATTATCTCTGCTGAGGAGGGAGATTTTCTTTCCTCCACTTTTGAACTTAATTATTTTTCCCCGTAAACTCCATGCTGTTAAAACAACCCACCGTTCTCTCCATCTCTTAAAGGCTGCATTTAAGGCTGACAGCTTTAACTGGCAGCAAGAGGCAGGAAGTTGGAAACATCAAAACACACACATCAGCCATTGTCCAAAAAGCCCAATTTTTGTTTCATCCCGCAAGGCAGAAAGTAAACTCTGAAAGCCAGACCTTAAAAAACTGAGGCAGAGCCACTATTATTGATTAGTAACACCATCAGGTTTCTCCTGCACTAAAATGCAAAGTTTTACTTGAACTTTGATCCGATCAGTGTAGCTGGGGCAGAGAATCGTGGGTTTGAAAAAAGTCTGCTTGCATACTGTGTACTGATTTTTTTAGGATATTGCAAAAATGAAAAAAATGTATTGGGACACAATAACTATGTCTCTGGGATATTAAATAATATGATCATTGAATTAAGCTACTTCTAATATAGATGTAGCTTAATTTGAATAGTTGAGTGTTAGGCCTGGTGAGACAGTGACATGAAAAAAATGGTGCCATTTGTTGTCTTCTGCCTTTTTCGTTGCACTCTCGGATTTATTTCTATCCGCCTCAACTGCTGAAAGCCATTGATGGTAATGATGGGATCCAGAGTGTTTACACATAGCCTTGTCTGTGAGAAACACATAACACCTCATTCACTAAAACTGTTACTTTATTTTCCAGCAAGAAAGAGACATATGACTTAAATCCCCTCCACAGGGCATGTTGCAGGGCAAACTGTAGCTCCGCTGAAAGAAGAGGTAATAATCTGGCAGAACACTCTACAGTCATCATATCCAGTAATGCAATAGCTCAAAAAAGTCACCAACAATAACTGCATGCTATTTTCAAATGGCAAAAAGTTAATATCTAATCTTTCTAAGAACAGAACAGCTTGAAGTGCAGAAATTGAAAAGGTGACAACATACATATAAGAATTTAGGTGTTGGATCAGAATTTATCATTTAAAATCTGTTTTGTTCCAACTTTTCATTATGCAGCCAAGCCCCATTGTTTCAAACTGAAAATTGTTTCTATCTATCTATATTCTTATTTAATGATTTTTCAATATATGATCAAATATATGAAGCAAGAAGCATGGAATTATGTAGCAAATAAAAAAATCGATAAATAACTCTAAATATATCTTATATTTTTGATTCCTGAAAGTAGCCACCCTTTGCTCAGGTGTTGTCAGGGTTCAGTTGTGGAATTTCTTGCCTTCGTAGTGGGATTGGGACTATCGGTTGTGTTCTGCAGAAGTCAGGTTGGTACACAGCTGACAGCCCTATTTGACAACTGTTAGAAATCATATTATGGCAAGAACCAATCAGCTAAGTAAAGAGAAACAACATTCCATCATTACTTTAAGAATTGACGGTGAGTTAGTCCGGAATATTGCTAAAACTTTGAATGTGTCCTCAAGTGCAGTCGCAAAAACCATCATGGGCTACGATGAAACTGGGTCACATGAGGACCGCCCCAGGAAAGGAAGACCAAAGTATGGTCAAACTACTAAGGAAAAGCAACAAGCAGAAGAGATTTGTTTGGACCAAGAAACACAAGGACTGGACATTAAACCAGTGGAAATCTGTGCTTTGGTCTGAAGAGTCCAAATTTGAGATCTTTGGTTCCACTCTCCATGTCTTTGTGCGATGCAGAAAAGGTGAACAGATGGTCTCTACGTGCATAGTTGCCACAATGAAGCATGGAGGAGGAGGTGTCATGTTGTTGGGGTGCTTTGCTGGTGACACTGTTGGGGAATTTTTCCAAATTGAAGGCACACTGAACCAGCATGGCTACCACAGCATCCTGCAGCAACATGCCATCCCATCCGGTTTGCATTTACCATAATTTATTTTTCACCAGGACAATGATCCCAAACACACCTCAAGGCTGTGTAAGGGCTATCAAGAAGAAGAGTGATGGAGTGCCTCCACAGTCACCTGACCTAAACCCAATGGAGATGGTTTGGGATGAGATGGACCTCAAAGTGAAGGCAAAAAGGCCAACAAGTGCTCAGCATCTCTGGGAACACCTTCAAAATTGTATGGAGACTTGTAGATGTAGTTAAAAAGAAGCGCTGCAGGTGACGCACCACAGAAACCACAAAAAGCCCATCATCAAAGTAAACTGCATTCTTAGGAATCTACTGTAGCAGAATATTTATTCATCCATCCATCCATCCATTCGCTCCCGCTTATCCTTTTCAGGGTTGTGGAGGGTGCTGGAGCCTATCCCAGCTGTCATAGGGCGAGAGGCGGGGTACACCCTGGACAGGTCGCCAGTCTGTTGCAGGGCTAACACACAGAGACAGACAATCATTCACATTCACATTCACTCCCGCATTCACACCTATGGGCAATTTAGACTAATCAATTAACCTATCCCCACGAACTGCATGTCTCCAGGTACTCTGGCTTCCTCCCACAGTCCAAAATATTTATTCATTACTTTTAAAAACTGACAGCACTGTGCTGATGATATTATTATGACATTTCATCTTCCCTTCTGGCCAGGTCACTTTGGTTTCTCTTTGCGCTATGTCAAACACTTTGATGAAAGGTTTCTGATTATACTTTATGATTTGTGCCATTAATAACATTTCATTACATGTCCCAGATTAAAAACAACTAATTGGTTTTTCCCTCAACATATTTTACATACTAATGAGTATTCATCCGGACTAATTCTCTCTGCTTGACTTCTGCCCCTTCTCCTTCTTCTTCCTCTGTTTGATCCTTCTCTGGTGTTGCCATTAAACTGGACCAAACTTTCGTTCCCCATCTGTCCACTGGTAGTCTGAAGCTTCCCAGACAAAACTCTCATGGCATATACCTGTAACTGAATTACCTTTTTTTTTCTATTCATGTGTGAAAATGAATGTGATGATGTGAAAAACTGCTGCTAGAGCAGCTTTAAATGATAACTTTATTCTGAAATCTAGTTATATCTGTCTTCTCTGATTTTCAGGAACATTTTCCTGCCTATATTTCTGCATATGTTATTAGTCTGGCATCTTCCAAGCCAACCCTAAATTTATATTTCCACACCACAGGTTGACCAAATTAGGAAAACTCCAAAACACTTGAACATACTTTGTTAATGAACTGCTTTTAGCACATTAAAAACAAAAGCACACACCTGAGTAATTTGCACTGCTGCACAATGAAGGATTACCAAAATGTGCAAAACAATTACAGCAGCCTACTCCCTTTGTCTTCTTTACTTCGCTCATCTTTTTTCACTTATACATCAGACTTGAACTATGATGACCAGTGACTGACATCAGTTTGTGATGACCAATCTGTGAGTGTGGGTTTTATGTGTAGAATTACAGAAGAAAGTTTGAACGGAGTTTTCACCTAGTGCCATTCAATTAGTCTACAAAAGAAGTTCATTTACAACTTCTTCAATTGTTTCTGTTTTGTTTTTAACTCCCCCAAACTTTCTTATCTTCCCTCTTATGCAGAAATAACTGGGCCTGTCAGGATGTAGAGATCAAACATATTTCATTTTGTCACGCTGATTTTAAATGTCAAAGATTTGAGCATTTGCGCATATCTGTCATACATGCATATAAATAATCTCGCTAACAATGTACAGAGCTAAAGGCCAACTATATATGCTTGAACAAACCTGTCACTTAAAAATGACTATGGAATGAGAAATTCATACATTTGCACTGGCAAATTAGCAAGAAATTGCCATTTTTATCATCATAAGAAGGAAATATTTGCCCAGCAACTCTCTCAGTGCTAATGCACAATACTGTTTGTGAACTCATTGGCATAACAATTTGATTTAAAAGTTGGATTTAAGCACATTTAAGGCAGTGATTATAATGCATTTCCTCCAAATTGTACTTTTTGAAGCATGCAAATATATTTTTAGGTGTTAGTGTCTCTGTAGCAAATAAAAATGTTATGTAAGGATATTATCTCTCTTCTCTCAGCAGAGGTAATGGACATTACTCCATCATCCATGACTTTTTTCTTTCTCTCTCTCTCTATATATACATATATAGAAATCTGATCATTTGTCAACACCTAACACTTAAAATGTTTAATTCATTTAATGGCTAAATCCAAGAAGGTCAGTCAGTCATCCCCCAGTTTAGTCCAGACTGATATATCCACTTCAGTACTGATTCTCTGACATTAATTTGTTTGGTTATTACTAAACACCTGAGAAGCATGACATTTCCATCAGCCTCAGGTTTGTATTCAGTGCTATTCAACAAATATAAATTCAGTTAATTCAGCTTGCATGCAACTGATGCAGCAGAGCTGATTACTCTATTTTCCTTTATTGTTAATGTCATCTGACAATGCGATATATTGACAGTGTTTCATGTGTACTATATTTTTCTGTAGCTTTGAATCATATCAGTCTTTACATTTAAATATACTATAGTATAAATATAGTATGAGTCAAAGCTCTCACAGTTTAAAGCTTTGCCAACTTTCTTTTTTCCTTCATTCTCATACTCTTATGCCAAATATGTGGAAATCCAGTATTTTATGAGGAAAAAATAGTATTGATTAAGTTTTTTTTTTTTTAGTCTGATCAGATTTGTTCCATGTTTCACCACCAACACCAGTCCTAGACACCAGAGCACAGAAACTACAGTTTATGGCCATGAGTTGCTGGGGGTGTGCAGACCTGTTGGAGGCGGAGATTATTCAGTGGAGGTAGCCTAAAGAACATATTTCCACATATTTTTGTGTAGTTTAAACACCTGCAGCCTCATAAGATCCACATCGTGTGCATCTCCAAAGTAAAGGAGTTACGCACATTTAAACATGCAACACAACAGCGGTTGCTTGTACATTTACTTAATAATCTATTACTGGTACACTGCAATCTAGCTGTAGCTGTCACACACACACACACACACACACACACACACACACACACACACACAGTCACCTTTTTACTGATATGTTCTCGGATTCAGAAGTCCCGTTTTTCACTTTCAGTAAATGTGATCCATTTGCCTGTTTTTCAGTGTTTGGTTAAAAAAGTAATAAATTAATACAATGATTTTTATTTTAACCTAATGTATATTGTAATAGCTGATAGTCACTTATGAATTACTTATGAAGATTTAGGCTGTTATTGTGTTGCGGGACTGCATTCGGCCCTAAGTGCACAGTGGGATGTCTAGACTATTAAAGGCGCCAGTTTGTTCAAGAATATGGCAAGATCAGATCATGAGTCGTTGACAAAAAATATTCCACATAAAAGTCCATGTAAAGTGCCCCCCTGCCACACACACACGCTTGTTTCTAATACCTACTATTCAAATTTTAAGGATTTGAAAAGTGTGACAAATGTAGTGTTGTAGTAGTTTTGCATTGGGGCTTTTTTTTTTTTTTTTTTACATATGTATAAAACACAAGACAAATTAATGGGTATTATTAATTATTATAATATTATTATTATTTGCCTGTTGTGGTTATCCAGAGCAACAAAACTAGTTTTGTCTCAATAGCAGCCTTTTGTTTAAGAAACAGTCGCAGGTATCCATTTACATTCTGCAGATATGTCTGTGTGTTGATGCATCCTTCACCATAAAGGATAACCTTTGCCTGGGTGAGCACAAACCTTCCCAGATCAACAAAATCCCTCCCTGTTTGCTCTTGTAAGGTAAAAGCTCATTTTCTCAACAAGCACCTAAGCTTACCTTCTCCCACTGAACTGCATGCTGGGCACTGAGTCATATAACCTCTTTCACCACTGCTTCTGTTAGTCACTTTACTTTGCATCATAAATCCGCCTTCTTCTTTTTATTGTTTGTAGTTTCTTGAGCATAGCAGTGCTCTCTCTCATTGGCAAAGGAATAATGTGTAGCCACTACTGGAGCTGACCACTGCAGTCTCTTTTATTGGTTGCCTGCAATGCTAATGAGGCACGAATGAAGCTTATTAACGTCACTCTACATGTCAGTGACAACTAAATGTTACTGTTATTGTTCAAATAGAATTGAACAGCCTTGCAATAAAGACCGTCAACTGAAAACAGAAGCGCTAGAATTGGAGATAATTAAGTCATCATACACTAATATCATTAGAAAATTTAATGTGAACATTTTTGGAGGACTTACTAGCTTAATGATTTTCAGCCAAGCATTAATAATTTTTGACACGTAGCAAAAAACTACTTTTTGTATCTTTACAGCCCCATTAAGATGTGCTTAATCTAAGCAAAAACTGAGAAGTAGAACTAACTTGGACAGGGCGCGTTGCAAGTGATCTTCTGTACGGACATGCCCTCGCAGAAGGCCCCGCCATTTAGTGGTGCCGGGTTCGTGCAGGTCCGAGATCGCTTCTGGACACCCCGCCCACACGGCGCATTACAGGCCGACCACTCCGTCCACAGGGACCAGCCGCCATTCACTGGAGAGAGTGCAACAAGGTTAAAAGAAGGAGAAGAAGTAGAGTGAGGGCACGACAGTGAATAATACTTTTTACTGAACTCTGGCATAGTTAAACACTCTAACAAGAGCTACTGGGGTTATTAATGATTATGCAGGCTCAGAGGCAGTGCAAGGCAACAATGCATAACGGCAGGAGCAGATTGAGCGCAATGCGCTGGATATACAGCTCCCTGTTTCGTAATTGCTCAGTTCAGTGTTTCTTGCACTTGGATTAAGATAAAGACAAGGAACTATGTGAAAGCAAAGAAAGCAGCCATTAAACGGAAACGCCATTTCTAAAGGCGACACCGACTCATACTGGTTGACAGGTTTGGAGTCGACCACTTAGCGTTGTGACTGAAGCACTTTATGATCTCTGTCTTTCTCTCTCTCTGCTCAGCAGTGCTATCAAAGCTGGCGAACCCACGTTTCTGGAAGGCCTCTGGCAAATAAATACTTAATAAGCAACACTCCTTTTAAATGAGATTAAGACACAGTGGCTTATTTCCTTTCATAAAGTACACATTGATTTTAAATGAGAGGCAGTAAATTGAGTGTTTGAATAATACATTCATCTGAATAAAGAGGAAACATTGCTCTTCAGTGGGAACACAGAGACGGGTCTCTTAATCACTTGTGTATAGGGGCACAGGAAGCCGAACAAATTGATCTGAAGTGCCATGTAAACATTGTGTCACTACTCTGTAATGCGTTGTAGCAGGCAATAAGCAGCTGCTACGATGGCGTACCAAAGACTATCACAGTTGCCGTGGCGCTACGTCTCTTTGCCACAACGTTGCTGGCCAGACAGGTGTAGTTGCCTGAGTCGGACAGGCGCGCTTCGTTGATGATGAGGTTGTGGTCAGCTCGGGTGTCGATGTTGTCATCCGTCAGGGAGCTCACCAGCTCTTCATTTTTCAGCCACTCCACCTGTCAAAGAGTGGATATAGTACTCATATGAGGAGTGTTTGCAGCAAACATCACTAACATCGTAGTTAAGTACAACACACTAGAGCAATTCCACTTAACACCATGTTACATGGGCAGACAAATGGACACAAGATTTAAAGCAATCCAGTCACACAGGAAATAATGACTGATAGCTATGTTGACATGTATTCAAAGTAAAGTTTATTTTCTGACCTACAGAAGTGCTTTGGATAGGGTCTGGGGGTTAGGGTTGGTTTAATCAAATGGCTATCTTGATTTACCTATTTGAGGCTATAAAAAGAAGCCAAAGATGGAAGCGCCAAAAAATACAGTTCCTCTCTTTGCCATTTAAAAAGCAAATCAATCCCCATAGACTCTCACGGCAAAGTGCCAAACTTTAGCCTTAAAAACATGCTAACTGCCTTTTATAAACAAGGTCTTTGACCTCTATGGGTAGTTTCCCCTTTCATCAGAGCTTTAAGGTGGGGGATTTAAGTACTGCTTGGGGTTAAAGTTAATGGACAGGTTTGCCAACACAGGCTACTCCAATTGGGTGCTAGGCCTTAGTTCTGTGTTACTAAACTAGACTATGTTTGTGCTGTTGGTACCTTCTAGAGCATTTTAATATGTGGGGTACAGCCCGCCCAAGAAGTCTATTCTTGGCTTGCTAGCTTTTGCTGATGGTTTGCTTGCTTTTGCTGATGACTTGGAACTCCACCCTATGATCAAAAAACAAAAAGAGCCCCCCCCCCACATACACACCAAAAAAACAAGCAAAATGCTGAGGCTTAAAAGTTCAGAAACTAATGGGATAGCTTACACTGTAGGTTAGATCTTTTTGACCAGGATATGTGATTGAATGCACATGTTAAACAAATATGTAGGACTCCTTTCTTGCATTTGTGCAGTATCCCTAAAGTTAGAGACATCCTGCTCAGAGTGATGCTGAAAAACTAGTTCATACATTTATTACTTGTAGGCTGGACTACTGTAATTCATTATAATCAAGTTGTCCTAAAAACTCCATTAAAAGTCTTCAGTTGAGCCAAAATGCTGCAGCAAGAATGCTGGCAGGGACTAGAAAAATAGAGAGTAATTCTCCTATATTAGCTTCCCTTCATTGGCTTCATGTTATATCCACAATTAAATTTAAAATTCTTCTCCTTACAACAAGGAATAATCAGACCTCATAGTACCGTGTCACCCCAGTAGAGTACTTAGCTCTCAGACTGCGGGCTTACTTGTGGTTTCTAGAGTATTTAAAAGTAGAATAGGAGGCAGAGCCTTCAGCTTTCAGGCCCCTTCTCTGTGGAACCAGCTCCCAGTCTGGATTCAGGAGACAGACACCATCTCTACTTTTAAAACTGGGCTTAAAACATTTGTTTTTGAATCCTCCCTTAGATAAGCTGCCATAGACCTTCCCATGATGCACTGAGTGTTTTTTCTTCACACACCTCTTTTCACTCTCTGAGCTAACACATCACTCTGTGTTTTCATCCCACTGTTGCCAAGTAATTGGTCCCTTCCCTTACAATATAAAGTTTACTATTGTTGTGATTTGGCAACATAGAAATAAAAATGAATTGAATTGAATTAGATTTGGGTTAAAATAGACATTTTCACAATGTTAACCACATGCAAACCTCCGTTTTCCATTTAACTAGATTGTCTTGTGGCGACTGAAATTTTACACCCTTTACTATAAACATACTACGTTTATAAGAGTCCTTTATTACATTTATTAAAGGACCCCTATTATACTTTGGTTCTCTATTCCTGGCTCTTTATGCCGTCAGTGACTGAAGACATCCACAGAACACACAGAAGCCCTGCTATTCATATCCTTTTCTTGCAAGGGGCAGGCTGTCAGAAGAAAGTTGGCTTAAAGGGCAGAAAAGCTAAAACAATGGGTCTAAGACAGATAAATAAGATTAATAGACTGCACACTTCCTGTCTTGAGCACTGCCTTGACATGGTGAAGCAACACTTTGTTTCGAGCACACTGAACCCTCAACTTGCAAATTCTTAGCAGCAGATCCTGTATCTGGATTCAGCACCCTTAAAAAAGCCCAGCAATACACAAAACTGCTGATCAGCTACATTTTACAAGGCCCACCCTGCTGATTAGCCACAACTAGGCAGTATAACCACTAACGCTAAAACCATTAGGCAGTCAAAGGATGTGCTATAACCAATTACCAGCAACAGAGAGGAAAACTAATTATGAATTACAAACTTAGTGACGCTTTACTGCTTCTACCCTGGTAAGGGAGCTGCATCGCTGCATTTGCAAATTACATTCATAGCGCAGCAAAATGGGCTGGGCTGATGGATTTATAGGAAGAGCACAGGCAGGCACCCGTTATAATAAACAACACTCAGGCTGGATGCAAATAGGAAGCGCCTGTGGGCATGCAAACACTGGGTAAATAGAAATGACACACAGACCTGAGGGATGATGGATTGCAGGTATATATTGACATGAATAAAAATGATAATGAACGTCATAACATAGTAATCATTTCTCCCATTTCGTATTTTTCCTAACTTCTATTTCAACCAGTTGTGCCACTCCAAGTTAGAATGAGAATTTCTCTTTTTTTACAGTGCGACTGAGGCCCTGCAGATTTTTCTGTATAATTTAACACTGGCCTCTAACATGGGGGGTTTCATCAGAGGTTAAGGCCTAGCATCGTTAGATAGATAAGAAAACAGAGAGTCAGAGGAGCAGGGCAGGGGATGGGGTCTAATTTCTCATGATTAAAGTCATCCGTCACTGAAGGGATGACACAAGTCCTGGCACCCTCCCGCACCGCACTACCTCTCTCCCCCCACCAACTTTTTTTATGTATTTATTTCAATTTTATCCTCTGGGGAAATCCGTGACTTGAAAGAGGCAATTAATGTGTGGCACGAGCTGGCCCTCCCAGTGTTTGGGGCCACACTGCACATTAGCTGTCTGTCTGCCACTAACAGCCCTTGGGTACTGATGAAAAGATTCACCAAGCGGAAGAGAAGGGAAGAGAGAGACAGAGACAAAGAGAGGGAAAGAAGGAGGAGGTGATGGGGGAAAAAAGATGAAGGGACAAATACAAATTAGGCCAGTGGTTGTGTGGCAGAGGATGTGAGGAATGAATTGCCTAATTGGCACATTTGTTTCACTTAGGATGCGGTCATCAGTGTCAGCCCTGACAGAGGGGTTACCAGGTGGGCCCCCGGCATCAGGACTTCCTTCCTGTGATTTCATTACCCGAATTGCCCCTGAAGGTCACGTCCTCACAGCAGCCAGGTTCCCTTATCTACTTAACTACCCACACACATACATGTACACAGCTTATTCTTGATGACATTTCCTGATGATTAGATGCTGAGAAATGTGGGTGTCGAGGGGCAATTAGAGGACAGAAGAGCAATGTAAACGGGTGACACTGTAGCTATCACCAAGACTTATGAGGACAGTGCTGATCAAGTCCTTGCCAGCTGAAGCATTTTTTCCCCTCCGCTCGTGTGTCTCATTGCCTGGCTCTAATGGTCATTTGATGTCAAGGTGACGCAGTACAAATGGAGCGCTTCAGTGCCCTAAGGAGGAAAATCTGTCTGCTGAGTCATGCTTAGGTGTCACAATTTAACATGATCTCCTCCCGCCTGTGGGTGACTCTTACCTGCCTGACTGTGGGCAACAGAAGTTTTCTCTGCTGAGCATCTCATCAGTGCAATTATATAGATTAAGTGTGCCACTAGGCATATCCCTGGTGATCAGGTGACACCAGCAAATCAGACTCCTGGCTTCAGGGCTGATCCTCCCAATAGATCTCTCCGTCCACTAATCAGCAGGCCTTGTCATTAAAAGTATGTGTGCATCCACACATACACACAGATACACTTTGAACTCGGCATGACATCCTGTGTTCATCCGAACAGTCAGCCCGACAGCGGCAGGTTCATTCGGAGGGGCGCTATCTGCAGCTCTGTTGTACTCTCCTGCTCCGGAGGTTAATCAAGAATGATACGTGGAGAACAGAAAGTGGGCCTGCATCACCCACCCCCTCTCCCCTGTTGCTTCCTAAATGCCACCTCTCCTCCCCTCTGAGCTACAAGGCACTGCATTACTATTCCACCTCGATCTGTCTTATCTTAACGAAATAAATAGAGGGAGCGCCCGGCTGCGGCCTGGGCCGGGAGGGATGTAATTGCTCGGCTTAATAATGAAGCTCATCATCTGCTCTCTAGGAGCTTTTCTCTGACCTATGAGAAAATAACAGAGGAGTCGGATGTGAAAGTAGAAACAAGTGCAACAGAGGCGGGAGGTGGGATAGAGTTAAATGCTAACTTGTTTTCGGAGCTGCATTGCAATGTCTTTGTGAAGCTCACCAGAGGAGAGCTTGTATCACGGTGCAGGAGCATTTAGTTGATGCTCCTTTGTGCTGTGGCCTGTCTACCTGAGCTACTGTAGATCAAGGGGATTCATCCTGGATTAAAGGCTTTCATTCAGGGAAGCTGAAATTGGCTTCCAGTTTGGCTGTTCATTTCACACTTTCTCTAAGAGTAACCTCTCAAAAGAAACTCATTATACAAGGCTCTCATGGACCTCTTTTCTCCCCAAGTTAAAAGATCTACTCTGCATTCACATCTCCTGATATCTGTGAACTACAAGTGGAGAATTGGTTTTGGATCGGGAGCCGTGAAACAAAATTGCAAATAAGTTCCTCCTATGTTCTCTAACCATAGCCAAATTAATTTCAGCTCTCTGAATATGAGATATAAAGGTATTTTGTTGCAAAAAGACCCCATAGGAAGTTACATTTTGATGCTTACAGTTATTTTGTTCCCACTTTGAATTCATAAAAAGGCACCAACAAATACTTTACTTTTGATTAAGTCTTAAATGGATGTCTAAGGATGTCTGAGCTAGGGCTGGGCTATATCATACCGTTCACGGTAATACCGGTGTAATTTTGGGCAACGATAGGAAAATGAAATATCGCGATAGAATATGGGTAAAACGCGCATGCGCAGTGCCTATGTTTACATACGCACATGGCGGCGACGCAGAATGAGAAGAGCGAAAGTGGATCGTTAAATGAAACGGATGAACCAGAATTGGTTTGTAAAAATGGTGCAACTTCAGTGATGTGGAACTGGTTTAGCTTTCGTCAGTCAGATTCACAACAAAGCACTATTTTTAGTAGAGCATGCTAGCGCGCCGTTGTTATTACCGTGTTGTTTGGAAAATACGGCACACTTAAAATCAATCCTTTGATTTTTCTGAAAATCGACAGTGCCCCTTATAATCCCGTGTGCCTTATGTATGAATTCTGGTTGTGTTTACTGACCTCAAAATGATTTTATGTGGTACACAGCACTCGAAAATCTGTCAAATGTTTTAGTACGACTTTGCTAACCTACGAAGCCGCACCGCTTGATGGATTGTCGGAGCACTACGGCTATCGTAGGCAGGAACCTCGCGGAGTGATACGTACTGTGCTTCAACATAATATTACCGTATTGTGTGTGTATAACCTCTTTTTAAGTTTTGTGGATATTATACATGGTTTTGCTGAGGATATGTCGGCCAATTTCCACTGGAAATGCCTTTTGGTTAAACTGTCAGTGAGGAATTTGCACTGTTACATTTTTATATAACTTTAATGCACATAAAAAACAGCTGCTTGTTTAAGTGAAAATACATTGATGGGGTTTTTTGCACTAATAAAGTTGTGGAGTTGTAAAGTATTTTGTCTAGTGTCAATTATATCGTCAGTTATATTGTTATCGCAAATTTTCAAATGTATATCGTGATAAATATTTTTGGTCATATCGCCCTGCTCTAGTATGAGCATTAAAGGCTGAATCAGTTTTCTTTACAAAGAAATGATGTGAAATGGCTGAGAGGGTATAATTATTGATTTAAAACCATTTCAACAAGTCTAAAATACAGACAATTTATACCATTGTGATAAAGATGTTTATTTTTCAAGCAGATTCAAGAAAGTTTTAATAGATTTATTCAGTTCCTATTATTTAACTATTATTCACAATTAAAAATGACACTACTGTATTATTTGTTTTCACAACTACTTAATGAAGCCAAAATAATGCAGTAAATACCTGCAGCTCACTGGCTCATCATTGTGTCATTGTGTAGCTCACTTTAATTGATATTTATATAAACAGCATAAAGAATAGAGGATTTAGGACAAGACTTTCATTCATTGCTTTTTTTTACCTGCACTAATCATACGGTTAGGAACACCTGTGCAGTCGATACATAACACTCAACTGAGGTAGGAAACTTGAAGGATCCAGTAAATGTAACTTGTGACATGAACAACATTTATTTATTTATTTAATGCTTGGAGCATTTTTCTCAATATGATAATTATAAAATTGCCGTTAAACAAAGTAATTCTTAAAACCTGTCAGGTTGGCATCTGTAAGCAAAATGCCAAGCTGACTATCAGATGTGAGGTCAGGGCTTTTCTTCGTCATACATAATAATGGATTCATGGTTTTAGAGGGGTTTCTGTACATAAATGAAAGAAACAGAAAAGACAAACAATGCTGACTGTTTCAAAGTAGGAGGAATAACTAAACGAAAGAAAAGGAGGTGGACTACAGGACATCTGCCATGGCCCCTCCCTCGTGCACATAAAGCTCTCCAGAGTGGAGGAGACCTTCCTGCTCAGACTCCAGCCTAAATAAACTGTTCTAACCACATGATGCAAAATTATTCCACCGCGAGTGACTGGAGACTCATTAGCTCACACTGTTGATTTCCAAACACAGCTTATGCACCGCACTTCACACCGCATTCTCGCATTCTATTGGTCCTGCCACAGCAGCAGCCATCCTGCAGCTGCAGTCACTGAAACCTCATACTAGCGCACTCACGGACGCCATCTCAATATTTCATGGACAAGGTCCGCTGAAATCGACTGGGCTGAAGATATCTGCCCTATGCTCCCTACATTATTCACTCCCATCTCTTGTGGCCGGGCTCATTTGTGTTGACAAAGGACTAGATGGGACATTGCGATTCGGTCTGAGCCGCTCAGATTCACCTATTTTTATCCACGCCGTGGGTTCTGCGGCGCTGAAATGACATCACTCCTCCATTTTCATGTTGAATCATTTAGACAGTGCGGGGCCAGAAGCTGACCTCTGCCTAAATCTGTTTCCTGCACACAGCAGTCACACATATATTGTTCATGCTGATTATTGCAAGTCTACATAAAAATAAGAGGAATGGACATTTGGTGCACAATGTGTGTTTGGTGACATTTGAACACTATTTGCCCTGATGAGTGAGCACTGCAGGTCACTGTGTATGAAACATATGTCCTCCAACTCCCTGGGAGCCTCTATTTAAGTTGCCTCTCACCATGATTTAAATGCTTAAAGCAAAAAGTATAATAACAACAACAAAATGCTCTTTGGAGGTAACCAGTGTAACCAATTTTTTCCACTCTATTAGAGTAGCTCTGCTTGATACGCAGTTCAAATAATCCTTTTTTATGATATACTAACACTTGGTGGAGTCCCCCGATTCATCCTGACCTTAAAACAAGCCTTTTCAACTCCATCCCAACTTCTTTTTAGGCTACTTTGTTCCGATTGGGTGCCCCTCATAAACAGAAGGTTCAGAAGAAAGAGTGTGGGTGCGACTGTTGTGCTCACATCCAGAACGCACCTGAGGTAACTATATCAGGGAAATCTGTCTATCTGCTCTATCATATCTATCTAATAGACTCCAATTTGTTCAAGTAAATGGAGAGTCCTCTTCACACACTAAGGTTAAATATGGTGTTCCACAGGGTTCAGTGCTAGGACCAATTCTTACGGTGGCCCCTAGAGACAAAGCATGTACAAACTCCAAAACACTTACAAATTCCAAATAGCACGCACAAACTCCAAAACACATGCAAAATACAAAACACGTACACAATCCAAAACACATGCAAAATACAAAACACGTACAAACTCCAAAACACATGCAAAATACAAAACACGTACAAACTCCAAAACACATGCAAACTCCAAAACACATGCAAAATACAAAACACATGCAAAATACAAAACACATGCAAAATCCAAAACACATGCAAAATCCAAAACACATGCAAACTCCAAAACACATGCAAAATACAAAACACATGCAAACTCCAAAGCACAACGGAAGTGCTCCAGGACGCTAGCGGCAGTGTTGAGCTTTTGTTACCTAGTAACTACACAAGCCAGGAAGTACCAATGACCGGATTTGGGCTGTATCCCAATTCAGGGTCTGCAGCCTTTTTTCCCCTCACTTTATTTATCTCATTTTAGACATACAGTCAAGGGGTCTGCAGCCATAAAGGCCGCATTTTAAGGCCAAAGGCTGTCCCAATTCAAAGGCTGCTCGAAATGCTGCCCTCAAATGCGTCCTTCATTTCCCTGAATTTTAACGATGGGTCAATGTAGCCTTCATGGCCCAACATATCCCAGACTTCATAGCGCGGCGGTGGTGTGGATAATTTTGCCGAAAAAAAACGTGGAAGCGAAGCGGCCGAAGAGTAAACTTTCAAAAGTAAGTACTGAGTATTATGTCACTTATTTATGTGCAAATGTTTAATAATGAACAACATTAAAACATTACTGTTGGCCACATGTCGGGAAAGTTATGTGACATTAGCGGTGTTTGTACTAACTTGGTTTAAAAGCCTTTACTTTAAAATATTCCCCGTTCAATAGTCGACCTTAGTCTTACAGAGAATGTGAGGATTTCATGGATAATTAAAGTCAGTCATATATCCACAAACACAACAAGATGAAAGTTAGTGATGCTGCTCGGTTTGCAGTCCTGAATATGACGGCACAAGCAGGATTCACTGCACTGTTAATGTTAGCTATGTTATATTGCTGCCTCTGTTCGGTGGTGTCGAGCCAAACGGACTTTAACGTGTGTTTGAACGAGCTGACGGTTCACTCGTTAAGCTGAAAGAAAGATGCTTTAATCACAGGAGTCACACATGTGTCCACTGTACCATCTGGGAACTCTTCTTGTTTAGCACTCGTAATAACACAAACACTAAATCCTCCTTCTCTTGTGCTGTTTTGTAGCAGTTTATACACCTGAGACTGTCACCTGTCTGTCTGTCCTGCACTCTCTCTCTGTTTCTTTCTCTCTGATTGTGGAATAAAAGTATGAACATGTATTTATAAGTTACACTTGTGTTTGAATCCTGCAGCTTATCACACATTTGATTTCCATGTGTGCCAACTGCAAGTGTCCAGAGTGAGGACAGACTGAGGGACCCACTGCTGCACATCATCTGTGAGGCTTTGCACCCCTGATGATGGACCAGGACAAACTCAGGAGTGTGTGAGGAAGAGGAGGAGGAAGAGCCAGCAGCAGCTGACAGATGGAGAGAATAGACAGACTGTTCCCTGTTTGTGAAGGACTGCTAGAAAGGTTTAACATCACTAATTGTCTGTCCTGAATCAGTCTTATTAGGTAATGTTCAAATAATTTTATCCTTCCACTGTTTTCAGTGTGGGAGAAAGTACTCAGGGCCTTCAAGTTACACACTATGAAAGGCAGCAACAAGTTTAATATTCAGAAACCTGAAGTATGTATCAGCAGCAGAATGGAGCTAAAAATAAATGTTTGTTTCAGTTCTATGAAGCTTTGAGTATTTTGGATTAGTAGTACTGCTGTGTTTGTTGCATCATATTGCTGTAATTGTTTATATGCTTTATATATTCTGAGCTAAGTTGATCTATAGTGTTACATCATATTCTATAAGGATGTTATGTGTTTGTAGACTTTCTGCCCAGTTTGACCCATTTAGCAGAAGTCAGCCTGTTTAAGGCTCTGATATCTATTCTGTGTGACTTAAAGCAGTTATGACATGGTCTGATTTTATCACCCAATAAAGGAATATTTAATATATCAGTCTGATCTTCATTTTATCAGAAACAGTTATCACAGCTTGTACATTTTCTTTTTATAAATATATGTAAGCAATGAGCCAAATTTAGTAATGCCAACATACTGAAGGAACATTTGTCTCTTATGTATGTGCACCTATATGTGCACTGTCACAGATATTTGTCTTTGAGTGAAGATTTAAGGTGATAGACCAAGGAGCTTGGAAAGAAAAGGTGATAAGACATATGAATAACTGCAACTAGAATTTGTACTGCAGCTCAGTATTTGACACAGAGTTCATGTTCACTGCTGTAATAGCTAATAATGATTAATATAATAACTATAATATTGGCCATATTATATTTACATTACCAAAGTGATATGACTTTAGTCTCATGAAAAACATTGGCTAATTGTTATTTACTAGCTAATCTTAAAATGACCGTTCAGTGCAGAAATGAAGCCCAAAAGTCATGTTTTACAGTCCTGTGGTCTCAGCCTCAGATACTTATCAAATCACACAAAGCTCTTGTAGAAACAAACAAACAAATGAACAAAATATGTTCTCCTTCATTTCTGTCAAACTAAGTTGTATGACACGTTTCCAGCGGTTAGTATAATGGTTGCTAGGCAACCTGGGCAGCGCGACGGAGACTAGACCGTCCCATACAGCCCAAACTTGCCGTTTATTTTGCAAATCGAGCTCAACACTGCCCCTAGTGTCGTGGAGCACTTCCGTTGTGATTTGGAGTTTGCATGTGTTTTGGATTTTGTACGTGTTTTGGATTTTGTACGTGTTTTGGATTTTGCACGTGTTTTGGAGTTTGCATGTGTTTTGGAGTTTGTACGTGTTTTGGAGTTTGCACGTGTTTTGTATTTTGTAAGTGTTTTGTATTTTGTACGTGTTTTGGAGTTTGTACGTGTTTTGGAGTTTGCATGTGTTTTGGAGTTTGTACGTGTTTTGTATTTTGCATGTGTTTTGGAGTTTGCATGTGTTTTGTATTTTGTACGTGTTTTGTATTTTGCATGTGTTTTGGAGTTTGTAAGTGTTTTGGAGTTTGTAAGTGTTTTGTATTTTGCATATGTTTTGTATTTTGTGCGTGTTTTGGAGTTTGTGCGTGCTATTTAGAATTTGTAAGTGTTTTGAAATTTGTACATGCTTTGTCTCTAGGGGCCACCGTAAATTCTATTTACATTATACATGCTTCCCCTAGGCAGCATCATTAGAAGACATAGCATAAATTTTCACTGCTATGCAGATGACACGCAGCTCTATCTATCCATGAAGCCAGGTAACACACACCAATTAGTTAAACTGCAGGAATGTCTTAAAGACATAAAGACCTGGATGGCCGCCAACTTTCTGCTTCTTAATTCAGATAAAACTGAGGTTATTGTACTCGGCCCTGAAAATCTTAGAAATATGGTATCTAAGCAGATTCTTACTCTGGATGGCATTACCTCGGCCTCCAGTAACACTGTGAGGAACCTTGTAGTCATTTTTGACCAGGACATGTCCTTCAATGCACATATTAAACAAATATGTAAGACTGCTTTCTTCCATTTGCGCAACATCTCTAAAATTAGAAATATCCTGTCTCAGAGTGATGCTGAAAAACTAGTTCATGCATTTATTACTTCCAGGCTGGACTACTGTAATTCTTTATTATCAGGATGTCCTAAAAACTCACTGAAAAGCCTTCAGCTGATCCAAAATGCTGCAGCAAGGGTACTGACAGGGACTAGAAAGAGAGAGCATATTTCTCCTGTTTTGGCTTCCCTTCATTGGCTTCCTCTTAAATCCAGAATTGAATTCAAAATCCTGCTCCTCACGTACAAGGTCTTAAATAATCAGGCCCCATCTTATCTTAATGACCTTGTAGTACCATATCACCCCATTAGAGCACTTCGCTCTCGCTCTGCAGGCTTACTTGTTGTTCCTAGAGTATTTAAAAGTAGAATGGGAGGCAGAGCCTTCAGTTTTCAGGCCCCTCTTCTGTGGAACCAGCTTCCAGTTTGGATTCGGGAGACAGACACTATCTCTACTTTCAAGATTAGGCTTAAAACTTTCCTTTTTGCTAAAGCATATAGTTAGGGCTGGACCAGGTGACCCTGAATCCTCCCTTAGTTATGCTGCTATAGACGTAGGCTGCCGGGGATTCCCATGATGCATTGAGTTTTTCCCTTCCAGTCACCTTTCTCACTCACTATGTGTTAATAGACCTCTCTGCATCGAATTATATCTGTTATTAATCTCTGTCTGTCTTCCACAGCATGTCTTTATCCTGTTTTTCTTCTTTCACCCCAACCGGTCGCAGCAGATGGCCGCCCCTCCCTGAGCCTGGTTCTGCCGGAGGTTTCTTCCTGTTAAAAGGGAGTTTTTCCTTCCCACTGTCGCCAAAGTGCTTGCTCATAGGGGGTCATATGATTGTTGGGTTTTTCTCTGTATTTATTATTGTGCTATCTACTGTACAATATAAAGCGCCTTGAGGCGACTTTTGTTGTGATTTGGCGCTATATAAATAAAATTGAATTGAATTGAATTGAATTGCTCTTACTGACATCATAAAGAGCCAAGATTAGAAAAAAAAACATGTTCAGAGATGGAGCTCACTGGGATTACTGAATATATGACAAAAAATCCAAAAGAGCATATAGGTGTCCTTTAAATACTAAATAACAATACTGTCTGACTGTTATGTGACCTAGACCTGATTCTGAGCTTCACCCGACTTGTTATCAGGGTCAAGTAACAGACATTAAAACACAGACATCCAGTTACAGTTAAACCATTATAAATTAAATGTTAGCTAAAAGATGACAGGGACTTGCACCATCTATCTAAATGTTCACATGCTCGTACTTTTACTTGCTACATTTATGTATAAGTCAGAAACTCAGAAAATAACAGAAAGATGTTCTCAAATAATAATTTAATAATTAGCTGTATAAAATTCTAGAAAATAAAAGATTAAACAAATATAGTCTACAAGGTTATTGACTTTTATTGCAGTAATCAGCTTTAACCTGTCCATAAAATGGAGGTTTCTGAAGACATGAATTTACTCCTTTACTCAAACATTTTAGCCAGAACACTGTATCATATACTGAGAGATCTTAGAGGACCTGGAAACTTGTCAGCTTTGAAGCTGAGGACCACAAAACAGAACATAGTGGAAAAATATATGGGTCACAACAATAACTACTATGACTGAAGGGCTGATTATTAAGCCAAGGCCTTGTATCTGTGACGATAAAAGCACCTGCTTAGAATCAAAAAAGAGAAGGTCTAACTTAATAAGTGGTTATGGTTTTGGTGGACTTTTGGTGGAAACAAAACTTTAATTACACCACACCTACATAGCAAGGATCTGATGACAGTCAGTGTGCTGTCTAATTATAGCATAAATACAGATAATCAAATCTTATCAGAACACCTACGCGGTCGTGATGAGTTTTTGAGCTTTAAACTCATAAAAAATAATTAGCAGATATATATATCTTTCACTTTGATTACTGTGTCAAGAAAGTTTAATGTGGTGAAGAAATGCATAAGACATCAAGCCAAGTTGCCGCTGTGATCGCGTCTTGAGATTTTTTGCTGTCAGTAAAACATGTTGATAATCTGCACGCTGAAGTAAATGTAACCAATAATGTCGATCAGGAGTTTGTAATATGGATGAAATCCAATATTTTCCACTGCTTCTTTTTACTGTAATAATAAATATGTTTGAATTAATGAGAATTTAATTGAGAAACCAAAGAATGAGAGAAATGTTTGGTTTCTGCAGTGCAGACTTTAGGAAACCTGAGGACAACAACACAGATAGGAAGTACTGTCACTTCAGTTTACAGTTGTTGCCATAAATATTTCTGATCAATTTTTTAAAGTTATGAAAAAAAATACAGGTATGATATGAACTTACCCTTGAAAACCTGAATGTATTCTTGGCCCTACTGGCGATTGCTCAGCTTTAGAAAGGCTAAATGCCTTATGAGACTTATGGCTGCTAGAAACCAAACTGTGTAATTTTTCATGACAAAGAAAGACAACAGTTGGTACCAAATGACAGTTTTGTTTGAGGAATACTCGAGCTTTTGTCTCTTGGAGTATGGTGCATATGTCTTCTTATGATTTACTAATGAAAGCTGCAGAAGATCAGAGGTCTCGATCATATCAAAGCCATAACTAATGAAGTTTCTCATGGTAATTGTGATATATGAGCCTCCCCAGGAACAGACTTTGAGTGAGAAAATGGGACACGATATGCATGTAAATAAACTCAGCCCAGATAACAGACAAGTGAAAAATATCCACTGTTCTTTGTAAATAATTTCTTAGGTGCAGTGGTGCAGTCCCTATCCTGAATATCCATATAGTAACCGCAAGGCACAATCAACCCTTTTATGAGCATGCAGTAGAAGCTGACAGATCAAACATCAGAATCCAGGAGGACAGGGAGCAACATCCCACTTCTTGGATTTAAAGCTATATTGTGAATCCTCTTCATCAGGAGGTGTCTAGCTGACTTTGAAACCAGTGCCTTTGTGTCCAAATATTTATGTGCACTTATCGCTAGTTTCTAAACACAACTATATCAATCTCTTAAAGGTCAGAGAAAGCGGAGCTGAAGGTAGAATCGACTTTCTGAGTGGCACATAGCTACTCTCACAGAATAAGTATCCTCTTTGATGCATATGTTTTCTGCTCAGTGGGAGTATAAGCTTCTCCTCTTTTGGGACAGGGGAGCTGAGGAGCGGCGGACTTACCTCTGCAGCGGGCACTCCCTCCGGAGGACGACAGTGCAGAACGATCATCCCATTGATTGGCACCTCCTTCCCCTGGGGGTCCTGCTCAAAGTTTTTCCTCAGGTCTGTTTGGGGAGATAAGAGGCTGCTGTCAGGTGTCAAGTGTCACGGTCAGCCTGGCCTCAGTTCCCTTTAGCAGCTAACACGCCAGCTTGCCCCACCGGCTCTGCACACCACGACCTTCAAAATCCAATGTAGCCTGTATACGATAGAGAGGATCCAATGGCCCTGTGCTGGGTAATCTGTTAACAAGGTGGTTTGAAGGATATGCTGGACGGATGAAGTGAGCGAGGATTGCTATGATCATCCTGGGCACTCATGTGCATACAATAGTGACAGATCCTATTCGGCCCATTTTCCAAACTGCCTTTGATAGCTTATTGCACTGCAGCTATTCACTGAAAACCCGTTAAAACATAAAGCAGGAATGTGCCTTTGAAATTTTCACTTCAGTTATGAATGTGTTTTTATGAACGCTTGGGATCACAAGAGGTTGCTTGCATGTAAAAGATCCACATACAGGAGGGAAGGTGTTGAGCACCCAAATCTCAGTAGATGAAGAGCTCGACAGTTACTGTCATTCGCCACACATATTCTTTATTCTTTCAAAGGACAAAAGAAATACTTTGCTTTCTTACTGTATTTAATTTATGTTGACTTTCACTTGGCTTACAGATTCTGTAACCTCTAACTCTAGCAGCAGTATTGGTCTCAGACAGGAGTGGCTGAAAGTAGCTGATTGTGTCTAACTTGATTAGAGAGCATTTTGTTTCTGGGAATTGATTATTTCATTGCTGAAAAATCAGATTCAAGATAAAATCAGCTTGTTGCGCTCGCACAGTTTGGTCCAAGGAGAGGGCTCTGTTGTCTGTACACTCCGCTCTGTTTGGGGACAGACACTGTAAATCATTTGCCAGATAGTTTTGTTAATTTGTTAGATGGCATTATTTAAATACAACTGATCGCTACAACTTTGGAGTTGGAGTGTGCAACATTTTCTTCAGAGACTGCTTTAGATAAAGTAAGCAAATGGACCAAAGGTTAAACAACTGGAATAAAAAAAGAGACACATGAAAATCATGGAACCAGCCTTTTTAGAGATTATTTTAACTCTGAAATATTTATACATGATGTTGTCTATCATTTGTTTGTTATTCAGCCTAAGGCGGGGATGTCACAGTCAGTTTACATACAGCACACTTTGATCTGAAGTGGGCCAGACTGGTGAAACTCTCCTTTAACTACACAGTGATTCTCTGAAATGTCTTAATATGAGATAAAGAAGCGCATTTTCAACAGAACCTCTGTTTTTCTGTTTCTATGCTTTTTAAGCAGTGTTAACAAAAAAATAGATTATGGAGGCATGGGACACACAACACAGGAGCTCTAGTTTTACACTCCAACTTTATTCACCTCCAAACGTGAACTGAGCATATTGCGCCCAAACACAACAGAACCCTTCCTCCAAGCTTGGGTGTGAGTGGAGCCCTCTAGTGGGTCGCCACAAGATCACTTTTGATTGAGGGTTATAATTTTGTTTGCTAACATAATGGGCCACTAAGCTAGCACGAAGCAATCTCTTTCTTTGCTTGAAAAAGGAGCCTGCATTACCCACAGAGCAATTCAGCTACTACTGTCCTAATTAGTCTCAAAAACCAGGACAAAGCAGAGTGTGGTTTGTCAGTTTCTCAGTGAAGCCCACTCCTTGTTTGTCCTGTCTCATTTACAAATACCAATATTAAAAGCACTCAGCTTGAGGCTTCATAACTGGACTGTGCTAACCAGTGAGTGCCATTATACTTGTTCTGAATACAGCCCACGATTCCATCAGAGGTTCACGTTATGCTGGCATTACCTCTACCAGCATAGTAGTGTCAAGCAGACATGGACCTTGCTAAATGCATGTCTTTTTTACTCCACACCTTCAGATTTGAGCTCTAAAAATTGAAAACAGTACTGGTTGCTGGACATCAGTAGCTGTAAATAAAAAAAAGTGTCCCACTTGGTTAGACAACATTATTTTCTCTGAATTAATTATTCATTTGATAAAAAATCTATTTTAGCTGGCATGGTCACAGATTTTGGTCCAATGAAACAGGGTTGTTGTCCTTTGTTGGGAACAGATGCTGTAAATCATATGTCAGAGAGGTCTGAGTGGTCATTTGATGTCATTATAAAGCTATCACACAGACCTATGTGGGAAAAATCATTTTTCCAGTACCTGCTAGCTAGTCATACTATAATTCACGTCGGCAGTAATGACACCCGGTTACGCCAATCGGAGGTCACTAAAATCAATATTGAATCGGTGTGTAACTTTGCAAAAACAATGTCGGACTCTGTAGTTTTCTCTGGTCCCCTCCCCAATCAGACCAGGAGTGACATGTTTAGCCGCATGTTCTCCTTAAATTGCTGGCTGTCTGAGTGGTGTCCCAGAAACGATGTGGGCTTCATAGATAATTGGCAAACCTTCTGGAGGAAACCTGGTCTTGTTAGGAGAGACGGCATCCATCCCACTTTGGATGGAGCAGCTCTCATTTCTAGAAATATGGACAAATTCATTAAACCCCCCAAAATATGACTATCCAGAGTTGGGACCAGGAAGCAGAGTTGCAGTCTTACACGCCTCTCTGCAGCTTCTCTCCTCCTGCTACCCCCCCAAAAACCCATCTCCATTGAGACTGTGTCAGCTCCCAAAAAGACAAAAAACAAACTAAAAACCAGCAATAAACAACTTAAACATAAAAAATCACAAAGAAAGAACAATACAGTATCCACATCTGAACCAAAGAGTAAAACAGTGAAATGTGGATTATTAAATATTAGGTCTCTCTCCTCCAAGTCTCTGTTAGTACATGACTTAATAATTGATCAACAAATCGATTTACTCTGCCTTACAGAAACCTGGTTGCAGCAGGATGAGTATGTTAGTTTAAATGAATCAACACCCCCGAGTCATTCTAACTACCAGAAATCCCGAAGCACAGGCCGAGGGGGCGGTGTGGCAGCAATTTTTCACACCAGCCTATTAATTAACGAAAGACCAAGACAGACTTTTAATTCATTTGAAAGCCTGATGCTTAGCCTCGTCCACCCCAGCTGTAAAACTCAGAAACCAGTCTTACTTGTTATCATCTATCGTCCACCTGGGCCTTACACAGAGTTTCTCTCTGATTTCTCAGACTTTTTATCTGATTTAGTGCTCAGCTCAGATAAAATAATTATTGTGGGTGATTTTAACATCCATGTAGATGCTAAAAATGACAGCCTCAACATCGCATTTAATCTGTTACTAGACTCAATTGGCTTCTCTCAAAATGTAAAAGAACCCACCCACCACTTTAATCACACTCTAGATCTTGTTTTAACATATGGCATAGAAACTGAACATGTAACAGTGTTTCCTGAAAACCCTCTGCTGTCTGATCATTTCCTGATAACATTTACATTTACAATAATTGATTACACAGCAGTGGAGAGTAGACTTTATCAAAGTAGATGTCTTTCTGAAAGTGCTGTAACTAAGTTTAAGAATATAATCCACCCACTGTTATCATCTTCAATGCCCTGTACCAACATAGAGCAGAGCAGCTATCTGAACGCTACTCCAACAGAGGTCGATTATCTTGTTAATAATTTTACCTCCTCACTACGTACGACTCTGGATACTGTAGCTCCTGTGAAAACTAAGGCCTCAAATCCAAAGTCCCTGACTCCGTGGTATAATTCTCAAACACGTAGCCTAAAGCAGATAACTCGTAAGCTGGAGAGGAAATGGCGTGTCACAAATTTAGAGGATCATCATTTAGCCTGGAGAAATAGTTTGCTGCTTTATAAGAAAGCCCTCCGCAAAGCCAGAACATCTTACTATTCGTCACTGATTGAAGAAAATAAGAACAACCCCAGGTTTCTCTTCAGCACTGTAGCCAGGCTGACAAAAAGTCAGAGCTCTACTGAGCCAACCATCCCTTTAACGTTAACTAGTAATGACTTCATGAACTTCTTCACAAATAAAATTTTTATCATTAGAGAAAAAATTACCAATAATCATCCCACAGATGTAATATTATCTACAGCTACTCTTAGTACCATCGATGTTAAGTTAGACTCTTTTTCTCCAATTGATCTTTCTGAGTTAACTTCAATAATTAATTCCTCCAAACCATCAACGTGTCTTTTAGACCCCATTCCTACAAAACTGCTCAAAGAAGTCCTGCCATTAATTAATTCTTCGATCTTAAATATGATCAACCTATCTCTAATAATCGGCTATGTACCACAGGCCTTCAAGCTGGCTGTAGTTAAACCTTTACTTAAAAAGCCATCTCTAGACCCAGCTGTCTTAGCTAATTATAGGCCAATCTCCAACCTTCCTTTCATATCAAAAATCCTTGAAAGAGTAGTTGTCAAACAGCTAACAGATCATCTGCAGAGGAATGGCTTATTTGAAGAGTTTCAGTCAGGTTTCAGAGCTCATCACAGCACAGAAACAGCTTTAGTGAAGGTTACAAATGATCTTCTTATGGCCTCTGACAGTGGACTCATCTCTGTGCTTGTCCTGCTAGACCTCAGTGCTGCGTTCGATACTGTTGACCATAATATCCTATTAGAGCGATTAGAACATGCTGTAGGTATTACAGGTACTGCACTGCAGTGGTTTGTATCATATCTATCTAATAGACTCCAGTTTGTACATGTAAATGGAGAGTCCTCTTCAGACACTAAGGTCAATTATGGTGTTCCACAGGGTTCAGTGCTAGGACCAATTCTATTTACATTATACATGCTTCCCCTAGGCAACATCATTAGAAGACATAGCATAAATTTTCACTGCTATGCAGATGACACGCAGCTCTATCTATCCATGAAGCCAGGTAACACACACCAATTAGTTAAACTGCAGGAATGTCTTAAAGACATAAAGACCTGGATGGCCGCCAACTTTCTGCTTCTTAATTCAGATAAAACTGAGGTTATTGTACTCGGCCCTGAAAATCTTAGAAATATGGTATCTAAGCAGATTCTTACTCTGGATGGCATTACCTCGGTTACCTCGGCATTACCTGATTTCAAAATCCTGCTCCTCACATACAAGGTCTTAAATAATCAGGCCCCATCTTATCTTAATGACCTTGTAGTACCATATCACCCTATTAGAGCACTTCGCTCTTGCACTGCAGGCCTACTTGTTGTTCCTAGAGTATTTAAAAGTAGAATGGGAGGCAGAGCCTTCAGTTTTCAGGCCCCTCTTCTGTGGAACCAACTTCCAGTTTGGATTCGGGAGACAGACACTATCTCTACTTTCAAGATTAGGCTTAAAACTTTCCTTTTTGCTAAAGCATATAGTTAGGGCTGGACCAGGTGACCCTGAATCCTCCCTTAGTTATGCTGCAATAGACGTAGGCTGCCGGGGATTCCCATGATGCATTGAGTTTTTCCCTTCCAGTCACCTTTCTCACTCACTATGTGCTAATAGACCTCTCTGCATCGAATCATATCTGTTATTAATCTCTGTCTCTCTTCCACAGCATGTCTTTCATCCTGTTTTCCTTCTTTCACCCCAACCGGTCGCAGCAGATGGCCGCCCCTCCCTGAGCCTGGTTCTGCCGGAGGTTTCTTCCTGTTAAAAGGGAGTTTTTCCTTCCCACTGTCGCCAAAGTGCTTGCTCATAGGGGGTCATATGATTGTTGGGTTTTTCTCTGTATTTATTATTGTGCTATCTACTGTACAATATAAAGCGCCTTGAGGCGACTTTTGTTGTGATTTGGCGCTATATAAATAAAATTGAATTGAATTGAATTGAATTCAATGTGCTTGAGGATTTTATGTCATCTCTCTTTTATCCTTTGCTCTATTAGTGACAAAGAAACAGCTGGATGTCTCTGCAGGTTCAAGCCTTTAAATTTCTCAGCTGAACTTGTGTAGTTTGTATATTTGTATACTTTTGTTTAGTCCATGGGTCTTATCAGGCGCAACATGCAGCTCATTACAAGAACCATTTAAAGATTTCTCCATTGATTTAGCTTTACACATTTTTTTGCCTACATTACCCAGAAACCCCCTGTACCACTTGCAGTTTGCGCAGAGTTTTTCATTGTGTCGAGGTAGTAGCAGCTAATTTATCCCTATCCTCTAGCCTCAAGCAGAGATGAGCCCCAGTAAATCCCCTTCCTTCTAACTCCACAACCCCAGATTATTTTTCATTTTCAATCTTGCAATCTTCTCCCACAAACAATGCTGACACAAGTATCATCACATTTATCAAACTTCACATGGCTCCCTTTGGAGACAGAAAAGCCTTTATGCCCCTTTTCCACATATGCACTAGCACTCCCCAGCACACACTTTGATGTGTAAATTGGAGGAGATGCCCTCAAAGTAAAAGTATAAATCATATTTATGGACCAAATGTGGTGACATCTATAGCATCATGAAGTACCCTGCAGTACAGGAAAAGGACTGATTTTGAGATAAAATGGAAGGTAGAGTCATATATGCATGATTGGTTATCATCTACAGCTCTTTTCTGTTTAATGAACATCTTCTCTAAAATATGTTGTATGATTATTCTGATCAAGATTGCAAGCCAAAACTAAAGTCACAAGGTTACTGTTAAAACTTTGACTCTTTATATCATTTCTCTTTTACATAAACTTGAAAATTCGTGCCCTAAATTTTCACATCTTAGGGGAGAGTTGCAAACTCACAAGCGATGCGAACAGTAGCCTTTCGACTCTTGGATGTGCCCAAGTGGCTCCAGGCAACACAGAGACACCAGTAGTCCTCGGGGCCATGGAAATCTTCCACCTGCTGGCGTGACACGTTGATCATCACTTCACGCACCTTCAGTCCTGGATCAACAGAGAAGGTAAGAGCGTTAGCAACTCTGTGTGCCCATGTGTAGTGTTGCACATCTTAGATTAGATTAGATTCAATTAGAGTTTTGCTACCCTGCATTTGGGACCACTGAAAAACACGTAAAGTGCTGTGCTAAATCAAGTTAAGTTTAATTATTTTCGAAAATTATTGAGACGTTTCTGACTCTGCCAGTTGTTTGAATCTGTGGCATTTGTTACAAGAAGATGTTCTAAACTGTGAATAGAGGCAGTGCATTGCAATATATTTGTTACTTCTAACATGACATAAATCTAAAACAAAGGAACAGCTCAGGGAGTCACTGTACTATTAATAAGACCATAATGTGAAAAGGTAAAACTGGACTTGATTCTTTTATGCACTGTACAGTTCCAAAGGCAAATACCTTTTGATCTGTACTTCCTTGATCTACAAATTGTTGCAATTTATCTTGCAGGGAACTTGAAAGTGTGAAACAAATTTTTAGTAAGTTTGCTATCAAGCATTCTACACCTTAGGCTTAAACTTGTTGTTAAACATATATAATGCTCTCAAACGGTGCACAATGTTACTGAACCTCAAACTGAATTTCTGATAAAGGAAAAATAACATTTATTTTTCTTGTGGAAACATATTTAGCCTGCAGAATGATTGGGCAACTACAACAATTTTCTTAACTCACTTTTAATTCTTAATTTTTAGTGAACCCAGACAAAATTCAAAATAAATATAAATAATAAATATTCAGTGACCAATAACTGTCCTTTGTTCCCTTCAATAACTGCCACAATCCTTCCATCCATAAGCTTGTTCTTGTTCTTTTTCTGAATTAGCAAGCACAGCTTTCCACTCTGTTCAAAGAGCAGTATTCTCTAACTGTTTCTTTTAGATTTGGAAAGGTCCTGGAAGGTGTAGTAAAAAAGAAGCCAGGTCAGTCATCTTTGATGTCCTTTCTGGCTGGCTAAGCATTTTAGTCATTAAATACATGTGCTTAAGTTTAACCTCCAGTTCATGGAATTTTTTAATGCTGAGGACTGGGAATGGGAAATGATAAGAATTTAGGGATTCCGATTGCATTATCTGTATTGCTTATCAATTCGATTAGTTATCAATTCTCATTGGGTTCCCACTGGCGGAACTATGAGAGTCACCACTTTCTCTAAGCAGCATATCAAATACATTACATTCATGCAAATTAATTAGATGCTGTGTGGTCAAATCTCACACACTAACACAAATTCCTAATGAGGACAGACATATGATCTTTCTTTCAGTATTTAGGTATGAACATAAAGCCAACAACACACAGTAAAGACAAAAACCAGCACAAAGAGACTTCAAAGTGATCTCAACAGTCATTCTGTAGAACTGTGAACAGGTAGAAAGGAGGCTGCAGCCTGACTGCTCATCCATTTGTTTCCGGTTGAGCTTCAGGGTCTGGTTGCTGGGGTGGGGTCAGCACTCACTCACTCAGATTTAATGTCACTATGAGGTCTTGGCTAACTTAGCGTTAGCATGCTGTCTGTGCAAGTGCTTTGCAAAGAGTTGTCTTAGCAGTATAATGCAGTTGTTTCTGTCCTGAATGCAGTTTGCAGTTTACCATCGTGCTCTCTTCCTTTTCTGCAATAAAAATAAAACATCCATATCCATGCTGTAGACTGTGCCACTATTTTTCTCCACCAGGATACAAACTGAAATCAGCTGATTGTGTCAGTGCAAGTAAGTGGGATAAGCTGGATCAGGAACAAAGACGACTAACAATTCCACGGAATTAGACTACTGGGAACTGGTTCTCTACAAAAACTGGTTCTTGATTCCCATCACTGCTGAGGACATTTTTCTGTACTACCAGTTATATATGTATATATATATATATGTATATGTATATATATATATATATATATATGTATATATATATATATATTTAATCTGAGTAGCTACACCCCTCAAATCCATACAAGTAATTTCATGAATGTATAATAACAGTGACAATTTAGGATGACATAAATTTGGGTGCAGACCACTCTGAGCCAGTCTGTTAATTTGGCTAGATTATCAGAGCCACACAATTGAAAAGCAAAGTATTTATCTACCCAGTGTCCTTTAGCATAAATTTACTATATATCACATAAACTGTAAACGAGACCTTTTGTAAACCATGTGCAGCAACAATCACTTGTAAAAACAAAAAACACAAGTCTTTGTAGTTAATCAAAGGTCAGCATGCTTAATTGTTTTTTTCAAGCGACCTGGGCTGGGTTTTGCTTCACCTCACATGTAAAGCACTGCTGCACTTTGATTGTAAGACTGACATTCAACATGTAGTAAATGAAAAGGTAATTTTTTTTTTCAAATTAAGACAAATATAGATGAAAAAGATGAGCATATACTTGAATAAATGTAGCTTACTTAAAGCAAGATATATGATGAGAGGAAGAAGCAGAAGAACAGAGACAACTTTTGTGTGTGTATGTCAGAGGAGGGAGTGGGTGAGAGAAGAAGAAATTGATTTTTTTTTTAAAAAACTTTATTCAGTCTCACAGATATCGAAAGCCTCCAATGACAAGGACAGTCACTGAGTGCAAATGAAGCTGGTGTGCAATATTTCAACTGTTATTCTAAGTGCTTCAAAGTACAGACGTAGCACTAAAGAACAACAGACTAAGGAGCTAGACATAGCAAAATGGATCGGACAGGATTACCTCTTCGAACGATTTAAGATGAAGACTTTGTTCTAATGATGGAGAAAGTACATAGGAGACTGACTGTTCCAAGGCAAAAAAATTGACAGGCAAACATCATGAAGATAAAAGACAAATGTTTAAAAGACTGCAACTGGAGAGCCCTATTGGTATTGACTTCTGGAAATAAAATAAAACACTGACAGCTTCACTTGTTACTCTAAGTGCAGGCTACTTTTTATAAACCCAAACACACACTTGAATAAGTAGCCTATAGACAGTTGGCAAAAATGGCTGTTCATAAACATCAAGAGATGAATAATAAATGAATAATAAATACATATATGTATTGTTCTTCCTTGTAAGCTACATATTTTATGTTTAAAACCAAGTAATCAGTTTTTAGCTGTCTTAGGGGATCTCTCTTGAGGACAGCTTAATAAAGAAACTGTGACTGGTCCACAGTGTTATTGTTTTCTTTTGTCACTCTTGGGGGAGAGCTATATTTTAATTCCACTCTCGAATTACACTGTAGACAAGCAAATAGTATTTTTATTGTATTTTTGTATTAAAGAATTAGAAAATTTTAACTAATCAGCATTGAACAGTGAGTTATTTAGAATTACTGCTGCTGCATCAATTATTTAAATACTTATTTCATAAATACAGGTATGTGGTGACCATGTAATTTTTCTTTTCATGCAGTAATGACATTGATACCTTTGCAGTATGTTTAATTCACTAATACCAGAATCAGAATGTCTATACTGCCAATTAGAGCTTTAGAAAAAAAAAGCATAATCCAAATCAGTTTTCATCTTCAATTACTTGACACTTTAAAAAAATTCTGCTGACACAAGTGTTTAACTTTCTGTATTCAGCATAAATGGTAAATGGCCTATATTTATATAGCGCTTTACTAGTCCCTAAGGACCCCAAAGCGCTTTACATATCCAGACATCCACCCATTCACACACACATTCACACACTGGTGATGGCAAGCTACATTGTAGCCACAGCCACCCTGGGGCGCACTGACAGAGGCGAGGCTGCCGGACACTGGCGCCACCGGGCCCTCTGACCACCACCAGTAGGCAACGGGTGAAGTGTCTTGCCCAAGGACACAACGACCGAGACTGTCCGAGCTGGGGCTCGAACCGGCAACCTTCCGATTACAAGGCGAACTCCCAACTCTTGAGCCACGATCGCCCGCAAAAGCATAAAAGTGTTGTGTTAGAGTTCCAGTTCTGCTGGAATGAATGCAGAATATGTGAGCTTCAATAAACAAGGCTCATCTAATTGTTAGTCTTCTTTTAAAAATGTAGTGCAATATTCTTACTTCTTTATATTATATTTTACATTTCATATTTATACTACATTTCATTTTAAGATAAATATAGTGGGATCTGTGTCTACACTACTGGTTGAAACTTCAATACAACATAATTGTTATGTCCTCACTCAGAAAACGGCATGATGGAAGATGTTATTGTGATCTATAGTTAAGTTTTAAAGTTAAGGAACCTCTGACATGCAAACACATGTAAAATGTCAGTCCTCTGGAATCTTAGAGAAATGAGCTTTTCTTAAATCGAATCAATTATAAGTGAGAATAATTGCAAAAGCAGAGATAAAGTAAAATTTCAAACTGGTCCCACTAAAAGGGAAACTCTTGGTCCCTTTTTAGGTGGACTTGCACCATTCATAATACCAGGTTAATTTACTCCAGGAGTACATAATGTATTTGGAGATTATAGAGACATGCATACATAATGCATGAGACTTCACCTAAACACTTTCCAATGAATCAGAAATGAAAGATGGGCTGCAAAGTGACCCACAGATGTGCAGCAATTGTGGGCGGGCCAACACAAGGTTAAATAGTGTCCCCTGTGTGGCTTCATAGAAATGTATCAGCTGAACTATCAGCTGATGTGGGCTGGCACTGAGATCAGTTGATCTGCTGGGATTGAAGCAGAACTTGACTTTGGGGCCTGTCTGAACTTGTGGATCAACTGGCATTGCCTTTCCTACATCCATTCTGATGCCCAAAAATGAACCTTCAGAGCTTGGGTTTTGATATGATTTCATGAGAGTACCAGTATTAGCAGTGTTCATGTGGGTCAGGTCTTAATGAAGCATTTATAGGCTGGAAACAGGCCTCTGTTTAGGTCATGCGTTAAGCTGCAGTTAAAAGGGAAAGCCCTGTATGCTAAATAAGCGTCTTTAAAGAATCCGTAATCGATATCTCGATATGTCTAAAGGCTTGCGTCAGTGATCAATGGGTTTTACGGGATTAGTTATGCACAAGTTCTTAGGAAGGACTGACACACTTCCTAAATCAGTGCTTTCTGCTTCTCTATGCTGAGCTCAGATAGCATCACTAAGGAAATTGGCAGAAACACAGAGCCCCAGGCAACCATGCTGTATGTTTCTAGTTCTGAATGGAAAGCTAAATCATCTATAGAAGAATTAGCATTAATAATCTGAACTACATGTAACGATGTATAGAGGCTTCCTGTGCAAGTGACACCACGGTAATATACTACATTATATAACAAAAAAACCCGATGTGACCACAGGAAACTGCACAATGCTCTTATTATATTGAATGCATAAAAGAAGGCGAGGAAAAAAGAATCCAGTCTATTTGAAAATCCTCTTAGGCAACAAGCTGCAAGCCCCCAGTTGTTCGCCATCCTGTCATATGGCTTCAAATGGGTATACAGCACCCATATTTAATGTGAGTCATTGGCTTAGGGCCTGTCACATGTGTTTTCTCAGAGTCTTTTGGAGCCTCCGGGCCTTATACCCACCACTGGATTAAAGAGCGAAATATGCAATGTGCTGGGAACTGCAAGAGACCAAAAGCCTGCCCTGACTCTTATACCTCCAATCTCTCTGATGAATTACATTTTAATCTGACATGCTCTTACTAAAGTCAAACAGCCTCATACTGAGGCTGCACAGCTTGCGACGCACTGAACAGACTTCTGAATGAATACCAATTAAACCCGAGTGAATGGCATTGGGGCAACGACGATGACTCCATGCTGCTGTTTGAGGTAAAATTAAGAAATGGAGAACATTTCGTGGCGGGTGGTCTCCACTTTGCTGGATATAAATGACAACAACAACAAAAAAAGTGAGCTTCTTTCTCTTTGTGAAACTCACAAGTCTTGAAATGCTGATACAAATTAGGCAGTTTGTCACAATACGGTGCAATCGGTGCTTTTGGTAACTGTGGTAGTTAAGATTGACAGGCCGTGGGTTTTTTTGTTTGGGGGGGGGTGTTGAGAACGCAATAAACAAAGAACAAACTCTATGGTTGGTGCTTCCCATGTGCCGTCCCTGTACAGAGTGAGACACAAGCATAATTCATAATTTCTTGAGCACAGGCAGAGAGCTGTCAAGTGACAGCATCTGTGTGGGAAGAGAGACAGCAAAGCAAATAATAACTAATGACTTTCTGCGATGCCCTAAAAAATTTGAGGCTGAGTTTAACAGAAGCGGAAGAGCGAGCAAGACTGATTGTGTGAGAGAGAGCGAGAGAGAGAGAGAAGGTGGCCGTAAGTTTTTTCGACAAAGCAACACATTTCCTGGAGTCCAAAGCGACATCGACAGGTGGTTTACCGGAGAGAAGGGAACGACTGCCGCCATTGTGTCATCTGTCAACCCTATTTGTTTATAGGCAGAACGCTGTTGACAGGCCTCATTAGAGTAAACCACTTGATCAGCTCTCCTCCCCAATCCTCTTCTCACTCTTTTGCAGTTTTCCGAGGCACTTGATAAATCCATCCAAAACAGCTGAATCACTCAGAGAAAGATGGGCAAATCAGTTAGAATGAGAGCAATATTTCCCCTGTTCTGAGGTCCAGTGAAAGTGAGATTGTCGCTGTGGTAGCTCTGCCTCAGTCTAGCTTAATAAAATGGATTTAAATGACAAGAACTTCATTAAAATGGTGCATTGCGATCATTTTATTAAAAAAAAAAATCAGCTTTAAAAAGGTTCAGCAAAAAACCTTTTTCATCTTTTACTCCATCCACACACTGCCCCTGGTCCTTTTCTGTTAACCATACAGTAAAGGCAAAATAGGAATGGGCTGCTGTCCCATAGATCAATATTAGACTTCTGTGAAAATGGCCATATCTGCTCAATGTAGTGGCAAAGCCAAAACACTGGTCCACTGCTCTGAGGCAGAGGGAAAAGTCAGCTCAGGATTAGACTTAGTAGCCTCACTTAAAAAAAGACCGGCCTCATTTTAAAACCCAGTATACATCTAAATATATGTGTGGACATCAATACGCAATTCGAACACAATGTTATTATATATGAAAGTGCTGTTAAAGTATGTACTACATAGACTTAATATTTTTAGCAGCGCATTCTCACCCTCTCTAGCCCCTTGCTCTCTCGCCTTGGGATTCGTCAGTCTGTGTCTCAGTGTGTTTTCCCCATACTTCCTGTTTTACTTTGATAGTCTGGTGTACGTTGTGTTAGGTTTTGCTTCCCACTGTCTCGACTGTTGGATTGTTGCCAGCTATGTTTCCCAGGTGTTTCCACTTTGCTCTGATTCACTCCTGTATTTAGTTTCTGCATCTCTGTCAGTCTGGTGTTGCGATCTCCATCATTTGCCAGCTGTGTTTTCTGCTTGTTAGTTCAGTTTCTAGTCTCTCCCAGTTTGGTTTCTGCAACTATACTTCCAGCAATAAAGCTATGTTTTTGAGTTAAGTCCTGCCTATGAGTCAGCATTTTGGGTACTCAACCCTGCCTGCTTCACACCACCATAGGACAGATTTGACTGTATTCGGGCATGTAAACCTCTTGGTTAGTTTCAGGAAAAGGACGTTAATTTAATTTGTCTGAAACCAGTTGTTTACTGCTGGGCCAAATGTGACACTGAAGCAGACTGGTGGTGTGTTCAACATGGTTCATGATATATTTATGAATTTTAAGTTACTGTTTTGTGCTAATGGACGTGGAATTTCCACTTTGGTTTAGATACAGAATGGCTTGCATTACAGCGTAAAGGTAGTTTTTGAAGTGATAACAAAGTTATTCACTTGTTCATGGACATGAATGACAGTGCTGGTAAGTAGAAAAAAACCACAAAGCTAAGACAGGGGCGATATTTACATTTACACTTTGATTGTGATTTTATTTGCTATTTGCTTTTTTTTTTTTAGGTTATTGTTGCACAGAAGATCTCTCATTGTATCAGGTATCCACCCAAGACACTCTACTCTGAAACCACCTGATCATCAAATTGTTCATGACTAAGCAAGTCTCCTTTAAAACTCTCATTTTGCTCTGTGATATACAATGCTCCTCTATCACACTTAGATAACATGTTCTGTGACAACACCCTTTTTAAACTAAAGGCTGTTATACACTGATGCAAATAAATGACACAAAAAATCCAGATCCGTACTTGCTATGTAACTTACATACACACCAATTTTTGTTTTCGCTGCCTCAAAAACAAAATTAAAAACAAAAATAAAGCCGACACCAAGCCATGATCAGCTCGTCCTGATGTTTCTGAGATTCTGTGTCCGAGATAAAGATATATCACAAACGTTTCATCCATATTTCATTGGGCAGTTTAAAAAAAGTTGAAAATTTGGAGATTATAGTTGTCGTTTCAAGCCAAACAACTGCCATGGCATCTTTGCAAACGTCCATTGCCAGCCCCTTTATTTTGTACAAAGTTTGTGTGGTTTTTCCTTCTGACCAGATGCAGCTTTCTGCTGCATTTAACCAGCGTGGGCATCAGTGAGCATCATTAGTTATTGCTGGTATTTCCTGATTACACTTTGTCATGTATTAAAAAGTCTTGCTCCATAGCAGTTCCAGTTAGCAGTCGAGCAATGGCTGGGAAGTAGACAAACACTGAATTGGTTCTGATACTGAAGAAAAATTATTTTGAGTCATGATTAGGAGGACTGTCATTTTTGATAGATTTGTTATAAAGATTTATGGACAACTACCGAGGGAACCGAGTTGCAGGAGTTTCATTTATTTCACAATGGGATGCAAACTGTTGCAGTGATTTTGAGAAATGAGGTTCCCCCGATAATACATCTGTGTTTACTCAAAAGAAGCCATTATCAGGGCACCTGTTTGTGCCAGGGGCGACTGTCATAGCACATGTACTGCAGGGAGTGTTTCACCGCATGTGATGCCAACCAATAACTAGCACAAAAAGAGAGATGTGAAATAATTTCTTTCAAATGTTCACTTGATTGCCAGTGTCAGTGAGGTACGTGCCACTATAAACATAAAGAAACCTTTTCTTCACATGTACCTGCCTTTAGTGTGGCATTGATTAGAATTTATTTGAGCACATAATAGGTTACTTAGTACTGCAAAGGAATTCTGAAGCAGTTGATAGCTCGACAGCTTGATGATAAGCTCCATATACATTCAATGTTTAGTGTTTGTTTGTGCTCACAGACCCCCATCCCACCCCACCCCACCCCCATACTCAGTGTGGTTAAGTCAGAGACTTGATCCTTTTAAAAGGATTCCACCAACTGCATGCTCATGAGGGAGATGTAAATATAAAAAAATGAACTGGTATTTAATTGTAATGCATGTGGATGTTCACAGCAAAACCTCTAAATCAATAAAGGACACTGTCACCACTAGAAGAATTATACCATTAGCTGTTTGGTCAAACATTAAATTCTATGTCAATCACACTGACTTTAAGCAAAATAAGCAGCATACAAATATACCCAGTGAGGCAAAGTGTTGGTGCATTTGGCTGTTTATGTCAGCAGCTAATTTTTGGTGAGTCTCCGAGAGAACACAGGGTTTTGGCTCTGGCCCAGTGTTCCCGTCTCCGGTGCTCTGGCACAGTAATGACAGCCAGATCTATCTGTGTTTGGGTGTGCAGCTTTGGGCTACTTTGGGCTCAGAAATGAAAAATGTAAAAGGTGTAGCTTCAACACCTGGACTTGAGCCAGTGTACTTTGGCCAGTTTCAGAGAGTGTTAGACACCAGAGAGTTATTTCATCTACGTTTTTCCTAATTATACTGTATCACTGCTGTTGGAGTCATGCATGTCAGTGCAGTGTTTAGCCTTCTTGCTTCACAGCAAGAACATCGTGGGTTCAAATCCACCTTCCTGTCTGCATGTGCATGTTCTCCCTATGTCTTTGTGAGTTTTTTTTTTCCTGGATAGCTTCCTAAAAACTTATGACCCACCCCCCTGAATTGAATAAGTGGAAGAAATTTGATGGATGGGAATCATTTGGACATTGTTTTTAGTTATTGCGGACTTTTTGCAAGATGTGATCACAAAGTCCTACAATTTCAAGAATAACAATAATAAACCATACCAGGAATGAGTATGGCTGCTCTCTCCTTCAGGGTCATCTGTATTGTGTACCTTTTTACCTTTTCTAATGCAAGATGCTGTTTTTAAATCCCTCCATAAAAACTGTGTTCTAACCACCTGCATTTGTGCTGGATCTCCTTTGGTGGTTAGTGACCCTTACATCCCATTTCTTGCTTTGTGTTAGCATACAAATGCTTGTATAGAGCTGAAGTTGTGTTAGCAGTATAATGCAGCTGTTTCTGTTCTGGATGCAGTTTGCACTTTACTGTTGCGCTCTTGTCCTTTTGAGGGAAAAAAATAAAAATGTTCACATATTCACTATAGGCTATTCCACCGTTTTCCTTCTTCCCAACACAAACTGAAATCAGCTGAGTGTTATAGTTATAGTTGTAGCTGTAATGTAATGACCGAATTTAGTACTTTAGATTTGTCAGTAACACAATAATGTGAATACTGTAACATGTTATTTTTTTTAACATGTTACACAAACACTGGTTATGAGTAGGATATGTGGTGAGTAAAGACTGTTCATTTAACAGGTCACTTTGAGTACACGCATCTCAGCTGCATTTGTTTGTCACATATCTGAAAACAACAGAGTAGAACTCCATGGTGAAAGTCTGACCTTAAGGAATGATTTTAAAATGCACAACTCTACAAAGTTACAGAAAATAAATGTAAAAATTCCCAATCAAACAAACAAACAAACCCCCAAACCATCTGGTCTGATGCACTGGCTTTAGGCTTAGACACTGAAGATTTTTCACATGACAACTGCCATTTGTTTTTTGGTTATAATTGGAGATTGCAGCTCTTACCAGCAGTAACAGTCAACGTCCATCATGAAGAGCACAAGCACAACTGGTCACAACACAGAGCATTACAAAGGTTTTGGTTGTGCTCAAAATAGTCCACAGGTGTACAGCACTAGCACAATGTATGTAGGTTTAGCCAAACTCCAATGATAACTAATCATTCTGTCAGGGCTTATGAATGTAAATAAGCACAGTGATTGAGGAACTGACAGCTTATCATAGTGCTCTGTTAAAATGCATATGTTGGAAATAATCTGTGAATTTATACCTAATCTTATCAAACTGCAAGTAAATTATGACGATGGCAAGTTGACAGGTTTGACAAACTGTGTACCAGACTCTCTTTTTACTCATTAAATATCTCTCTATGGTGCAAAAAATACAGTAAAGAACAGATAATAAAATATGTGTCATCAAATTGATTATCTTGTCAATCCAGAAAGAGAAACCACCCACTCCATTCAGTCACTCCTTCACTTTGCCCACTAATGAATATTCTGGGCTCCATGCCGTCAAGCTCTGGGTGCTGAAAACACCTGTATTCAAAGATTAAGAGGTGTGGCCCAATGCTTGTGTCCACATAGTGTAGGTTGATGGGTTCTTATCTGGATATTTCTTAGGTAAACCACTTTTTGTTATCTCGTTTTTTAACACTTTTCAGAAGTGGTACTGATCCTCTTTATGCACGCATACAACACTCGGTGGACAGGTGGCTCTTAGCTACACTGCTTGTCGTGGTCTGCTGTCGTGTGCCTGCATATGAATAAAACTAATCAAACTGAAGACACAACAGCTTTATTTATTAAGACCTTAACATGTTGTGGTAGGTTACAGTATGTGCTCCAACACTCATTTCTCACTAATGAATGACAGTACATCCTGTATGCAGATCAGCATATGTGCTCTTTATCAGCAACACTCCAACTGCACTCTTTCATTACGTTATCTATAATTAATACAAAAAAACAGCCTTTGTCAAATGTTTTAGTCATATTTTGTCCAGCCATTTATTTAATAATCAGTTTACCATGCATCCATGTAGAAAAAAATGGTGTTTTTTGAAAGCAGGCATAGCTGTAATTTGCAACTTGACTACAGATTGAAAGTAGTCACGCAGCTAATTGTAATGTTTGCAACATAAGTGTGTCAAGTGGTGGCAGCAGCACAGCTAATTACAACACTAGCTTTCGCTGTCAAGAGAGGTTAACAACCTTAACCCCTTTCTACAGCTGCTGTTTTGGACCGCGTTCCCTGATTTAACATTCCTCTATTTAAAGCTTAATAACTTCTCATGTAAACATTACAGAACCATGGGTAATGTCTTTTACTGAAGACTCATGTGCAATTAGGTTTCTGGCATTTATTGTGGGAAAAAACAAACAAAAAAACAGTTCTTTCTTTTTTTTCTATGAATACTACTTCCTGCCTCAAGTCTACAGGCCCCTGTCAAGCACATGAGGCGAACCTTGGATACAAAAATAATCACTTAATCTTTTTACCTTGTTGAATCTCACAAATTATATAAAATCGCGTGTATAACTGGCATATGAATTCTTGCATTATTGCAAGAGACATGAATAGACAGATTGATGGATGGTCATCCCCAACAGGTTAATGTCTAAAGGATTCAGTTTGGAAGGCAGAAATACAATAAATGTTCTAAAAATTACTTCTTTTCCACAAGATACCTGTCTGCTACAGAAAAACATAGCACCTGACACAAGAGTCTTGAGGGGATCTTTACTAAAATTGTAGGTCAAACTGAAGACCAGATTCTGTCACAACAAAAGATTCCAGCCATTGCCAGGAAGTAAACATCTGAAGTATTGCAACAAGATGCAATTTTTTTCTCCTTGGGTTGAGTCGAGCAATTTTGTATTAAAAAATGTCATGAATTACAAGATGAGTAGCACTTACACACACTAAACTGCCTGCTGCACAGCTCACATTAAACATAGGGTAAAAAAGTTTCTGGTCATTGGAAGTATTTTGCCAAAAGTAAGCCGGGACCACCAGAGCAATGGCTGTATGCAACCCTGAAAATCCAAAGTGGAACAGGCCAACACCCATCAATCATGATGAACAAATCAGATTATTAATATTCTAGTTAATCTCCAAAAGTTGAATCTGTTCATCTGGACGTAGCGTTTTGTGGGAGAAACTGAGACTGAAGAAGTCACTTGGATGAGTGACGAAACGTTTCTCCCACAAAACGCTACGTCCAGATGAACAGATTCAACTTTTGGAGATTTACTTTCCTGGATGATTGAGAATGCATCAAGACGAAATATTCTAGTTAGAATATTCAACTTTGATGGTTATATCCACATTCATCCTATTCAAGATTCCTTGTTCCACTCCAGTTTACAGTAAACAAAATTCCTGACCAGTAAAATAGAGGGATTACCTATCTAGACTGCTTTGAGATGCTGCAGCATTGTCATGGCTACCACAGATGAAATGCTGACAGGGGTGGGAAACTGCAGTCACCTCATTTAAGCATTTTTTCTGTCCATTATATCACTTCAGAAAAACCAGAGTGACTCCAAAGTGAAATCTAAAAATATTATAGTCCACCTCTAGAATTCAAATATACATTTCCACACCAAAACACAAATATGACATAGATGATGTCTTTTTTTTTATGCTCTTAATGATTCTCTTATTGGTAAAAAAATGTTGTATTTAAGAGGGCTGCAATTGGAGCTTTCTCACTTTATTTTAGATGCTTCTCTCACCACCCAAAAAGGTCCATTTGTTGGATTTGTTAATCCCTTAAATCCTAGGCTATTTTTTTCTTCCGCTCTCAGTAACAGTTCTAAAACTATCAGAAGCCAGCACAAACAGTTCTTGGCTCCATTGATAACGAGTGCTTAGAAGATTTATGAAACACAGTCAGCCTCCTTGTTCCATTCATCAGTACAATTTTACTTCTGTCTCATCACAACCCTAAATAACAGTCTTCTAGTCCTGACTGATAGCACTGATGTCATTAGTTTCTGAACAGAAAATGAAGGACAATACTTCACACATTTAAGACAGTGGAGTACTTGGCAGCCTCTTTCATGAATTTCCCCCCCAAAAATTAAATTAAATATTAGAATAAATAAAATGGCACCAGTTGCATTGTCATGACAGAACCACTTGCCAGAAGTTAAATAATGATTTCAATTTCTTATTTTTGTACCTGTGGCCATCACTGGAACATCTTACTCAACAAAGCAATTGCTTAGATCAAGACACATAATGACATGCTCAACTAGAGGAGAACGAATGAGCAATCGCACAATTTTTCTTACATTCAGCTCATCACATACTGACAATTGATCAGAAACCCTCTTACTTCATTAAAGACTTTCCCCTTAGCGACATTTCTGATGCACTGATGCATGAAGTGTCCATTTTCTATGTCACGAAAACCAAAAACCGAATAGAACTTTGAGCTTAGACACCGACAAAGATACTTTTTAATGACCTGTCATACAGTGGGTATCAGTATATGGTATATTGGGAGTGAGACATATTTGCAAACTCACATGGTGAAAACAAGCCAACAATTTTATCAAAAAACAGTTTATCAAAAACTACTTACTGCAGAGGTAAATCTGAAAGTGAATCAGACCATGAGAAACATGTTGTTATAAAAGCTAATGGCTAGACGTAAGAGCATTATTATAAATAGTATAATAATACAAAAAAAAGTACTTCAGTGTCAGTACTTCCAGTGTAAGTACCTGGCTGTTTTACCTTTTTTAAAGTCAGCTACGCTAACATTAATACTACGATTCAGGTTAAATTATGGCAGATAATAAAGTTTAAAGAAAAAAAGGCGGTTATTAATGCCAAAATCTTCTAAATCAAATTACAACCCCCAGTTGGTGGGGACAAACTTTTATTACTTTACATTTGAAGAAAACATCAAGTTTAAAATGGAACCATCGATATTCTTGTCAAACTGAAAAACAGGGGACTTGCTTGTTGCCGTTTTAATTTGGAGAATAAAGTTAAAGTGTCAAAAACAAACTCCAAACCTTTCAAAATAAAGTCAGAACTTTTAAATGCATCCTTGAAATTTCAACTTTATTTTCAAATCTTTGAAATAATCAAGTTTAAATGTGGAAATGACTGGTGATTTTTCACTGCCTCACTCCCAGTGACAGCTAGGATAGGCTTCCCTGTGGCCCTGAGCCAGAAAGATGATTAAGAAAATGGATGGATGATGTAAAAACTGCTGAGAAATAAGTTGAAATGTTGAGAATAAAGCTAGAAAGTTTAAAAAAAATGGAAATCTTAACATTGGATATTTCACCTTTATTTATACAGGCAACCTTCTGCCTCAAATTTTATTTTTTTAAATTTGCACTTTACTTTCAACTTTATCATAAGCATTTTAGCATGTTTACAAAATACAGTATATATATTCATTACTCATCACTTTATCCTTACATGAATGGTTTTTTTTTTTTTTTTACATGTGCACTGCCAATCTTACCCCTCTATTCTCCTACACTAAAAGCCAACAACCAACATTTTTGGATTTTGCTTGTGAACCCAGGTTTCTGGGTAAAACATCGTCATTCATGCAGCATCTCTATTTTTACCTGTCATGCTTTATCAGTAGAAAATATCTTAATAGTGAAATCTGAGAAAGGCTAATAATAGCAAATGATCACTCTGTTTTATCTCACTCATGCTTATCTGCACAAGCATGCTTTAAGAGCCACGGGAAAATCTTTCAAGTAAAACCGAGGACACTACACTTCAGATCTCAGAACAGCATTAGAACATTAGCGTCATTCTCTATTAGGCTCTCATTATGTACACTCCAACACATCAACTACAGGGCTTGTTTCTACACCAGGACTTAAGTTGCCAGAAGAATCCTGCAGGTGCTGTTCTGTTCCTCTCTCTCTCTCTTCCCCTGCTGTTCAGTAACTGGAGCACTTAAAGTACTGACACTTTGTTTGAAACGAATTCCCAAACTAGCCACTGTTTCAGTCTGCCCACATTTTATTGCATGTGAGCAACACTGACTTGCACACAAAAGCCCCAGCGTACAGTGAGACATCTTATACATGTATGTGCATGTCAAAAAAGCCATTAGAGTCTTTTTCCATCTATTACTTCGGGAAGGATATTTGATAGCCACGTTTTTCTGCGTTAGGCCTTGTGCCCACTTCTTCGTTCCCAACCCACAGCTATGGCTCCTTGAAATAATACCCAATTTTAAGCCTGCAAAATGTGAAATCCAGCCTGGCAACCCCCCAAAAAAGCTACTAACAACTGCAACTAACATCATGCAGCGTTATAAAAATGGTGAGAACAAAAGTGACACTATGCTGTGATGGTGGGAAACAGCAGTAATTAGAACAACAACAGCATCCCAAACAAAGCAAAAGTTGTTTTGTATTTCTTTGTCGGTGTCTGTATGGGGAGATAAATGCAGATTGCTTCATCAAATCAACCCACGCAAGTGTAAAGTCGCCACACACTATTGGTGTTTGATCTGTAACTGGATTCAGCAGTGGTGTAAAGTGTCGGGGGAGGGTGTTGAGTTTATTTGAGTTTTATTTCCACATATTTCAGCTTCCCTTTTCTTTTCTTCCTTTAATAGAAAGAAGTAAATTGCAATTTAAACACTATATTGCTCGTGTTCATCCCAATTATTAGCCTCTTAACGTCCATTGAGTAATTAGTGACACATCTACCATTCCTTTTTTTGTCCTGTGACTTTGAGAAAACAAAAAAATTGATGAATATGAACAATTTTATTTGTACTTTATTGAAAGAATTGTTGTGGAGCAAAATTAAGAAAATTTAAATGGGCTGCAAATATCTTTGCTGTAAATGCTGTTAAAATGTTCTGTGTAGATTTCATGATGTAGATGACTGATTTATAATAAGTTACATAATTTCATGAATATATATAAACAGTTTGTGTTGAAATGTCTTTATTTGAAATGTACATGTGTGAAGTGTAAAAGCTAGTGTCTCGTGAGAATACCCTTAACGAGAGTACACGAGACTTTCATGGACTGCGAGGGAGCAGATGTCTCTCATGAAGCGATTTTAAGCTAAAGGTTTACTAAAAGAAAAAGCAACACAAGGACTTAAGGACCTCTTTTCAGGACAAGCAGCCAACGAGGTATTTGTCATTTGAGAAATGTTTTTTATTTGTGTTTGGACTTAATATGTTACTGTAAAGTTGCTAATTGGTTTGTACTGTTCGCTCGTGACCAGTTCTCACGGCGTATTGGCGTATCGGCGTACTGGTGATGGTGAGGCTTCATTTTTTTTATTTATTCATTGAGTTATTGATTTATTTGCTTGTTGAAAGCTTTTAGGCTGTCACACATTTTAGGTACCACCAAAGAACCTTGTGTTTTTTAAAAAAAAAATTGGACTCCTTCACATTAACAATTACTCAAAGTAGCCTGCATAACTTTATAGTTACTCTGTTTCAAGTAAGCTTGGCATGCTAATGGATCTAAAACATCTAAATATTATATCATCATTACAATTAATATCCAATAAATAATTCTAGTACACCCCACTGCAGAGTAGTTACAAGGTTTTAATTATTTATACCTGTTAGTATTGTTGATAAGCTAATTTATGTTTAACATGTGGTGCCAGCTTTTTTCCTGCACACTGATTATTTTTTAACCCAAGCCTAAATCAGTAACCTTTTTTATCAGAGCTTAAATTATTTTACTGTACTGTAGAGGTTTGTGTCTTTTTACTAATTCTGCTAGCAATTCTTATTATAATGGAATCTCAAGACATGGCCTAGTTGTAGAGTTTCCAGTATGGGGTCACAGTTTTGTATCTTTACAAAACAGTTTTGTGGGATACCTCAGACCAGGGGATTTTAGAGTTGAGCTAAACAACTCATTTAAGATGTGTTCCTTCACAATCTGTGATGCTGTGAGTCAGTGTAAGAGAAACTGTACTGGACTGTCATGATGATGAGGGAGCTGAGTATGATGGTGAAGGTCCTGATTTACTGGTTGACACAACTGTAATGTATGGTTGTGAGACGGAGTAAGGTGCTAAAACATGCAGAAGGATCTTGGAATAAACCCATTTCAAAATCTCTTTGAAAGTTGCCATTTTATGTGGGTTTTAGGCATCTGTTAAATTTTCCAAGTATTTGCAATACTTCTAAAGATGGGTTCTCTCTGGGTTCTCGGCTTCCACCCACAGTCCAAAGACATGCTTATTAGTGTAATGGGTAATTCAAAATTGGCCGTAGGTGTAAATGTGCGTGTCAATGCTTGAATGTCTCGCTTAGCATTGCGACAGACTGGAAACCTGTTGAGGCTGTACTCTGACTCTCCAACAAACAATATCTTATTCAGTTTGCCCTCTAAGGTGTAAAGGTGTATGTAGTTGCAGACCATATAGATGTTTCCTGTTGTGCAGGGCTTATTTTAATGTTAGATTAGCAAAGTCTTGATACTTGTGACTAGTGCTACTAAGTGGGAGTAGCACAAAAGTGATTTCTTGCACAGGGTACATCACCATTGCAGCATATGATGGATATCTAACCTTCCCTTGAGCAGGTTATGATCTAGGTAAGGTATAAGTACAAATAAAACCACTGCCTACTGACAATTAATTTTTAAATTGCATTGTCAATCTGGAAGGAGCCCATTGACCTTGGTGCACCAGATTTTATAAAGGTATAAGCCTATTGTATAAAGCTATTTCATTGTTTTGTAAGCCTCACTGTAGACAAATAATCCTAAAACAGGACATGTAAGCTTTATATGCAATAACTTGCAACTTATTGGTTTAAATCTGCTCTTATATTTGTTTGTTACTTACTCTCAGACTGCGCAGGCACCAAGACAAAAATAAGAAAGCAAAAGTTTTTAAACACCATAACAATGCATTTAAACTGCATATTAGTTTAATAAAAGTTCCAAACAGTCCCAGTCCCAGTCAGGTCTGCCTATGTCATAATGATGGGGCAGTTATATTAATTATTTGATCCCTGTGACTTTGTTTAACCTTTCCATATTCATCTAAATATTAGTTTTCCCTTAGTTTTTAAATTAATATACTCTGCTCCCTGTAGATTTGTGAGTAGTCATTTATTGTAAATACTGCCTGATAGGTATGATGGGTTGCTAGACTGACCCATCACCAAACATATGCCTTGTAATAGCTAAAAAGAGAGCTCTGAAGCAAAGCACTTTAGTCCTGAAGAGTGCAGTCATGGTTTACTCCTCTGCAACTTAGCTTCATGAAAGTGCAAATGTGTTGTTACATTTTCCTTTTAGTAAAAAAAGTAATTTGGACCAAGAATATGTATAAAGATGAACGTAGCAATTATGTTAAAAAAAAAATCTTTTAAGAATGTCGAACCATGCTGTGATGATGGTACACCTCGGAATCGCACAAGAAGTGCTTGACAAAGTTAATAGGTAGACGGATATGTAGCCAACCCTGTTGAGCCTCCTTCTATCCTAGATAATAGACTGAAAAAGGATGGATAGCAAACAGTGAACTTTTGAGGAGGCTTACAATCAAAAGCCATCCAGCTAACTACAGGATCCAGTAGAGAACCTCAGAGCATACCGCTGTTTTTCTCACCAATGATTACACTGTCAGCTATTCTACTATACAGAGAAAAGGCCAAAGAAAAAAAGAGTGAAATTCCCGCCCCTGAATTTTCTTTTTTGTCTTGCTGTAATCATGCAGCACTGAGCTGCTGCTCGAGTCATTCTATATCCTCACTTTTACGGTTAAGTGTCTCAGAGCACCCTCTCAAGGTTCAAAATTGGATATAAAAACACCAGTGTATGCATCAATACTCCTGTGACAGCTCAGGTATTAAAGCTGAACCCGCTGACTCATCATCATCGACAAAAAGCTCCTTTCTTTCTCGTAAAAAGAGAAAGAAAAGTTTTACAACCAAGTTCTCTGCTCTGGCAGCAAACATGTGGTAAGGCTAAATAAAATCATCTCTAGGAAAAATAGAAGTTATAACCACCCCCTCACCAACCCCATAGGGGTGTATAATGGTGGTACGAGGGTGTGTGTGTGTCTGTATATATATATATGTGTGTGATGTGTGTGTGAGGTGTATTGTCCTGGCCACATTCGGTTAACAACCCCATTAACTGGCTCACAAAGCAACCCCGGGGCAACGATAACATCAATCCTGGCTTTAGAGGCCATTATGTTTCTGCTCGAGATATATGCCGTGCGCTGGAAAAGTGAGGTGAGGCCGTGGTGGCTGAGTGGCTAGAGGGTGCCACAGTGTCACCAGCAGTTTTTTTTTAAGCCTAGCCCTCTGTCCACCCCATCCTGATAGCACACAAACACCAATAGAGCTTCAACAAGCCCCCCTAGGCTGCTTGGCAGGTGAGCGCTGAGGCCGTTTATCTGCTTTACTCAGACCTTCACACTCCACACATAAATCAAAACATTTCTAAATGAACACCACAATGGATACGCTAACTGTGCACAGGCACCTTCTAGACCACACAGAAACAGATGTCCAAAAAGGAAAACTAATCAACTTCACCCCACCAAAAAATCATCTGATGAACCTTAAATAGCACAACAGTTTTATTGCAATAACTGGTTTAACTTCATTCCATTGGAGACCACTCAGAGTGATGGTCAGAGTGATCGCTCCTAGCTTGCCACTCAAGGTGTGTTTTTAGGTTATTCCCACCGTTAATCTTTTAAATTGACACTATCATTATTATGTAATCAACATTAAATTTTATTTTCCTCATAATCAACACTTATGACGCAGACATGTCTGGGCTAAAACTCACTCCCCTGCACTATTTGAAATGAATGTGGGTGTGTTACAGAAGGACTGCATTTCTATCATTTGGCTTGACTTGAAATTAGATGTGCGACTGAAAGTTTGTAGAGAGAACTTATTTCCTCTCTTTAACTGTTCTTTTTTTTGTTTCCACCTGCCATGTTTGCTGGCGAAAGGCCATGCGTGGGGGAGGGCACGGCAAAGAGAAAAAGAGAGGCAGCTGAGCCAATTTATGCAAATAAAAAAGACTTAATAAGTTAGCAGAACTAAAAAGTTAAAAAAGAATGTCAAGTAAAGTTTACGACTGTTTTAGCTGTTCCACTTTAGCCATGCACTTATGGTTACTAATTACTGTAGTTTTATGTGAATGAGGGTGTGAAGCTTACTGCATGTCCTTTGTCTTCATTCTGAAAGTCAGAAATAAACTCCCCGATGGGTATCTCTCTCAACAGCAGCAGTAGCGCTGTTATGTCTTTTATATTAGGGCCACAGATTTCTTTCATTTCCTTGTTATTCAGAAAAACTGTGATATATTGTTGAAATTGCACTGCTTTTTTTCTAATATTAAAATCTCAGGGATTAAATGTGCAGTTAAAAACCTTTTCATTGGTCTGGTCCACTCAAGATTGAAATGGGCTGCATATGGCTGATAATGTAAAATGAGTTTGACATCCCTGTCCTAATGGACGTGTGTGTAAATGAAGTCCAAATAAACTTTTGGGAACTCTACCAACACCATCATTCATTGACGCAGACATGAACTTTAATGGTAATAATTAAGAAAAGCAAAAAGGGAATTGGGTTGTTTTAAATTAGAATATACCAGACTGATATAAAAAAGTCCTAAGATGAAGTTTTGAATTTTTGAAATAACACTGCAAGCTTATTGTGTCTGTTATGGCTATGAAAATTAATGATTTAGAGCTCCACGTGCTCACTCCCGTTCTTAATCCACCGCAAGAAACAGATAAACTGTATCAACACATGCGTAACTATGTGCAAACACACACACACACACACACACACACACACACACCAATTCACAGAAAATACTCTTTCACTGTGTACAAATGTGCAATTCCAACACAGGCAGTACAAATAACAAATGTACCCAGAGACACGGACATTCACATACACGTACACGTGATACAGCTTCTGTTTTGTCTGCTCGCTGCTCACCAATGATAGCATTCACAATCCACAGACGCTGGGAAAAAAAGGTCAGTAGTTTCTTTGCCCTTCCTTTTCCGTCTGCTCCTCGAGTGACTATTAAGCACCAGGACTCTATATGGAAACATGTTTGTGTGCAACACCAAGCGCTTCATAGCCAGATTTCTCCAAGGGAGGTTTAACTGCCTCAATTAAAATCACATAAAGCAGAGTGTGCAAGTCCTAACAGCATAAACACGTCTCCTCTTTTAGAACAAACAAGGATAAAGAGTTTTCCCCCGATGGAGCCAGGTGGATGTCGATTTCCTCTCACGCTAATCACACTTTGGAAAGCGACACGAGAGTTAGCACAGATGAGTGACAACTCCCCCGCCGTCCTAGACATACGGGTGGGAGGGGACCAGTTTACACCCAGCACCCAGGAGATCAGTCAGCTCTCCCAGCGGGAGCCCCGCTGAGCGTCTCCCAGATTTGGTGAGACAGGGAGGCTTTCACGGCGACTGTGAGAGGAAATTCCGAGGCTTGTTTCACAATAGGAAATAGGACGAAGTTTACTTCAGGGGATGGAGCTCAGAAAAACCCACCTACACTCACTTTGCTAATCTCCTAAGGCTGATGTGAATCTTAACCATGTGAAATTCTCAGTTTGCATTAAAGTCAGTGGCATTAAATAAGTTTGTGAAGACAGGATGTTTCAAGGGCGGTCTGTATATGTTCCTTTTTACTGTGATATATGATGATCAGAAACTGGAGTTCTAAAGTTTAGCCTTATTGCTGTTTTACTTGCACTGTTAAAGCTACAGTCATGGTGTGCATACGGCAAGCCAACCTGTCTGCTCAGTTACCACAGTAGATTTTTACAGAGGAGAAACTTGGACTGCCAAGGACTTAAATTCACAAGAATAACATTGAGAATCTGCAGCATGTTTAAAAAAAAAATACCACTCACAGTTTTAACAAGCTTCATGTTAGGAAGCACTCTGTACAAAAGCAATCTACCATTTTCTTTAACAACTTTCATTGCTTTGTGGTAGGTGTTTGTTAGTACCTGCAATCTTGGATCCATCATAGAGGAATCCCAGAGCGTGCAATAATGCTGCTTTCCTCCTCACAAAGTCTAATCGTCCTATCCGACCAGTGTAACAGCTTTTTATCACCAGACTTTTTATCATGTTGGTATACTAATTTTAAAGAAAATCTGCTTTTGTTTCTTGTTTTACTCTTCAGGCGTCTGTTGCCTGCCCTCCCCTGAGTGCCTTGATAAAGTGACTTTCTTGTATTCAGTAAAAGCCTTTGTTGGGTCTTCACTGGTGAACTTTTGCTTTGTGTTCTGTTGCTATCATTAGAGGTTTGCATCATAACCACCATTGGCTATCACCTGTGTGGACAAAAATGATTATAAAAACACACAATTACCGTTGATATTCACTCAGCGTTGGGCAGTATGGGTTTGCCACAGCAGATACTTGATCCTGTGCTCTATATTCTCCTTTACATTTTCATACTCGTTATCATCATGGGACCCTTGAACGTCCTACTGAATGTCTGACTAATGAAATTTCTTCTTTATGGCAGGGTTAGGCAGAATCCATTAGAGGATTTACTGACTGACACCCAAACACTGCTGAATCAAATCCTAATCCCATATTGGTCTAAGCCTTGGTAATATTCTTTTCATATAGCTCCCTTCATATTTCTTCCACTCTCGAGTCTCAGATATATGTCACAGTTCTTAACAGAGAAGAAGCATGCTGTAAAAACTGTCACTTTATCAAATCATCCAAACCTCAACAGATGGATTTACTTGATTAATTATGCAGCATCCAAATAGCCCTCTGATGAAGTTATTCCTGTTATATGCATCATAAGTACTCTGAGTCTGATTTTAATACAAGTAAATATTCATGTTTATATTCGACAGCAAAACAACTACTTTCACGATTCGGAAATACGGAAACGTTTCAGACAACAAACCAAGTAAGATATAGTGATCGAAATGCTATTACAAACTACTATATATTAGAGACAGGAGAAAGAAACCACAAAACAAAAAGAAAGTAAAAAGAAGAAGTAGGTTTGTCTACAAAGGTGCTAATTTGTTGATTGCACATTTTGAATGAAGAACGTTTCTAAACTCTGCCTCTTGGCAGTAATCAGGAAAACTTGTGAAAGTTATGACAGAGTTGCCCAGAGAGTAAAAGAAAGAAGAGATGGCGACCCTGGCCTGACTTTATGTATCAGTGCAACTTTAAATTATATTGACATAAAGTGTAATGTCTCATCCTACATAAAGTGTGAAAATATGTCTATATACCTTAAAAACTCTTTATACTGCTCAGCACTCCCTTTTACCAATATATCTCATTACTCTGTGATCCCACTGAGGGCAATCTGGGGGTAGTTTGTGATAGAGAGATGTCTACTCCCACTTCCTAGAATGCTTTTCACCACTGCTTTTTAAGCTTGTTGCCTATAGTCTTACGGGGGTTTGTTAGCAAATAAATGCAGTATATCATTTCTCATGAGCCAAGCTGTCTGTGAACACTGGGGTGTGTCTGCAGTCTGGCTGGTGCTCAAAATGACAATTGCCTTATGGTTGCATTGCTTTCTAGTTCAGCGAGGTTACTGTCGGAGGTAAAGGTATCTACCATTAAGGAATATTATTGTTTGTATTTATTTTTTTGGTATGACTGTTTAACATTGGTCCAAAATGGTAAAGCTAATTAGGGCTGACTGCTAAAATGTGACATGCAAATAGCTGCTAACAACATTTTTTAATGATGGGATGGGAATAATCTATTAAAAAAAAAGTCTTGTCCTTGGTTGTAACACAAAACACATTGGAGATATACATGGTCCTCCCTGAGCATCTCTTGCTCAAGGGCATTGTCAGCTTTATCAGAGCCTAGTGATTCATCAGGCTAGTTGGTAAATAAGAGATGTTATCAGGTGCTCCTTGTGGCATTGAGGGCTCATGTCCTAATCAATAACATTCCAATTCTTCACTGATCTCCTCCTCTGATTAGCCGAACTAATCCAATACACAATGTTGCTGTCTATTACTGAGGCAGGACAAAGCCTTCCCGTTCAGACTGCCCTTATCTGTGCTTTTGCGTTTACTACTGATATAAGGTGGGTATAAGCCAAGGGCTACTGCGAGGACATCCTCAGGCTCTCCTAATTGTTAATCCACTTGGGCCAGCAGGTAGAAAGGAAATCTCACTTGGCCTGGCAGCACCACGGGCAGTTAAGTGAGATGACTGTAGTGAGAGCTAACCAATCGCCACCCAGAGACATAGTAAGTCAAGATAAAATGGCCTGTAATTTTTCTAACTCCCTTAAAAGGAAATGGAAGATAGCAAAGTGCCATGGATAATGAAAGAGGTTGGAAAAAGGAGGGGCGGTTTGGACTGTCAGTCAGTAAAGAGTGGCGATGGCAGCAGGCACTTACTGACGTGGGGATGCTGATGAACAAGCCGAGCCTAATTTGAGTTAATGAATATGAAATATGCATCAGTTTTCACTCTCAAAATGATATGCAGTAAGCATAACTGATGAAAGAGGAAATGAACAGCATTAACTAGTCAGACTTTAAAGCATCTAAAGAGAACATAATACATACAGTATTAGCCTATAGACCTCTGAATTACAAAGTCCACACTCTAGGTGTGTGTGCGTGTGTATGTCTATCTATCTATCTGTCTATCTGTTTTTTTTTTCTCACGTACTTAGTCTCAGATATATTGATAGAATACAAGGCATGAAAGACAGTTGTAAAAATTAGACAGCTGCTCCAACTTATCTAGCCCTTAACAGATGGATTCACTTGACTAATTATGTGTTCAAACAATCCTCTGATGAAGTGACTGATATCAAACACAACATAAATACTCTGAATGTAATTTTAATGGAAACAGAAGTCTGTGATTTTATTAACAGTAAAGACGGTGTCTTGAAACCTAAACATATACCATCAGAATAGCTGTAGTTACATAAAACCCATGGAGGTTTTAAATTATTCATAGATTTCCTGGAGGTACATGAAGGTCATTGGAAAAGACCTCACTGAGTCCTAAATTCCTGTTATGAGTTCCTTCTAACCACCCATTTCTATTATTGAGGAGATAAGTCTTTTTAAATAGTACCATACTGTCCAGTAATTTAAGGTTCACATAGGCAAGATCTACAAGTTCGAGGCTTCCAGTGTTGATTTTCTCCTAAAAATTTAGGCTACGTCCACACGTACACGGGTATTTTTGAAAACGGAGATTTTCCGTTTTCGTTTTAAAAAATAATCCCGTCCACACGTAAACGCAGAAATGAAGGAAAACGCTGCTAGGAGCATGCCAAAGCAACAGGTGGCGATATATTCCTAACCGTGTAGAAATGTTGGCCAATCAGAAGTCTAGAAGCCTCGGTGGGAAATAGTAAACAAAGATGGGGAGTAGAAGCAGAACCGAGTCGTATGTGTGGAGGGACAGTAACTGTGTGTGTATATGTAAGCATTTAAACACTGCAGAGAGTACAATTAACAGTAACAGTATTGTAGAAATTCATTTTACCGAAACAAAACGTGGCGCACAGTGTGACGTCAAAAGAGGCGCACACCTTTGACGCTGCGTTTTCTCCGTTTTTCTTGTCCACACGTAAATGCAAAAACGGAGTTTTCGAAAATATCCACCCTGGCAGGCGTTTTTAGAAATCTCCGTTTTCAGTGACCAAAAACGCCGTTTACGTGTGGACGAAAGGTGCAAACGCATAGAAAAATCTGCGTTTTCAAAAATACCCGGGTACGTGTGGACGTAGCCTTAGACTAATCTGTTTAATTTACATTTTAAGCTAAAGGGATTCCAATCATCTCTAAGGCATGAGTTGTAAGAAAGCCAATAAATACAATGAATGGACAAAGCTGCCATTAGTAGCTTGGAAGCTAGCCTTGACTATATACTTATATATATATATATATATATATATATATATATATATATATATATATATATATATATAAAAACACCCAGCGCGCCCCTGCGGGCGGTTTATCCTTCAAGCTCGGGTCCTCTACCAGAGGCCTGGGAGCTTGAGGGTCCTGCGCAGTATCTTAGCTGTTCCCAGGACTGCGCTCTTCTGGACAGAGATCTCCGATGTTGTTCCCGGGATCTGCTGGAGCCACTCGCCTAGCTTGGGAGTCACCGCACCTAGTGCTCCGATTACCACGGGGACCACCGTCACCTTCACCCTCCACATCCTCTCGAGCTCTTCTCTGAGCCCTTGGTATTTCTCCAGCTTCTCGTGTTCCTTCTTCCTGATATTGCTGTCATTCGGAACTGCTACATCGATCACTACAGCCGTCTTCTTCTGTTTGTCTACCACCACACTGTAAAATATAACTTGTTGTTTCAACTTAAAAATATGAGGTAAAGGGCTGCCTTAAAATTTTAAGTTAAGTCAAGAAATAGAGTTTGTTCTTATAACACAACCAATTGTTATCTTAATGAAAAATCACATGTTGTCTAAACTTTCATCTTAGTTTAGTTGACTGAGATTTGTTAGTCAGTTCAACTCCTTTAATTGTCATTTTTACTTGGGAAAACCCTTTCAGCTAAATTAAAATAATCTATTGTTTAAACTCTTGTCCTAGTTCAGTTGACTTGGGTTTTTTAGTTAATTCAAATACTTTAGTAGTTCTTTTAACTTAGGAATCTATTTTAGCTTAACTAACATAATCTGTTAGCTAAGTTGATTTAAGTTTATTAATTAACTGAGCTCCTTAAGGTAGCTGAGTGAACTTGTAAATCAGTTTCATTTTAATTATCAGAGTTGATTGACTGGATGTAAAGAAAAATGTGTATTAAACATCTTAAGTTTTGTTTTGTTTTTTTAGCTTTCTAACATCCATTTCAGCAAAACTACCTGTTAGGTTTATCTTAGATCTCAGGTTTAAATATCTACATTCCTTTAAATTAATTTTCTGTTGTTTACAGAAAAAAAAAATAAAACCCCACAGATTCCATTAAAGTCTATCTGATCATTTCATACAGAAAGTTTGTTTTAAGAACATGACAAGACAATTACTCATGAGCACCCAACATTCACCATTTATTGTGCCATCTTAGTCATCTGAGAAACAGAAAAATCAGTGACGTAGCTCATCAGGCTCACAATCCATCAAAACTCAAAGGCTGCTCCCTGTGAAACAATAAATTTGAACTTGGTCTTGAGCCCAGTTTGGGTGAAGATTAAATTCTGACCAATACTCTAGGAGCAGTAGTGATTCTTGTGAAGTAATAACATAAAGTCTGCATTAATGTAATGTATCAACGGGACACTTGCTATTTTAGAAAAGTTATTCTTTACATTTACAAAATTTTTAAACTTCATTGTGCTCAGTCACACCTGTTAGCATAAAACTTGAAATATTAAAATAGTACAAAACCTTTGATAAGTGACAGTAAAGATCAGTTTATAACAAGTAAGACATCAAACTCTTGTATTTGTCTTCGTTTACAATTGCAACAAATTCCACAGAACCAATATCTCTGAAAATGAGTGCATGCTTCTGAAACATTTGATAATATGGATATTTCAGATACATCAGTTTGAGTCTGCTCAATTGCAAAACAAAGGAAAAACTACTGACTTGCATGAGATAAGCATCTGCAAAGTCCACCATTATATTGTTGTTCACATAAGTTTCTTAAACCATGAACAAATGAGTAATTGTCTAATCTGGAATGTAAAGTGTAGTCATTTAGTGACATACAAAAGTGAGAATGAGAACTTGCAAGAATAAAAAAACAAACAGTAAAATAAAAACTGTCCTTAACACTAAGGAACATACAATTACAGTTCTGCATGGCTTTCTGCAAGAGTCTGTTTCTTAGACCATGCACTAGTGAGATGCACTGCCTTCCACCAATGTTCATTAGGATGTTCTGAATGACTTCAAAGATGTCCTTAAGTTCCTTTGGATAGTCTATGTTGAGGGCAAAAAGAAGGCCCATCAGCATGGAAATGGCACTTGAGACATCCCTCAGATTAGACAGGATTACTGCCGCCTCAAGGACAACCAACACATCGATGATGTCTTCTTCTTTCACCATCGCAATGCCAACTTTCATCCTCTTAGAAAACGTGTCTTCAATACCTGTCGGCTATAAAAGGGTTCAAAGACAAAAAAAAAAAAAAAAATTACACAATTACAATTACACAACATTCTTTGTGCTTAAGAATTCATGTCTTTCCAAAGAAGAGCCATACTGATGCTTTGGATGATGGTGATTGGCTTTGGGTAACACTTATTAGTTGTTAAAGTTTTTTCAGAATGAGATATGCACCCCCATGTTACAAATCCATTTCTTGCTTTAAACAAAGACCATGTTCATAAATAACTGAGCATGTCTTCAATTGCAGAATTCAAACAAAATTTTCAATTTAAATGGTAAATGGCCTGTATTTGTATAGCGCTTTACTAGTCCCCTAAGGACTCCAAAGTGCTTTACACATTCAGTCATTCACACACATGGGTGGATGACTGAATCGCGACTCAAGAGTTGACAGTTCGTCTTATAATTGGAAGGTTGCCGGTTCGAGCCCCGGCTCCGACAGTTTCAGTCGTTGTGTCCTTGGGCAAGACACTTCACCTGTTGCCTACTGGTGAAACAAAACGTGGCCAGAGGGCCCGGTGGTGCCAATGTCCGGCAGCCTCGCCTCTGTCAGTGCGCCCCAGGGCGGCTGTGGCTACAATGTAGCTTGCCATCACCAGTGTGTGAATTTAAATCTAGTTATGCTAAATATTGGCTGTGCTCTAAACCAAATCTGGCTGAGAATACATGAAATGTGCAAACTGCAGCTACACTACAGGATCAGATTGTGGCTCCATAGACAATGCTTCTTTAATCAGTTTATTGATTAAAGTTTATTTTTCCCCCTATATTAACAGCATGAAAAAAGAGCATATAGATGTGGCTGAACAGGTTGCATAATTGGCACTGAATATCAACATCCACCTTTACCCAGCTGCCCAATGACTCTCGGCCAGTAACCTTTAATTGCTTACCCAGTCTACACAGTCTCTTTTCCAGGGTCCAGGACATTTCACCAAAGTATTGCCCCCCACAGCTGTAGCAGCCACTGCAGCCCCTTAAATATCCTAATATCTCTGCCATTACAATATACAATGTGAGAAATCAAATGTAAAGCTGAAGTGAACAGTACAGCAGCGAAATGTCAAAGACCCTGGTGAAGACATGAATAAACACAAGACACTAATAATATCAATGCTAGCTTGCCAGTTAGTTTCTCTGAAACCTAGACCAAATCCAGTGTCAAAGATCTTGTAATAATACATTTGGTGAGGAAAAAGTACACATGTTATCATGTGGCATCTGTTGTTTCATAGATGCCACATGTTTCATTTAAAATCCACTGTGGTGCTGTCATTATTAAATTTACTAAAAGAAACAATGCTAACCTTCACAGTCTTGAAAGTGTGTGAGGGCTCTTCCTTTAGAAAATGAGGTCCTCTGTCCTCTTCCTTTGTGTAGGGCTCTGGTCAAAGAAGTCAAAAACAAAACCAAAACACTTTTTATACAGTGTTCATGAAACATGTAGACAGCTCCAAATTCACAGCTTTTTGATACATAATTCCATCAATATATGATTATCATTGGAGATTTTGAATCAGGCTTATCAGGACATTCAAGTAGAATATGATATCCAACCTACCACCAATATACACAGATTCTGTAAAAGTTACCACACTAAATGTCCAGTTGTGAAATATGATGACAGACTTTACTTATCAGCTTTCTTTCAATGAGTTCATCAGTTGAACTGGATAACCTAAAACTTAAACAAAGGATTAGATTTCGCAGTTGAACACTTACATCATCTCCGAAGCATTTTATGAGCCTAGTTAGCCCTCCTATGCCGCTCTTGATTTTGTACAGCTCCACGAACCTCTCCATAATGGTCAAGCACAGCAAAAAGGAACCCTTTCAGGTCAACAGATGTAAGACGGGCAAATTCTGCTTCAACCTGAGCAATAGAAGAAGAGGGGTGGAGAGTACAGGCAGAATAAAAAAAAGATTCTTTGAGACCCAAATTTAAGCAAACAGTCATCTGAG